>NC_080412.1:1248500-1558750 GCF_030265065.1 Corythoichthys intestinalis
ATCAAACTTAATTAAAAAAGTCATTTAAGCCTTTTCACGGTGAGATCTATGCGATATGGCCGAGAAATGTAATTTTGATGTTAACTCCCAAACCGCTGCGCAGAAGTCAACCAAACTTCACCCAATAGTGTATTGTATCACATTCTAGTAGTTACATTTGAAAATTTCGTTCTAGGACATTTGGTTTGAGCGCAATCATTGAACAGGTCAAAAAAGCCATTTAAGCCTTTTCACAGTGAGATCTATGCGATATGGCCGAGAAATGTAATTTTGATGTTAACTCCCAAACCGCTGCGCAGAAGTCAACCAAACTTCACCCAATAGTGTATTGTATCACAATCTAGTAGTTACATGTGGAAATTTGGTTATTGGACATTTGGTTTGAGCGCAATCATTAAACTTAGGTCAAAAAAGCCATTTAAGCCTTTTCACAGTGAGATCTATGCGATATGGCCGAGAAATGTAATTTTGATGTTAACTCCCAAACCGCTGCGCAGAAGTCAACCAAACTTCACCCAATAGTGTATTGTATCACAATCTAGTAGTTACATTTGAAAATTTTGTTCTAGGAAATTTTGTTTGAGCGCAATCATCAAACTTAATTAAAAAAGTCATTTAAGCCTTTTCACAGTGAGATCTATGCGATATGGCCGAGAAATGTAATTTTGATGTTAACTCCCAAACCTCTGCGCAGAAGTCAACCAAACTTCACCCAATAGTGTATTGTATCACAATCTAGTAGTTACATGTGGAAATTTGGTTCTAGGACATTTGATTTGAGCGCAATCATTAAACTTAGGTCAAAAAAGCCATTTAAGCCTTTTCACAGTGAGATCTATGCGATATGGCCGAGAAATGTAATTTTGATGTTAACTCCCAAACCGCTGCGCAGAAGTCAACCAAACTTCACCCAATAGTGTATTGTATCACATTCTAGTAGTTACATTTGAAAATTTCGTTCTAGGACATTTGGTTTGAGCGCAATCATTAAACTTAGGTCAAAAAAGCCATTTAAGCCTTTTCACAGTGAGATCTATGCGATATGGCCGAGAAATGTAATTTTGATGTTAACTCCCAAACCGCTGCGCAGAAGTCAACTAAACTTCACCCAATAGTGTATTGTATCACATTCTAGTAGTTACATTTGAAAATTTCGTTCTAGGACATTTGGTTTGAGCGCAATCATTAAACTTAATTAAAAAAGTCATTTAAGCCTTTTCACAGTGAGATCTATGCGATATGGCCGAGAAATGTAATTTTGATGTTAACTCCCAAACCGCTGCGCAGAAGTCAACCAAACTTCACCCATTAGTGTATTGTATCACAATCTAGTAATTACATGTGGAAATTTGGTTCTAGGACATTTGATTTGAGCGCAATCCTCAAACTTAGGTCAAAAAAGCCATTTAAGCCTTTTCACAGTGAGATCTATGCGATATGGCCGAGAAATGTAATTTTGATGTTAACTCCCAAACCGCTGCGCAGAAGTCAACCAAACTTCACCCAATAGTGTATTGTATCACAATCTAGTAGTTACATTTGAAAATTTTGTTCTATGACATTTTGTTTGAACGCAATCATCAAACTTAATTAAAAAAGTCATTTAAGCCTTTTCACAGTGAGATCTATGCGATATGGCCGAGAAATGTAATTTTGATGTTAACTCCCAAACCGCCTCGCAGAAGTCAACCAAACTTCACCCATTAGTGTATTGTATCACAATCTAGTAGTTACATGTGGAAATTTGGTTATTGGACATTTGGTTTGAGCGCAATCATTAAACTTAGGTCAAAAAAGTCATTTAAGCCTTTTCACAGTGAGATCTATGCGATATGGCCGAGAAATGTAATTTTGATGTTAACTCCCAAACCGCTGCGCAGAAGTCAACCAAACTTCACCCAATAGTGTATTGTATCACAATCTAGTAGTTACATGTGGAAATTTGGTTTTTGGACATTTGGTTTGAGCGCAATCATTAAACTTAGGTCAAAAAAGCCATTTAAGCCTTTTCACAGTGAGATCTATGCGATATGGCCGAGAAATGTAATTTTGATGTTAACTCCCAAACCGCTGCGCAGAAGTCAACCAAACTTCACCCAATAGTGTATTGTATCACAATCTAATAGTTACATTTGAAAATTTTGTTCTAGGAAATTTTGTTTGAGCGCAATCATCAAACTTAATTAAAAAAGTCATTTAAGCCTTTTCACAGTGAGATCTATGCGATATGGCCGAGAAATGTAATTTTGATGTTAACTCCCAAACCTCTGCGCAGAAGTCAACCAAACTTCACCCATTAGTGTATTGTATCACAATCTAGTAGTTACATGTGGAAATTTGGTTCTAGGACATTTGATTTGAGCGCAATCCTCAAACTTAGGTCAAAAAAGCCATTTAAGCCTTTTCACAGTGAGATCTATGCGATATGGCCGAGAAATGTAATTTTGATGTTAACTCCCAAACCGCTGCGCAGAAGTCAACCAAACTTCACCCAATAGTGTATTGTATCACAATCTAGTAGTTACATTTGAAAATTTTGTTCTATGACATTTTGTTTGAACGCAATCATCAAACTTAATTAAAAAAGTCATTTAAGCCTTTTCACAGTGAGATCTATGCGATATGGCCGAGAAATGTAATTTTGATGTTAACTCCCAAACCGCCTCGCAGAAGTCAACCAAACTTCACCCATTAGTGTATTGTATCACAATCTAGTAGTTACATGTGGAAATTTGGTTATTGGACATTTGGTTTGAGCGCAATCATTAAACTTAGGTCAAAAAAGTCATTTAAGCCTTTTCACAGTGAGATCTATGCGATATGGCCGAGAAATGTAATTTTGATGTTAACTCCCAAACCGCTGCGCAGAAGTCAACCAAACTTCACCCAATAGTGTATTGTATCACAATCTAGTAGTTACATGTGGAAATTTGGTTTTTGGACATTTGGTTTGAGCGCAATCATTAAACTTAGGTCAAAAAAGCCATTTAAGCCTTTTCACAGTGAGATCTATGCGATATGGCCGAGAAATGTAATTTTGATGTTAACTCCCAAACCGCTGCGCAGAAGTCAACCAAACTTCACCCAATAGTGTATTGTATCACAATCTAATAGTTACATTTGAAAATTTTGTTCTAGGAAATTTTGTTTGAGCGCAATCATCAAACTTAATTAAAAAAGTCATTTAAGCCTTTTCACAGTGAGATCTATGCGATATGGCCGAGAAATGTAATTTTGATGTTAACTCCCAAACCTCTGCGCAGAAGTCAACCAAACTTCACCCATTAGTGTATTGTATCACAATCTAGTAGTTACATGTGGAAATTTGGTTCTAGGACATTTGATTTGAGCGCAATCCTCAAACTTAGGTCAAAAAAGCCATTTAAGCCTTTTCACAGTGAGATCTATGCGATATGGCCGAGAAATGTAATTTTGATGTTAACTCCCAAACCGCTGCGCAGAAGTCAACCAAACTTCACCCAATAGTGTATTGTATCACATTCTAGTAGTTACATTTGAAAATTTTGTTCTAGGACATTTGGTTTGAGCGCAATCTTTAAACTTATGTCAAAAAAGCCATTTAAGCCTTTTCACAGTGAGATCTATGCGATATGGCCGAGAAATGTAATTTTGATGTTAACTCCCAAACCGCTGCGCAGAAGTCAACCAAACTTCACCCAATAGTGTATTGTATCACAATCTAGTAGTTACATTTGAAAATTTTGTTCTAGGACATTTTGTTTGAACGCAATCATCAAACTTAATTAAAAAAGTCATTTAAGCCTTTTCACAGTGAGATCTATGCGATATGGCCGAGAAATGTAATTTTGATGTTAACTCCCAAACCGCTGCGCAGAAGTCAACCAAACTTCACCCAATAGTGTATTGTATCACAATCTAGTAGTTACATTTGAAAATTTTGTTCTAGGACATTTTGTTTGAACGCAATCATCAAACTTAATTAAAAAAGTCATTTAAGCCTTTTCACGGTGAGATCTATGCGATATGGCCGAGAAATGTAATTTTGATGTTAACTCCCAAACCGCTGCGCAGAAGTCAACCAAACTTCACCCAATAGTGTATTGTATCACATTCTAGTAGTTACATTTGAAAATTTCGTTCTAGGACATTTGGTTTGAGCGCAATCATTAAACAGGTCAAAAAAGCCATTTAAGCCTTTTCACAGTGAGATCTATGCGATATGGCCGAGAAATGTAATTTTGATGTTAACTCCCAAACCGCTGCGCAGAAGTCAACCAAACTTCACCCAATAGTGTATTGTATCACAATCTAGTAGTTACATTTGAAAATTTTGTTCTAGGAAATTTTGTTTGAGCGCAATCATCAAACTTAATTAAAAAAGTCATTTAAGCCTTTTCACAGTGAGATCTATACGATATGGCCGAGAAATGTAATTTTGATGTTAACTCCCAAACCTCTGCGCAGAAGTCAACCAAACTTCACCCATTAGTGTATTGTATCACAATCTAGAAGTTACATGTGGAAATTTGGTTCTAGGACATTTGATTTGAGCGCAATCCTCAAACTTAGGTCAAAAAAGCCATTTAAGCCTTTTCACAGTGAGATCTATGCGATATGGCCGAGAAATGTAATTTTGATGTTAACTCCCAAACCGCTGCGCAGAAGTCAACCAAACTTCACCCAATAGTGTATTGTATCACATTCTAGTAGTTACATTTGAAAATTTCGTTCTAGGACATTTGGTTTGAGCGCAATCTTTAAACTTAGGTCAAAAAAGCCATTTAAGCCTTTTCACAGTGAGATCTATGCGATATGGCCGAGAAATGTAATTTTGATGTTAACTCCCAAACCGCTGCGCAGAAGTCAACCAAACTTCTCCCAATAGTGTATTGTATCACAATCTAGTAGATACATTTGAAAATTTTGTTCTAGGACATTTTGTTTGAACGCAATCATCAAACTTAATTAAAAAAGTCATTTAAGCCTTTTCACAGTGAGATCTATGCGATATGGCCGAGAAATGTAATTTTGATGTTAACTCCCAAACCGCTGCGCAGAAGTCAACCAAACTTCACCCAATAGTGTATTGTATCACAATCTAGTAGTTACATGTGGAAATTTGGTTATTGGACATTTGGTTTGAGCGCAATCATTAAACTTAGGTCAAAAAAGCCATTTAAGCCTTTTCACAGTGAGATCTATGCGATATGGCCGAGAAATGTAATTTTGATGTTAACTCCCAAACCGCTGCGCAGAAGTCAACCAAACTTCACCCAATAGTGTATTGTATCACAATCTAGTAGTTACATTTGAAAATTTTGTTCTAGGAAATTTTGTTTGAGCGCAATCATCAAACTTAATTAAAAAAGTCATTTAAGCCTTTTCACAGTGAGATCTATGCGATATGGCCGAGAAATGTAATTTTGATGTTAACTCCCAAACCTCTGCGCAGAAGTCAACCAAACTTCACCCAATAGTGTATTGTATCACAATCTAGTAGTTACATGTGGAAATTTGGTTCTAGGACATTTGATTTGAGAGCAATCTTTAAACTTAGGTCAAAAAAGCCATTTAAGCCTTTTCACAGTGAGATCTATGCGATATGGCCGAGAAATGTAATTTTGATGTTAACTCCCAAACCGCTGCGCAGAAGTCAACCAAACTTCACCCAATAGTGTATTGTATCACAATCTAGTAGTTACATTTGAAAGTTTTGTTCTAGGACATTTTGTTTGAACGCAATCATCAAACTTAATTAAAAAAGTCATTTAAGCCTTTTCACAGTGAGATCTATGCGATATGGCCGAGAAATGTAATTTTGATGTTAACTCCCAAACCGCTGCGCAGAAGTCAACCAAACTTCACCCAATAGTGTATTGTATCACAATCTAGTAGTTACATTTGAAAATTTTGTTCTAGGACATTTTGTTTTTAACGCAATCATCAAACTTAATTAAAAAAGTCATTTAAGCCTTTTCACAGTGAGATCTATGCGATATGGCCGAGAAATGTAATTTTGATGTTAACTCCCAAACCGCTGCGCAGAAGTCAACCAAACTTCACCCAATAGTGTATTGTATCACATTCTAGTAGTTACATTTGAAAATTTCGTTCTAGGACATTTGGTTTGAGCGCAATCATTAAACTTAGGTCAAAAAAGCCATTTAAGCCTTTTCACAGTGAGATCTATGCGATATGGCCGAGAAATGTAATTTTGATGTTAACTCCCAAACCGCTGCGCAGAAGTCAACTAAACTTCACCCAATAGTGTATTGTATCACATTCTAGTAGTTACATTTGAAAATTTCGTTCTAGGACATTTGGTTTGAGCGCAATCATTAAACTTAATTAAAAAAGTCATTTAAGCCTTTTCACAGTGAGATCTATGCGATATGGCCGAGAAATGTAATTTTGATGTTAACTCCCAAACCGCTGCGCAGAAGTCAACCAAACTTCACCCATTAGTGTATTGTATCACAATCTAGTAATTACATGTGGAAATTTGGTTCTAGGACATTTGATTTGAGCGCAATCCTCAAACTTAGGTCAAAAAAGCCATTTAAGCCTTTTCACAGTGAGATCTATGCGATATGGCCGAGAAATGTAATTTTGATGTTAACTCCCAAACCGCTGCGCAGAAGTCAACCAAACTTCACCCAATAGTGTATTGTATCACAATCTAGTAGTTACATTTGAAAATTTTGTTCTATGACATTTTGTTTGAACGCAATCATCAAACTTAATTAAAAAAGTCATTTAAGCCTTTTCACAGTGAGATCTATGCGATATGGCCGAGAAATGTAATTTTGATGTTAACTCCCAAACCGCCTCGCAGAAGTCAACCAAACTTCACCCATTAGTGTATTGTATCACAATCTAGTAGTTACATGTGGAAATTTGGTTATTGGACATTTGGTTTGAGCGCAATCATTAAACTTAGGTCAAAAAAGTCATTTAAGCCTTTTCACAGTGAGATCTATGCGATATGGCCGAGAAATGTAATTTTGATGTTAACTCCCAAACCGCTGCGCAGAAGTCAACCAAACTTCACCCAATAGTGTATTGTATCACATTCTAGTAGTTACATTTGAAAATTTCGTTCTAGGACATTTGGTTTGAGCGCAATCATTAAATTTAGGTCAAAAAAGCCATTTAAGCCTTTTCACAGTGAGATCTATGCGATATGGCCGAGAAATGTAATTTTGATGTTAACTCCCAAACCGCTGCGCAGAAGTCAACTAAACTTCACCCAATAGTGTATTGTATCACATTCTAGTAGTTACATTTGAAAATTTCGTTCTAGGACATTTGGTTTGAGCGCAATCATTAAACTTAATTAAAAAAGTCATTTAAGCCTTTTCACAGTGAGATCTATGCGATATGGCCGAGAAATGTAATTTTGATGTTAACTCCCAAACCGCTGCGCAGAAGTCAACCAAACTTCACCCATTAGTGTATTGTATCACAATCTAGTAATTACATGTGGAAATTTGGTTCTAGGACATTTGATTTGAGCGCAATCCTCAAACTTAGGACAAAAAAGCCATTTAAGCCTTTTCACAGTGAGATCTATGCGATATGGCCGAGAAATGTAATTTTGATGTTAACTCCCAAACCGCTGCGCAGAAGTCAACCAAACTTCACCCAATAGTGTATTGTATCACAATCTAGTAGTTACATGTGGAAATTTGGTTTTTGGACATTTGGTTTGAGCGCAATCATTAAACTTAGGTCAAAAAAGCCATTTAAGCCTTTTCACAGTGAGATCTATGCGATATGGCCGAGAAATGTAATTTTGATGTTAACTCCCAAACCGCTGCGCAGAAGTCAACCAAACTTCACCCAATAGTGTATTGTATCACAATCTAATAGTTACATTTGAAAATTTTGTTCTAGGAAATTTTGTTTGAGCGCAATCATCAAACTTAATTTAAAAAGTCATTTAAGCCTTTTCACAGTGAGATCTATGCGATATGGCCGAGAAATGTAATTTTGATGTTAACTCCCAAACCTCTACGCAGAAGTCAACCAAACTTCACCCATTAGTGTATTGTATCACAATCTAGTAGTTACATGTGGAAATTTGGTTCTAGGACATTTGATTTGAGCGCAATCCTCAAACTTAGGTCAAAAAAGCCATTTAAGCCTTTTCACAGTGAGATCTATGCGATATGGCCGAGAAATGTAATTTTGATGTTAACTCCCAAACCGCTGCGCAGAAGTCAACCAAACTTCACCCAATAGTGTATTGTATCACATTCTAGTAGTTACATTTGAAAATTTCGTTCTAGGACATTTGGTTTGAGCGCAATCTTTAAACTTATGTCAAAAAAGCCATTTAAGCCTTTTCACAGTGAGATCTATGCGATATGGCCGAGAAATGTAATTTTGATGTTAACTCCCAAACCGCTGCGCAGAAGTCAACCAAACTTCACCCAATAGTGTATTGTATCACAATCTAGTAGTTACATTTGAAAATTTTGTTCTAGGACATTTTGTTTGAACGCAATCATCAAACTTAATTAAAAAAGTCATTTAAGCCTTTTCACGGTGAGATCTATGCGATATGGCCGAGAAATGTAATTTTGATGTTAACTCCCAAACCGCTGCGCAGAAGTCAACCAAACTTCACCCAATAGTGTATTGTATCACATTCTAGTAGTTACATTTGAAAATTTCGTTCTAGGACATTTGGTTTGAGCGCAATCATTAAACTTAGGTCAAAAAAGCCATTTAAGCCTTTTCACAGTGAGATCTATGCGATATGGCCGAGAAATGTAATTTTGATGTTAACTCCCAAACCGCTGCGCAGAAGTCAACCAAACTTCACCCAATAGTGTATTGTATCACAATCTAGTAGTTACATTTGAAAATTTTGTTCTAGGAAATTTTGTTTGAGCGCAATCATCAAACTTAATTAAAAAAGTCATTTAAGCCTTTTCACAGTCAGATCTATACGATATGGCCGAGAAATGTAATTTTGATGTTAACTCCCAAACCTCTGCGCAGAAGTCAACCAAACTTCACCCATTAGTGTATTGTATCACAATCTAGTAGTTACATGTGGAAATTTGGTTCTAGGACATTTGATTTGAGCGCAATCCTCAAACTTAGGTCAAAAAAGCCATTTAAGCCTTTTCACAGTGAGATCTATGCGATATGGCCGAGAAATGTAATTTTGATGTTAACTCCCAAACCGCTGCGCAGAAGTCAACCAAACTTCACCCAATAGTGTATTGTATCACATTCTAGTAGTTACATTTGAAAATTTCGTTCTAGGACATTTGGTTTGAGCGCAATCTTTAAACTTAGGTCAAAAAAGCCATTTAAGCCTTTTCACAGTGAGATCTATGCCAGGGGTTCCCAACCTATTCCACTAAGGCACACTGTGGGTGCAGGATTTCATTCTTACCAAACAAGATGACAACACTTTTTCCCCAATCTGGTGTTTTACAAGTGCAATCAGTTGATTGCAGTCAGGTGTGGCTTGTTTTAGCAGAAGCCTCATTGGTTCAACTGTCTCTGCTGGATCGGCTGGAACAAAAACCAGGACCCACAGTGTGCCTTGAGGACTGGGTTGAAAACCCCTGATCTATGCGATATGGCCGAGAAATGTAATTTTGATGTTAACTCCCAAACCGCTGCGCAGAAGTCAACCAAACTTCACCCAATAGTGTATTGTATCACAATCTAGTAGTTACATTTGAAAATTTTGTTCTAGGACATTTTGTTTGAACGCAATCATCAAACTTAATTAAAAAAGTCATTTAAGCCTTTTCACAGTGAGATCTATGCGATATGGCCGAGAAATGTAATTTTGATGTTAACTCCCAAACCGCTGCGCAGAAGTCAACCAAACTTCACCCAATAGTGTATTGTATCACAATCTAGTAGTTACATTTGAAAATTTTGTTCTATGACATTTTGTTTGAACGCAATCATCAAACTTAATTAAAAAAGTCATTTAAGCCTTTTCACAGTGAGATCTATGCGATATGGCCGAGAAATGTAATTTTGATGTTAACTCCCAAACCGCTGCGCAGAAGTCAACCAAACTTCACCCATTAGTGTATTGTATCACAATCTAGTAGTTACATGTGGAAATTTGGTTATTGGACATTTGGTTTGAGCGCAATCATTAAACTTAGGTCAAAAAAGCCATTTAAGCCTTTTCACAGTGAGATCTATGCGATATGGCCGAGAAATGTAATTTTGATGTTAACTCCCAAACCGCTGCGCAGAAGTCAACCAAACTTCACCCAATAGTGTATTGTATCACAATCTAGTAGTTACATTTGAAAATTTTGTTCTATGACATTTTGTTTGAGCGCAATCATCAAACTTAATTAAAAAAGTCATTTAAGCCTTTTCACATTGAGATCTATGCGATATGGCCGAGAAATGTAATTTTGATGTTAACTCCCAAACCTCTGCGCAGAAGTCAACCAAACTTCACCCAATAGTGTATTGTATCACAATCTAGTAGTTACATGTGGAAATTTGGTTCTAGGACATTTGATTTGAGAGCAATCTTTAAACTTAGGTCAAAAAAGCCATTTAAGCCTTTTCACAGTGAGATCTATGCGATATGGCCGAGAAATGTAATTTTGATGTTAACTCCCAAACCGCTGCGCAGAAGTCAACCAAACTTCACCCAATAGTGTATTGTATCACAATCTAGTAGTTACATTTGAAAGTTTTGTTCTAGGACATTTTGTTTGAACGCAATCATCAAACTTAATTAAAAAAGTCATTTAAGCCTTTTCACAGTGAGATCTATGCGATATGGCCGAGAAATGTAATTTTGATGTTAACTCCCAAACCGCTGCGCAGAAGTCAACCAAACTTCACCCAATAGTGTATTGTATCACAATCTAGTAGTTACATTTGGAAATTTTGTTCTTGGACATTTGATTTGAGTGCAATCCTCAAACTTAGGTCAAAAAAGCCATTTAAGCCTTTTCACAGTGAGATCTATGCGATATGGCCGAGAAATGTAATTTTGATGTTAACTCCCAAACCGCTGCGCAGAAGTCAACCAAACTTCACCCAATAGTGTATTGTATCACAATCTAGTAGTTACATTTGAAAATTTTGTTCTAGGACATTTTGTTTGAACGCAATCATCAAACTTAATTAAAAAAGTCATTTAAGCCTTTTCACAGTGAGATCTATGCGATATGGCCGAGAAATGTAATTTTGATGTTAACTCCCAAACCGCTGCGCAGAAGTCAACCAAACTTCACCCAATAGTGTATTGTATCACATTCTAGTAGTTACATTTGAAAATTTCGTTCTAGGACATTTGGTTTGAGCGCAATCATTAAACTTAGGTCAAAAAAGCCATTTAAGCCTTTTCACAGTGAGATCTATGCGATATGGCCGAGAAATGTAATTTTGATGTTAACTCCCAAACCGCTGCGCAGAAGTCAACTAAACTTCACCCAATAGTGTATTGTATCACAATCTAGTAGTTACATTTGAAAATTTCGTTCTAGGACATTTGGTTTGAGCGCAATCATTAAACTTAATTAAAAAAGTCATTTAAGCCTTTTCACAGTGAGATCTATGCGATATGGCCGAGAAATGTAATTTTGATGTTAACTCCCAAACCGCTGCGCAGAAGTCAACCAAACTTCACCCATTAGTGTATTGTATCACAATCTAGTAGTTACATGTGGAAATTTGGTTCTAGGACATTTGATTTGAGCGCAATCCTCAAACTTAGGTCAAAAAAGCCATTTAAGCCTTTTCACAGTGAGATCTATGCGATATGGCCGAGAAATGTAATTTTGATGTTAACTCCCAAACCGCTGCGCAGAAGTCAACCAAACTTCACCCAATAGTGTATTGTATCACAATCTAGTAGTTACATTTGAAAATTTTGTTCTATGACATTTTGTTTGAACGCAATCATCAAACTTAATTAAAAAAGTCATTTAAGCCTTTTCACAGTGAGATCTATGCGATATGGCCGAGAAATGTAATTTTGATGTTAACTCCCAAACCGCCTCGCAGAAGTCAACCAAACTTCACCCATTAGTGTATTGTATCACAATCTAGTAGTTACATGTGGAAATTTGGTTATTGGACATTTGGTTTGAGCGCAATCATTAAACTTAGGTCAAAAAATTCATTTAAGCCTTTTCACAGTGAGATCTATGTGATATGGCCGAGAAATGTAATTTTGATGTTAACTCCCAAACCGCTGCGCAGAAGTCAACCAAACTTCACCCAATAGTGTATTGTATCACATTCTAGTAGTTACATTTGAAAATTTCGTTCTAGGACATTTGGTTTGAGCGCAATCATTAAATTTAGGTCAAAAAAGCCATTTAAGCCTTTTCACAGTGAGATCTATGCGATATGGCCGAGAAATGTAATTTTGATGTTAACTCCCAAACCGCTGCGCAGAAGTCAACTAAACTTCACCCAATAGTGTATTGTATCACATTCTAGTAGTTACATTTGAAAATTTCGTTCTAGGACATTTGGTTTGAGCGCAATCATTAAACTTAATTAAAAAAGTCATTTAAGCCTTTTCACAGTGAGATCTATGCGATATGGCCGAGAAATGTAATTTTGATGTTAACTCCCAAACCGCTGCGCAGAAGTCAACCAAACTTCACCCATTAGTGTATTGTATCACAATCTAGTAATTACATGTGGAAATTTGGTTCTAGGACATTTGATTTGAGCGCAATCCTCAAACTTAGGTCAAAAAAGCCATTTAAGCCTTTTCACAGTGAGATCTATGCGATATGGCCGAGAAATGTAATTTTGATGTTAACTCCCAAACCGCTGCGCAGAAGTCAACCAAACTTCACCCAATAGTGTATTGTATCACAATCTAGTAGTTACATTTGAAAATTTTATCTATGACATTTTGTTTGAACGCAATCATCAAACTTAATTAAAAAAGTCATTTAAGCCTTTTCACAGTGAGATCTATGCGATATGGCCAAGAAATGTAATTTTGATGTTAACTCCCAAACCGCCTCGCAGAAGTCAACCAAACTTCACCCATTAGTGTATTGTATCACAATCTAGTAGTTACATGTGGAAATTTGGTTATTGGACATTTGGTTTGAGCGCAATCATTAAACTTAGGTCAAAAAAGCCATTTAAGCCTTTTCACAGTGAGATCTATGCGATATGGCCGAGAAATGTAATTTTGATGTTAACTCCAAAACCGCTGCGCAGAAGTCAACCAAACTTCACCCAATAGTGTATTGTATCACAATCTAGTAGTTACATTTGAAAATTTTGTTCTAGGAAATTTTGTTTGAGCGCAATCATCAAACTTAATTAAAAAAGTCATTTAAGCCTTTTCACAGTGAGATCTATGCGATATGGCCGAGAAATGTAATTTTGATGTTAACTCCCAAACCTCTGCGCAGAAGTCAACCAAACTTCACCCATTAGTGTATTGTATCACAATCTAGTAGTTACATGTGGAAATTTGGTTCTAGGACATTTGATTTGAGCGCAATCCTCAAACTTAGGTCAAAAAAGCCATTTAAGCCTTTTCACAGTGAGATCTATGCGATATGGCCGAAAAATGTAATTTTGAAGTTAACTCCCAAACCGCTGCGCAGAAGTCAACCAAACTTCACCCAATAGTGTATTGTATCACATTCTAGTAGTTACATTTGAAAATTTCGTTCTAGGACATTTGGTTTGAGCGCAATCTTTAAACTTAGGTCAAAAAAGCCATTTAAGCCTTTTCACAGTGAGATCTATGCGATACGGCCGAGAAATGTAATTTTGATGTTAACTCCCAAACCGCTGCGCAGAAGTCAACCAAACTTCACCCAATAGTGTATTGTATCACAATCTAGTAGTTACATTTGAAAATTTTGTTCTAGGACATTTGTTTGAACGCAATCATCAAACTTAATTAAAAAAGTCATTTAAGCCTTTTCACAGTGAGATCTATGCGATATGGCCGAGAAATGTAATTTTGATGTTAACTCCCAAACCGCTGCGCAGAAGTCAACCAAACTTCACCCAATAGTGTATTGTATCACAATCTAGTAGTTACATTTGAAAATTTTGTTCTAGGACATTTTGTTTGAACGCAATCATCAAACTTAATTAAAAAAGTCATTTAAGCCTTTTCACGGTGAGATCTATGCGATATGGCCGAGAAATGTAATTTTGATGTTAACTCCCAAACCGCTGCGCAGAAGTCAACCAAACTTCACCCAATAGTGTATTGTATCACATTCTAGTAGTTACATTTGAAAATTTCGTTCTAGGACATTTGGTTTGAGCGCAATCATTAAACTTAATTAAAAAAGTCATTTAAGCCTTTTCACAGTGAGATCTATGCGATATGGCCGAGAAATGTAATTTTGATGTTAACTCCCAAACCGCTGCGCAGAAGTCAACCAAACTTCACCCATTAGTGTATTGTATCACAATCTAGTAATTACATGTGGAAATTTGGTTCTAGGACATTTGATTTGAGCGCAATCCTCAAACTTAGGTCAAAAAAGCCATTTAAGCCTTTTCACAGTGAGATCTATGCGATATGGCCGAGAAATGTAATTTTGATGTTAACTCCCAAACCGCTGCGCAGAAGTCAACCAAACTTCACCCAATAGTGTATTGTATCACAATCTAGTAGTTACATTTGAAAATTTTGTTCTAGGACATTTTGTTTGAACGCAATCATCAAACTTAGGTCAAAAAAGCCATTTAAGCCTTTTCACAGTGAGATCTATGCGATATGGCCGAGAAATGTAATTTTGATGTTAACTCCCAAACCGCTGCGCAGAAGTCAACCAAACTTCACCCAATAGTGTATTGTATCACAATCTAGTAGTTACATTTGAAAATTTTGATCTAGGAAATTTTGTTTGAGCGCAATCATTAAACAATTAAAAAAGTCATTTAAGCCTTTTCACAGTGAGATCTATGCGATATGGCCGAGAAATGTAATTTTGATGTTAACTCCCAAACCGCTGCGCAGAAGTCAACCAAACTTCACCCATTAGTGTATTGTATCACAATCTAGTAATTACATGTGGAAATTTGGTTCTAGGACATTTGATTTGAGCGCAATCATCAAACTTAGGTCAAAAAAGCCATTTAAGCCTTTTCACAGTGAGATCTATGCGATATGGCCGAGAAATGTAATTTTGATGTTAACTCCCAAACCGCTGCGCAGAAGTCAACCAAACTTCACCCATTAGTGTATTGTATCACAATCTAGTAGTTACATGTGGAAATTTGGTTTTTGGACATTTGGTTTGAGCGCAATCATTAAACTTAGGTCAAAAAAGCCATTTAAGCCTTTTCACAGTGAGATCTATGCGATATGGCCGAGAAATGTAATTTTGATGTTAACTCCCAAACCGCTGCGCAGAAGTCAACCAAACTTCACCCAATAGTGTATTGTATCACATTCTAGTAGTTACATTTGAAAATTTCGTTCTAGGACATTTGGTTTGAGCGCAATCTTTAAACTTATGTCAAAAAAGCCATTTAAGCCTTTTCACAGTGAGATCTATGCGATATGGCCGAGAAATGTAATTTTGATGTTAACTCCCAAACCGCTGCGCAGAAGTCAACCAAACTTCACCCAATAGTGTATTGTATCACAATCTAGTAGTTACATTTGAAAATTTTGTTCTAGGACATTTTGTTTGAACGCAATCATCAAACTTAATTAAAAAAGTCATTTAAGCCTTTTCACAGTGAGATCTATGCGATATGGCCGAGAAATGTAATTTTGATGTTAACTCCCAAACCGCTGCGCAGAAGTCAACCAAACTTCACCCAATAGTGTATTGTATCACAATCTAGTAGTTACATTTGAAAATTTTGTTCTAGGACATTTTGTTTGAACGCAATCATCAAACTTAATTAAAAAAGTCATTTAAGCCTTTTCACGGTGAGATCTATGCGATATGGCCGAGAAATGTAATTTTGATGTTAACTCCCAAACCGCTGCGCAGAAGTCAACCAAACTTCACCCAATAGTGTATTGTATCACATTCTAGTAGTTACATTTGAAAATTTCGTTCTAGGACATTTGGTTTGAGCGCAATCATTAAACTTAGGTCAAAAAAGCCATTTAAGCCTTTTCACAGTGAGATCTATGCGATATGGCCGAGAAATGTAATTTTGATGTTAACTCCCAAACCGCTGCGCAGAAGTCAACCAAACTTCTCCCAATAGTGTATTGTATCACAATCTAGTAGTTACATTTGAAAATTTTGTTCTAGGAAATTTTGTTTGAGCGCAATCATCAAACTTAATTAAAAAAGTCATTTAAGCCTTTTCACAGTGAGATCTATACGATATGGCCGAGAAATGTAATTTTGATGTTAACTCCCAAACCTCTGCGCAGAAGTCAACCAAACTTCACCCATTAGTGTATTGTATCACAATCTAGTAGTTACATTTGAAAATTTTGTTCTAGGACATTTTGTTTGAACGCAATCATCAAACTTAATTAAAAAAGTCATTTAAGCCTTTTCACAGTGAGATCTATGCGATATGGCCGAGAAATGTAATTTTGATGTTAACTCCCAAACCGCTGCGCAGAAGTCAACCAAACTTCACCCAATAGTGTATTGTATCACATTCTAGTAGTTACATTTGAAAATTTCGTTCTAGGACATTTGGTTTGAGCGCAATCATTAAACTTAGGTCAAAAAAGCCATTTAAGCCTTTTCACAGTGAGATCTATGCGATATGGCCGAGAAATGTAATTTTGATGTTAACTCCCAAACCGCTGCGCAGAAGTCAACTAAACTTCACCCAATAGTGTATTGTATCACATTCTAGTAGTTACATTTGAAAATTTCGTTCTAGGACATTTGGTTTGAGCGCAATCATTAAACTTAATTAAAAAAGTCATTTAAGCCTTTTCACAGTGAGATCTATGCGATATGGCCGAGAAATGTAATTTTGATGTTAACTCCCAAACCGCTGCGCAGAAGTCAACCAAACTTCACCCATTAGTGTATTGTATCACAATCTAGTAGTTACATGTGGAAATTTGGTTCTAGGACATTTGATTTGAGCGCAATCCTCAAACTTAGGTCAAAAAAGCCATTTAAGCCTTTTCACAGTGAGATCTATGCGATATGGCCGAGAAATGTAATTTTGATGTTAACTCCCAAACCGCTGCGCAGAAATCAACCAAACTTCACCCAATAGTGTATTGTATCACAATCTAGTAGTTACATTTGAAAATTTTGTTCTATGACATTTTGTTTGAACGCAATCATCAAACTTAATTAAAAAAGTCATTTAAGCCTTTTCACAGTGAGATCTATGCGATATGGCCGAGAAATGTAATTTTGATGTTAACTCCCAAACCGCCTCGCAGAAGTCAACCAAACTTCACCCATTAGTGTATTGTATCACAATCTAGTAGTTACATGTGGAAATTTGGTTATTGGACATTTGGTTTGAGCGCAATCATTAAACTTAGGTCAAAAAAGTCATTTAAGCCTTTTCACAGTGAGATCTATGCGATATGGCCGAGAAATGTAATTTTGATGTTAACTCCCAAACCGCTGCGCAGAAGTCAACCAAACTTCACCCAATAGTGTATTGTATCACATTCTAGTAGTTACATTTGAAAATTTCGTTCTAGGACATTTGGTTTGAGCGCAATCATTAAATTTAGGTCAAAAAAGCCATTTAAGCCTTTTCACAGTGAGATCTATGCGATATGGCCGAGAAATGTAATTTTGATGTTAACTCCCAAACCGCTGCGCAGAAGTCAACCAAACTTCACCCATTAGTGTATTGTATCACAATCTAGTAATTACATGTGGAAATTTGGTTCTAGGACATTTGATTTGAGCGCAATCCTCAAACTTAGGTCAAAAAAGCCATGTAAGCCTTTTCACAGTGAGATCTATGCGATATGGCCGAGAAATGTAATTTTGATGTTAACTCCCAAACCGCTGCGCAGAAGTCAACCAAACTTCACCCATTAGTGTATTGTATCACAATCTAGTAATTACATGTGGAAATTTGGTTCTAGGACATTTGATTTGAGCGCAATCCTCAAACTTAGGTCAAAAAAGCCATTTAAGCCTTTTCACAGTGAGATCTATGCGATATGGCCGAGAAATGTAATTTTGATGTTAACTCCCAAACCGCTGCGCAGAAGTCAACCAAACTTCACCCAATAGTGTATTGTATCACAATCTAGTAGTTACATGTGGAAATTTGGTTTTTGGACATTTGGTTTGAGCGCAATCATTAAACTTAGGTCAAAAAAGCCATTTAAGCCTTTTCACAGTGAGATCTATGCGATATGGCCGAGAAATGTAATTTTGATGTTAACTCCCAAACCGCTGCGCAGAAGTCAACCAAACTTCACCCAATAGTGTATTGTATCACAATCTAATAGTTACATTTGAAAATTTTGTTCTAGGAAATTTTGTTTGAGCGCAATCATCAAACTTAATTAAAAAAGTCATTTAAGCCTTTTCACAGTGAGATCTATGCGATATGGCCGAGAAATGTAATTTTGATGTTAACTCCCAAACCGCTGCGCAGAAGTCAACCAAACTTCACCCAATAGTGTATTGTATCACAATCTAGTAGTTACATTTGAAAATTTTGTTCTAGGAAATTTTGTTTGAGCGCAATCATTAAACTTAATTAAAAAAGTCATTTAAGCCTTTTCACAGTGAGATCTATGCGATATGGCCGAGAAATGTAATTTTGATGTTAACTCCCAAACCGCTGCGCAGAAGTCAACCAAACTTCACCCATTAGTGTATTGTATCACAATCTAGTAATTACATGTGGAAATTTGGTTCTAGGACATTTGATTTGAGCGCAATCATCAAACTTAGGTCAAAAAAGCCATTTAAGCCTTTTCACAGTGAGATCTATGCGATATGGCCGAGAAATGTAATTTTGATGTTAACTCCCAAACCGCTGCGCAGAAGTCAACCAAACTTCACCCATTAGTGTATTGTATCACAATCTAGTAGTTACATGTGGAAATTTGGTTTTTGGACATTTGGTTTGAGCGCAATCATTAAACTTAGGTCAAAAAAGCCATTTAAGCCTTTTCACAGTGAGATCTATGCGATATGGCCGAGAAATGTAATTTTGATGTTAACTCCCAAACCGCTGCGCAGAAGTCAACCAAACTTCACCCAATAGTGTATTGTATCACAATCTAATAGTTACATTTGAAAATTTTGTTCTAGGAAATTTTGTTTGAGCGCAATCATCAAACTTAATTAAAAAAGTCATTTAAGCCTTTTCACAGTGAGATCTATGCGATATGGCCGAGAAATGTAATTTTGATGTTAACTCCCAAACCTCTGCGCAGAAGTCAACCAAACTTCACCCATTAGTGTATTGTATCACAATCTAGTAGTTACATGTGGAAATTTGGTTCTAGGACATTTGATTTGAGCGCAATCCTCAAACTTAGGTCAAAAAAGCCATTTAAGCCTTTTCACAGTGAGATCTATGCGATATGGCCGAGAAATGTAATTTTGATGTTAACTCCCAAACCGCTGCGCAGAAGTCAACCAAACTTCACCCAATAGTGTATTGTATCACATTCTAGTAGTTACATTTGAAAATTTCGTTCTAGGACATTTGGTTTGAGCGCAATCTTTAAACTTATGTCAAAAAAGCCATTTAAGCCTTTTCACAGTGAGATCTATGCGATATGGCCGAGAAATGTAATTTTGATGTTAACTCCCAAACCGCTGCGCAGAAGTCAACCAAACTTCACCCAATAGTGTATTGTATCACAATCTAGTAGTTACATTTGAAAATTTTGTTCTAGGACATTTTGTTTGAACGCAATCATCAAACTTAATTAAAAAAGTCATTTAAGCCTTTTCACAGTGAGATCTATGCGATATGGCCGAGAAATGTAATTTTGATGTTAACTCCCAAACCGCTGCGCAGAAGTCAACCAAACTTCACCCAATAGTGTATTGTATCACAATCTAGTAGTTACATTTGAAAATTTTGTTCTAGGACATTTTGTTTGAACGCAATCATCAATCTTAATTAAAAAAGTCATTTAAGCCTTTTCACGGTGAGATCTATGCGATATGGCCGAGAAATGTAATTTTGATGTTAACTCCCAAACCGCTGCGCAGAAGTCAACCAAACTTCACCCAATAGTGTATTGTATCACATTCTAGTAGTTACATTTGAAAATTTCGTTCTAGGACATTTGGTTTGAGCGCAATCATTAAACTTAGGTCAAAAAAGCCATTTAAGCCTTTTCACAGTGAGATCTATGCGATATGGCCGAGAAATGTAATTTTGATGTTAACTCCCAAACCGCTGCGCAGAAGTCAACCAAACTTCTCCCAATAGTGTATTGTATCACAATCTAGTAGTTACATTTGAAAATTTGGTTTTTGGACATTTGGTTTGAGCGCAATCATTAAACTTAGGTCAAAAAAGCCATTTAAGCCTTTTCACAGTGAGATCTATGCGATATGGCCGAGAAATGTAATTTTGATGTTAACTCCCAAACCGCTGCGCAGAAGTCAACCAAACTTCACCCAATAGTGTATTGTATCACAATCTAATAGTTACATTTGAAAATTTTGTTCTAGGAAATTTTGTTTGAGCGCAATCATCAAACTTAATTAAAAAAGTCATTTAAGCCTTTTCACAGTGAGATCTATGCGATATGGCCGAGAAATGTAATTTTGATGTTAACTCCCAAACCTCTGCGCAGAAGTCAACCAAACTTCACCCATTAGTGAATTGTATCACAATCTAGTAGTTACATGTGGAAATTTGGTTCTAGGACATTTGATTTGAGCGCAATCCTCAAACTTAGGTCAAAAAAGCCATTTAAGCCTTTTCACAGTGAGATCTATGCGATATGGCCGAGAAATGTAATTTTGATGTTAACTCCCAAACCGCTGCGCAGAAGTCAACCAAACTTCACCCAATAGTGTATTGTATCACATTCTAGTAGTTACATTTGAAAATTTCGTTCTAGGACATTTGGTTTGAGCGCAATCTTTAAACTTATGTCAAAAAAGCCATTTAAGCCTTTTCACAGTGAGATCTATGCGATATGGCCGAGAAATGTAATTTTGATGTTAACTCCCAAACCGCTGCGCAGAAGTCAACCAAACTTCACCCAATAGTGTATTGTATCACAATCTAGTAGTTACATTTGAAAATTTTGTTCTAGGACATTTTGTTTGAACGCAATCATCAAACTTAATTAAAAAAGTAATTTAAGCCTTTTCACAGTGAGATCTATGCGATATGGCCGAGAAATGTAATTTTGATGTTAACTCCCAAACCGCTGCGCAGAAGTCAACCAAACTTCACCCATTAGTGTATTGTATCACAATCTAGTAATTACATGTGGAAATTTGGTTCTAGGACATTTGATTTGAGCGCAATCCTCAAACTTAGGTCAAAAAAGCCATTTAAGCCTTTTCACAGTGAGATCTATGCGATATGGCCGAGAAATGTAATTTTGATGTTAACTCCCAAACCGCTGCGCAGAAGTCAACCAAACTTCACCCAATAGTGTATTGTATCACAATCTAGTAGTTACATTTGAAAATTTTATCTATGACATTTTGTTTGAACGCAATCATCAAACTTAATTAAAAAAGTCATTTAAGCCTTTTCACAGTGAGATCTATGCGATATGGCCAAGAAATGTAATTTTGATGTTAACTCCCAAACCGCCTCGCAGAAGTCAACCAAACTTCACCCATTAGTGTATTGTATCACAATCTAGTAGTTACATGTGGAAATTTGGTTATTGGACATTTGGTTTGAGCGCAATCTATAAACTTAGGTCAAAAAAGCCATTTAAGCCTTTTCACAGTGAGATCTATGCGATATGGCCGAGAAATGTAATTTTGATGTTAACTCCCAAACCGCTGCGCAGAAGTCAACCAAACTTCACCCAATAGTGTATTGTATCACAATCTAGTAGTTACATTTGAAAATTTTATCTATGACATTTTGTTTGAACGCAATCATCAAACTTAATTAAAAAAGTCATTTAAGCCTTTTCACAGTGAGATCTATGCGATATGGCCAAGAAATGTAATTTTGATGTTAACTCCCAAACCGCCTCGCAGAAGTCAACCAAACTTCACCCATTAGTGTATTGTATCACAATCTAGTAGTTACATGTGGAAATTTGGTTATTGGACATTTGGTTTGAGCGCAATCATTAAACTTAGGTCAAAAAAGCCATTTAAGCCTTTTCACAGTGAGATCTATGCGATATGGCCGAGAAATGTAATTTTGATGTTAACTCCAAAACCGCTGCGCAGAAGTCAACCAAACTTCACCCAATAGTGTATTGTATCACAATCTAGTAGTTACATTTGAAAATTTTGTTCTAGGAAATTTTGTTTGAGCGCAATCATCAAACTTAATTAAAAAAGTCATTTAAGCCTTTTCACAGTGAGATCTATGCGATATGGCCGAGAAATGTAATTTTGATGTTAACTCCCAAACCTCTGCGCAGAAGTCAACCAAACTTCACCCATTAGTGTATTGTATCACAATCTAGTAGTTACATGTGGAAATTTGGTTCTAGGACATTTGATTTGAGCGCAATCCTCAAACTTAGGTCAAAAAAGCCATTTAAGCCTTTTCACAGTGAGATCTATGCGATATGGCCGAGAAATGTAATTTTGATGTTAACTCCCAAACCGCTGCGCAGAAGTCAACCAAACTTCACCCAATAGTGTATTGTATCACATTCTAGTAGTTACATTTGAAAATTTCGTTCTAGGACATTTGGTTTGAGCGCAATCTTTAAACTTAGGTCAAAAAAGCCATTTAAGCCTTTTCACAGTGAGATATATGCGATACGGCCGAGAAATGTAATTTTGATGTTAACTCCCAAACCGCTGCGCAGAAGTCAACCAAACTTCACCCAATAGTGTATTGTATCACAATCTAGTAGTTACATTTGAAAATTTTGTTCTAGGACATTTTGTTTGAACGCAATCATCAAACTTAATTAAAAAAGTCATTTAAGCCTTTTCACAGTGAGATCTATGCGATATGGCCGAGAAATGTAATTTTGATGTTAACTCCCAAACCGCTGCGCAGAAGTCAACCAAACTTCACCCAATAGTGTATTGTATCACAATCTAGTAGTTACATTTGAAAATTTTGTTCTAGGACATTTTGTTTGAACGCAATCATCAAACTTAATTAAAAAAGTCATTTAAGCCTTTTCACGGTGAGATCTATGCGATATGGCCGAGAAATGTAATTTTGATGTTAACTCCCAAACCGCTGCGCAGAAGTCAACCAAACTTCACCCAATAGTGTATTGTATCACATTCTAGTAGTTACATTTGAAAATTTCGTTCTAGGACATTTGGTTTGAGCGCAATCATTAAACTTAGGTCAAAAAAGCCATTTAAGCCTTTTCACAGTGAGATCTATGCGATATGGCCGAGAAATGTAATTTTGATGTTAACTCCCAAACCGCTGCGCAGAAGTCAACTAAACTTCACCCAATAGTGTATTGTATCACATTCTAGTAGTTACATTTGAAAATTTCGTTCTAGGACATTTGGTTTGAGCGCAATCATTAAACTTAATTAAAAAAGTCATTTAAGCCTTTTCACAGTGAGATCTATGCGATATGGCCGAGAAATGTAATTTTGATGTTAACTCCCAAACCGCTGCGCAGAAGTCAACCAAACTTCACCCATTAGTGTATTGTATCACAATCTAGTAATTACATGTGGAAATTTGGTTCTAGGACATTTGATTTGAGCGCAATCCTCAAACTTAGGTCAAAAAAGCCATTTAAGCCTTTTCACAGTGAGATCTATGCGATATGGCCGAGAAATGTAATTTTGATGTTAACTCCCAAACCGCTGCGCAGAAGTCAACCAAACTTCACCCATTAGTGTATTGTATCACAATCTAGTAGTTACATGTGAAAATTTGGTTCTAGGACATTTGATTTGAGCGCAATCCTCAAACTTAGGTCAAAAAAGCCATTTAAGCCTTTTCACAGTGAGATCTATGCGATATGGCCGAGAAATGTAATTTTGATGTTAACTCCCAAACCGCTGCGCAGAAGTCAACCAAACTTCACCCAATAGTGTATTGTATCACATTCTAGTAGTTACATTTGAAAATTTCGTTCTAGGACATTTGGTTTGAGCGCAATCCTCAAACTTAGGTCAAAAAAGCCATTTAAGCCTTTTCACAGTGAGATCTATGCGATATGGCCGAGAAATGTAATTTTGATGTTAACTCCCAAACCGCTGCGCAGAAGTCAACCAAACTTCACCCATTAGTGTATTGTATCACAATCTAGTAATTACATGTGGAAATTTGGTTCTAGGACATTTGATTTGAGCGCAATCATCAAACTTAGGTCAAAAAAGCCATTTAAGCCTTTTCACAGTGAGATCTATGCGATATGGCCGAGAAATGTAATTTTGATGTTAACTCCCAAACCGCTGCGCAGAAGTCAACCAAACTTCACCCATTAGTGTATTGTATCACAATCTAGTAGTTACATGTGGAAATTTGGTTTTTGGACATTTGGTTTGAGCGCAATCATTAAACTTAGGTCAAAAAAGCCATTTAAGCCTTTTCACAGTGAGATCTATGCGATATGGCCGAGAAATGTAATTTTGATGTTAACTCCCAAACCGCTGCGCAGAAGTCAACCAAACTTCACCCAATAGTGTATTGTATCACAATCTAATAGTTACATTTGAAAATTTTGTTCTAGGAAATTTTGTTTGAGCGCAATCATCAAACTTAATTAAAAAAGTCATTTAAGCCTTTTCACAGTGAGATCTATGCGATATGGCCGAGAAATGTAATTTTGATGTTAACTCCCAAACCTCTGCGCAGAAGTCAACCAAACTTCACCCATTAGTGTATTGTATCACAATCTAGTAGTTACATGTGGAAATTTGGTTCTAGGACATTTGATTTGAGCGCAATCCTCAAACTTAGGTCAAAAAAGCCATTTAAGCCTTTTCACAGTGAGATCTATGCGATATGGCCGAGAAATGTAATTTTGATGTTAACTCCCAAACCGCTGCGCAGAAGTCAACCAAACTTCACCCAATAGTGTATTGTATCACATTCTAGTAGTTACATTTGAAAATTTCGTTCTAGGACATTTGGTTTGAGCGCAATCTTTAAACTTATGTCAAAAAAGCCATTTAAGCCTTTTCACAGTGAGATCTATGCGATATGGCCGAGAAATGTAATTTTGATGTTAACTCCCAAACCGCTGCGCAGAAGTCAACCAAACTTCACCCAATAGTGTATTGTATCACAATCTAGTAGTTACATTTGAAAATTTTGTTCTAGGACATTTTGTTTGAACGCAATCATCAAACTTAATTAAAAAAGTCATTTAAGCCTTTTCACAGTGAGATCTATGCGATATGGCCGAGAAATGTAATTTTGATGTTAACTCCCAAACCGCTGCGCAGAAGTCAACCAAACTTCACCCAATAGTGTATTGTATCACAATCTAGTAGTTACATTTGAAAATTTTGTTCTAGGACATTTTGTTTGAACGCAATCATCAAACTTAATTAAAAAAGTCATTTAAGCCTTTTCACGGTGAGATCTATGCGATATGGCCGAGAAATGTAATTTTGATGTTAACTCCCAAACCGCTGCGCAGAAGTCAACCAAACTTCACCCAATAGTGTATTGTATCACATTCTAGTAGTTACATTTGAAAATTTCGTTCTAGGACATTTGGTTTGAGCGCAATCATTAAACTTAGGTCAAAAAAGCCATTTAAGCCTTTTCACAGTGAGATCTATGCGATATGGCCGAGAAATGTAATTTTGATGTTAACTCCCAAACCGCTGCGCAGAAGTCAACCAAACTTCTCCCAATAGTGTATTGTATCACAATCTAGTAGTTACATTTGAAAATTTTGTTCTAGGAAATTTTGTTTGAGCGCAATCATCAAACTTAATTAAAAAAGTCATTTAAGCCTTTTCACAGTGAGATCTATACGATATGGCCGAGAAATGTAATTTTGATGTTAACTCCCAAACCTCTGCGCAGAAGTCAACCAAACTTCACCCATTAGTGTATTGTATCACAATCTAGTAGTTACATGTGGAAATTTGGTTCTAGGACATTTGATTTGAGCGCAATCCTCAAACTTAGGTCAAAAAAGCCATTTAAGCCTTTTCACAGTGAGATCTATGCGATATGGCCGAGAAATGTAATTTTGATGTTAACTCCCAAACCGCTGCGCAGAAGTCAACCAAACTTCACCCAATAGTGTATTGTATCACATTCTAGTAGTTACATTTGAAAATTTCGTTCTAGGACATTTGGTTTGAGCGCAATCTTTAAACTTAGGTCAAAAAAGCCATTTAAGCCTTTTCACAGTGAGATCTATGCGATATGGCCGAGAAATGTAATTTTGATGTTAACTCCCAAACCGCTGCGCAGAAGTCAACCAAACTTCACCCAATAGTGTATTGTATCACAATCTAGTAGTTACATTTGAAAATTTTGTTCTAGGACATTTTGTTTGAACGCAATCATCAAACTTAATTAAAAAAGTCATTTAAGCCTTTTCACAGTGAGATCTATGCGATATGGCCGAGAAATGTAATTTTGATGTTAACTCCCAAACCGCTGCGCAGAAGTCAACCAAACTTCACCCAATAGTGTATTGTATCACAATCTAGTAGTTACATTTGGAAATTTTGTTCTTGGACATTTGATTTGAGTGCAATCCTCAAACTTAGGTCAAAAAAGCCATTTAAGCCTTTTCACAGTGAGATCTATGCGATATGGCCGAGAAATGTAATTTTGATGTTAACTCCCAAACCGCTGCGCAGAAGTCAACCAAACTTCACCCAATAGTGTATTGTATCACAATCTAGTAGTTACATTTGAAAATTTTGTTCTAGGACATTTTGTTTGAACGCAATCATCAAACTTAATTAAAAAAGTCATTTAAGCCTTTTCACAGTGAGATCTATGCGATATGGCCGAGAAATGTAATTTTGATGTTAACTCCCAAACCGCTGCGCAGAAGTCAACCAAACTTCACCCAATAGTGTATTGTATCACATTCTAGTAGTTACATTTGAAAATTTCGTTCTAGGACATTTGGTTTGAGCGCAATCATTAAACTTAGGTCAAAAAAGCCATTTAAGCCTTTTCACAGTGAGATCTATGCGATATGGCCGAGAAATGTAATTTTGATGTTAACTCCCAAACCGCTGCGCAGAAGTCAACTAAACTTCACCCAATAGTGTATTGTATCACATTCTAGTAGTTACATTTGAAAATTTTGTTCTAGGACATTTGGTTTGAGCGCAATCATTAAACTTAATTAAAAAAGTCATTTAAGCCTTTTCACAGTGAGATCTATGCGATATGGCCGAGAAATGTAATTTTGATGTTAACTCCCAAACCGCTGCGCAGAAGTCAACCAAACTTCACCCATTAGTGTATTGTATCACAATCTAGTAGTTACATGTGGAAATTTGGTTCTAGGACATTTGATTTGAGCGCAATCCTCAAACTTAGGTCAAAAAAGCCATTTAAGCCTTTTCACAGTGAGATCTATGCGATATGGCCGAGAAATGTAATTTTGATGTTAACTCCCAAACCGCTGCGCAGAAGTCAACCAAACTTCACCCAATAGTGTATTGTATCACAATCTAGTAGTTACATTTGAAAATTTTGTTCTATGACATTTTGTTTGAACGCAATCATCAAACTTAATTAAAAAAGTCATTTAAGCCTTTTCACAGTGAGATCTATGCGATATGGCCGAGAAATGTAATTTTGATGTTAACTCCCAAACCGCCTCGCAGAAGTCAACCAAACTTCACCCATTAGTGTATTGTATCACAATCTAGTAGTTACATGTGGAAATTTGGTTATTGGACATTTGGTTTGAGCGCAATCATTAAACTTAGGTCAAAAAAGCCATTTAAGCCTTTTCACAGTGAGATCTATGCGATATGGCCGAGAAATGTAATTTTGATGTTAACTCCCAAACCGCTGCGCAGAAGTCAACCAAACTTCACCCAATAGTGTATTGTATCACATTCTAGTAGTTACATTTGAAAATTTCGTTCTAGGACATTTGGTTTGAGCGCAATCTTTAAACTTAGGTCAAAAAAGCCATTTAAGCCTTTTCACAGTGAGATCTATGCGATATGGCCGAGAAATGTAATTTTGATGTTAACTCCCAAACCGCTACGCAGAAGTCAACCAAACTTCACCCAATAGTGTATTGTATCACAATCTAGTAGTTACATTTGAAAATTTTGTTCTAGGACATTTTGTTTGAACGCAATCATCAAACTTAATTAAAAAAGTCATTTAAGCCTTTTCACAGTGAGATCTATGCGATATGGCCGAGAAATGTAATTTTGATGTTAACTCCCAAACCGCTGCGCAGAAGTCAACCAAACTTCACCCAATAGTGTATTGTATCACATTCTAGTAGTTACATTTGGAAATTTTGTTCTTGGACATTTGATTTGAGTGCAATCCTCAAACTTAGGTCAAAAAAGCCATTTAAGCCTTTTCACAGTGAGATCTATGCGATATGGCCGAGAAATGTAATTTTGATGTTAACTCCCAAACCGCTGCGCAGAAGTCAACCAAACTTCACCCAATAGTGTATTGTATCACAATCTAGTAGTTACATTTGAAAATTTTGTTCTAGGACATTTTGTTTGAACGCAATCATCAAACTTAATTAAAAAAGTCATTTAAGCCTTTTCACAGTGAGATCTATGCGATATGGCCGAGAAATGTAATTTTGATGTTAACTCCCAAACCGCTGCGCAGAAGTCAACCAAACTTCACCCAATAGTGTATTGTATCACATTCTAGTAGTTACATTTGAAAATTTCGTTCTAGGACATTTGGTTTGAGCGCAATCATTAAACTTAGGTCAAAAAAGCCATTTAAGCCTTTTCACAGTGAGATCTATGCGATATGGCCGAGAAATGTAATTTTGATGTTAACTCCCAAACCGCTGCGCAGAAGTCAACTAAACTTCACCCAATAGTGTATTGTATCACATTCTAGTAGTTACATTTGAAAATTTCGTTCTAGGACATTTGGTTTGAGCGCAATCATTAAACTTAATTAAAAAAGTCATTTAAGCCTTTTCACAGTGAGATCTATGCGATATGGCCGAGAAATGTAATTTTGATGTTAACTCCCAAACCGCTGCGCAGAAGTCAACCAAACTTCACCCATTAGTGTATTGTATCACAATCTAGTAGTTACATGTGGAAATTTGGTTCTAGGACATTTGATTTGAGCGCAATCCTCAAACTTAGGTCAAAAAAGCCATTTAAGCCTTTTCACAGTGAGATCTATGCGATATGGCCGAGAAATGTAATTTTGATGTTAACTCCCAAACCGCTGCGCAGAAGTCAACCAAACTTCACCCAATAGTGTATTGTATCACAATCTAGTAGTTACATTTGAAAATTTTGTTCTATGACATTTTGTTTGAACGCAATCATCAAACTTAATTAAAAAAGTCATTTAAGCCTTTTCACAGTGAGATCTATGCGATATGGCCGAGAAATGTAATTTTGATGTTAACTCCCAAACCGCCTCGCAGAAGTCAACCAAACTTCACCCATTAGTGTATTGTATCACAATCTAGTAGTTACATGTGGAAATTTGGTTATTGGACATTTGGTTTGAGCGCAATCATTAAACTTTGGTCAAAAAAGTCATTTAAGCCTTTTCACAGTGAGATCTATGCGATATGGCCGAGAAATGTAATTTTGATGTTAACTCCCAAACCGCTGCGCAGAAGTCAACCAAACTTCACCCAATAGTGTATTGTATCACATTCTAGTAGTTACATTTGAAAATTTCGTTCTAGGACATTTGGTTTGAGCGCAATCATTAAATTTAGGTCAAAAAAGCCATTTAAGCCTTTTCACAGTGAGATCTATGCGATATGGCCGAGAAATGTAATTTTGATGTTAACTCCCAAACCGCTGCGCAGAAGTCAACTAAACTTCACCCAATAGTGTATTGTATCACATTCTAGTAGTTACATTTGAAAATTTCGTTCTAGGACATTTGGTTTGAGCGCAATCATTAAACTTAATTAAAAAAGTCATTTAAGCCTTTTCACAGTGAGATCTATGCGATATGGCCGAGAAATGTAATTTTGATGTTAACTCCCAAACCGCTGCGCAGAAGTCAACCAAACTTCACCCATTAGTGTATTGTATCACAATCTAGTAATTACATGTGGAAATTTGGTTCTAGGACATTTGATTTGAGCGCAATCCTCAAACTTAGGTCAAAAAAGCCATTTAAGCCTTTTCACAGTGAGATCTATGCGATATGGCCGAGAAATGTAATTTTGATGTTAACTCCCAAACCGCTGCGCAGAAGTCAACCAAACCACCCAATAGTGTATTGTATCACAATCTAGTAGTTACATGTGGAAATTTGGTTTTTGGACATTTGGTTTGAGCGCAATCATTAAACTTAGGTCAAAAAAGCCATTTAAGCCTTTTCACAGTGAGATCTATGCGATATGGCCGAGAAATGTAATTTTGATGTTAACTCCCAAACCGCTGCGCAGAAGTCAACCAAACTTCACCCAATAGTGTATTGTATCACAATCTAATAGTTACATTTGAAAATTTTGTTCTAGGAAATTTTGTTTGAGCGCAATCATCAAACTTAATTAAAAAAGTCATTTAAGCCTTTTCACAGTGAGATCTATGCGATATGGCCGAGAAATGTAATTTTGATGTTAACTCCCAAACCTCTGCGCAGAAGTCAACCAAACTTCACCCATTAGTGTATTGTATCACAATCTAGTAGTTACATGTGGAAATTTGGTTCTAGGACATTTGATTTGAGCGCAATCCTCAAACTTAGGTCAAAAAAGCCATTTAAGCCTTTTCACAGTGAGATCTATGCGATATGGCCGAGAAATGTAATTTTGATGTTAACTCCCAAACCGCTGCGCAGAAGTCAACCAAACTTCACCCAATAGTGTATTGTATCACATTCTAGTAGTTACATTTGAAAATTTCGTTCTAGGACATTTGGTTTGAGCGCAATCTTTAAACTTATGTCAAAAAAGCCATTTAAGCCTTTTCACAGTGAGATCTATGCGATATGGCCGAGAAATGTAATTTTGATGTTAACTCCCAAACCGCTGCGCAGAAGTCAACCAAACTTCACCCAGTAGTGTATTGTATCACAATCTAGTAGTTACATTTGAAAATTTTGTTCTAGGACATTTTGTTTGAACGCAATCATCAAACTTAATTAAAAAAGTAATTTAAGCCTTTTCACAGTGAGATCTATGCGATATGGCCGAGAAATGTAATTTTGATGTTAACTCCCAAACCGCTGCGCAGAAGTCAACCAAACTTCACCCATTAGTGTATTGTTTCACAATCTAGTAATTACATGTGGAAATTTGGTTCTAGGACATTTGATTTGAGCGCAATCCTCAAACTTAGGTCAAAAAAGCCATTTAAGCCTTTTCACAGTGAGATCTATGCGATATGGCCGAGAAATGTAATTTTGATGTTAACTCCCAAACCGCTGCGCAGAAGTCAACCAAACTTCACCCAATAGTGTATTGTATCACAATCTAGTAGTTACATTTGAAAATTTTGATCTATGACATTTTGTTTGAACGCAATCATCAAACTTAATTAAAAAAGTCATTTAAGCCTTTTCACAGTGAGATCTATGCGATATGGCCAAGAAATGTAATTTTGATGTTAACTCCCAAACCGCCTCGCAGAAGTCAACCAAACTTCACCCATTAGTGTATTGTATCACAATCTAGTAGTTACATGTGGAAATTTGGTTATTGGACATTTGGTTTGAGCGCAATCATTAAACTTAGGTCAAAAAAGCCATTTAAGCCTTTTCACAGTGAGATCTATGCGATATGGCCGAGAAATGTAATTTTGATGTTAACTCCAAAACCGCTGCGCAGAAGTCAACCAAACTTCACCCAATAGTGTATTGTATCACAATCTAGTAGTTACATTTGAAAATTTTGTTCTAGGAAATTTTGTTTGAGCGCAATCATCAAACTTAATTAAAAAAGTCATTTAAGCCTTTTCACAGTGAGATCTATGCGATATGGCCGAGAAATGTAATTTTGATGTTAACTCCCAAACCTCTGCGCAGAAGTCAACCAAACTTCACCCATTAGTGTATTGTATCACAATCTAGTAGTTACATGTGGAAATTTGGTTCTAGGACATTTGATTTGAGCGCAATCCTCAAACTTAGGTCAAAAAAGCCATTTAAGCCTTTTCACAGTGAGATCTATGCGATATGGCCGAAAAATGTAATTTTGATGTTAACTCCCAAACCGCTGCGCAGAAGTCAACCAAACTTCACCCAATAGTGTATTGTATCACATTCTAGTAGTTACATTTGAAAATTTCGTTCTAGGACATTTGGTTTGAGCGCAATCTTTAAACTTAGGTCAAAAAAGCCATTTAAGCCTTTTCACAGTGAGATCTATGCGATACGGCCGAGAAATGTAATTTTGATGTTAACTCCCAAACCGCTGCGCAGAAGTCAACCAAACTTCACCCAATAGTGTATTGTATCACAATCTAGTAGTTACATTTGAAAATTTTGTTCTAGGACATTTTGTTTGAACGCAATCATCAAACTTAATTAAAAAAGTCATTTAAGCCTTTTCACAGTGAGATCTATGCGATATGGCCGAGAAATGTAATTTTGATGTTAACTCCCAAACCGCTGCGCAGAAGTCAACCAAACTTCACCCAATAGTGTATTGTATCACAATCTAGTAGTTACATTTGAAAATTTTGTTCTAGGACATTTTGTTTGAACGCAATCATCAAACTTAATTAAAAAAGTCATTTAAGCCTTTTCACGGTGAGATCTATGCGATATGGCCGAGAAATGTAATTTTGATGTTAACTCCCAAACCGCTGCGCAGAAGTCAACCAAACTTCACCCAATAGTGTATTGTATCACATTCTAGTAGTTACATTTGAAAATTTCGTTCTAGGACATTTGGTTTGAGCGCAATCATTAAACTTAGGTCAAAAAAGCCATTTAAGCCTTTTCACAGTGAGATCTATGCGATATGGCCGAGAAATGTAATTTTGATGTTAACTCCCAAACCGCTGCGCAGAAGTCAACTAAACTTCACCCAATAGTGTATTGTATCACATTCTAGTAGTTACATTTGAAAATTTCGTTCTAGGACATTTGGTTTGAGCGCAATCATTAAACTTAATTAAAAAAGTCATTTAAGCCTTTTCACAGTGAGATCTATGCGATATGGCCGAGAAATGTAATTTTGATGTTAACTCCCAAACCGCTGCGCAGAAGTCAACCAAACTTCACCCATTAGTGTATTGTATCACAATCTAGTAATTACATGTGGAAATTTGGTTCTAGGACATTTGATTTGAGCGCAATCCTCAAACTTAGGTCAAAAAAGCCATTTAAGCCTTTTCACAGTGAGATCTATGCGATATGGCCGAGAAATGTAATTTTGATGTTAACTCCCAAACCGCTGCGCAGAAGTCAACCAAACTTCACCCAATAGTGTATTGTATCACAATCTAGTAGTTACATTTGAAAATTTTGTTCTATATTTTGTTTGAACGCAATCATCAAACTTAATTAAAAAAGTCATTTAAGCCTTTTCACGTTGAGATCTATGCGATATGGCCGAGAAATGTAATTTTGATGTTAACTCCCAAACCGCTGCGCAGAAGTCAACCAAACTTCACCCAATAGTGTATTGTATCACAATCTAGTAGTTACATTTGAAAATTTTGTTCTAGGACATTTTGTTTGAACGCAATCATCAAACTTAATTAAAAAAGTCATTTAAGCCTTTTCACAGTGAGATCTATGCGATATGGCCGAGAAATGTAATTTTGATGTTAACTCCCAAACCGCTGCGCAGAAGTCAACCAAACTTCACCCATTAGTGTATTGTATCACAATCTAGTAGTTACATGTGGAAATTTGGTTATTGGACATTTGGTTTGAGCGCAATCATTAAACTTAGGTCAAAAAAGCCATTTAAGCCTTTTCACAGTGAGATCTATGCGATATGGCCGAGAAATGTAATTTTGATGTTAACTCCCAAACCGCTGCGCAGAAGTCAACCAAACTTCACCCAATAGTGTATTGTATCACAATCTAGTAGTTACATTTGAAAATTTTGTTCTAGGACATTTTGTTTGAGCGCAATCATTAAACTTAATTAAAAAAGTCATTTAAGCCTTTTCACAGTGAGATCTATGCTATATGGCCGAGAAATGTAATTTTGATGTTAACTCCCAAACCGCTGCGCAGAAGTCAACCAAACTTCACCCATTAGTGTATTGTATCACAATCTAGTAATTACATGTGGAAATTTGGTTCTAGGACATTTGATTTGAGCGCAATCATCAAACTTAGGTCAAAAAAGCCATTTAAGCCTTTTCACAGTGAGATCTATGCGATATGGCCGAGAAATGTAATTTTGATGTTAACTCCCAAACCGCTGCGCAGAAGTCAACCAAACTTCACCCATTAGTGTATTGTATCACAATCTAGTAGTTACATGTGGAAATTTGGTTTTTGGACATTTGGTTTGAGCGCAATCATTAAACTTAGGTCAAAAAAGCCATTTAAGCCTTTTCACAGTGAGATCTATGCGATATGGCCGAGAAATGTAATTTTGATGTTAACTCCCAAACCGCTGCGCAGAAGTCAACCAAACTTCACCCAATAGTGTATTGTATCACAATCTAATAGTTACATTTGAAAATTTTGTTCTAGGAAATTTTGTTTGAGCGCAATCATCAAACTTAATTAAAAAAGTCATTTAAGCCTTTTCACAGTGAGATCTATGCGATATGGCCGAGAAATGTAATTTTGATGTTAACTCCCAAACCTCTGCGCAGAAGTCAACCAAACTTCACCCATTAGTGTATTGTATCACAATCTAGTAGTTACATGTGGAAATTTGGTTCTAGGACATTTGATTTGAGCGCAATCCTCAAACTTAGGTCAAAAAAGCCATTTAAGCCTTTTCACAGTGAGATCTATGCGATATGGCCGAGAAATGTAATTTTGATGTTAACTCCCAAACCGCTGCGCAGAAGTCAACCAAACTTCACCCAATAGTGTATTGTATCACATTCTAGTAGTTACATTTGAAAATTTCGTTCTAGGACATTTGGTTTGAGCGCAATCTTTAAACTTATGTCAAAAAAGCCATTTAAGCCTTTTCACAGTGAGATCTATGCGATATGGCCGAGAAATGTAATTTTGATGTTAACTCCCAAACCGCTGCGCAGAAGTCAACCAAACTTCACCCAATAGTGTATTGTATCACAATCTAGTAGTTACATTTGAAAATTTTGTTCTAGGACATTTTGTTTGAACGCAATCATCAAACTTAATTAAAAAAGTCATTTAAGCCTTTTCACAGTGAGATCTATGCGATATGGCCGAGAAATGTAATTTTGATGTTAACTCCCAAACCGCTGCGCAGAAGTCAACCAAACTTCACCCAATAGTGTATTGTATCACAATCTAGTAGTTACATTTGAAAATTTTGTTCTATGACATTTTGTTTGAACGCAATCATCAAACTTAATTAAAAAAGTCATTTAAGCCTTTTCACAGTGAGATCTATGCGATATGGCCGAGAAATGTAATTTTGATGTTAACTCCCAAACCGCTGCGCAGAAGTCAACCAAACTTCACCCATTAGTGTATTGTATCACAATCTAGTAGTTATATGTGGAAATTTGGTTATTGGACATTTGGTTTGAGCGCAATCATCAAACTTAGGTCAAAAAAGCCATTTAAGCCTTTTCACAGTGAGATCTATGCGATATGGCCGAGAAATGTAATTTTGATGTTAACTCCCAAACCGCTGCGCAGAAGTCAACCAAACTTCACCCAATAGTGTATTGTATCACAATCTAGTAGTTACATTTGAAAATTTTGTTCTAGGAAATTTTGTTTGAGCGCAATCATCAAACTTAATTAAAAAAGTCATTTAAGCCTTTTCACAGTGAGATCTATGCGATATGGCCGAGAAATGTAATTTTGATGTTAACTCCCAAACCTCTGCGCAGAAGTCAACCAAACTTCACCCAATAGTGTATTGTATCACAATCTAGTAGTTACATGTGGAAATTTGGTTCTAGGACATTTGATTTGAGAGCAATCTTTAAACTTAGGTCAAAAAAGCCATTTAAGCCTTTTCACAGTGAGATCTATGCGATATGGCCGAGAAATGTAATTTTGATGTTAACTCCCAAACCGCTGCGCAGAAGTCAACCAAACTTCACCCAATAGTGTATTGTATCACAATCTAGTAGTTACATTTGAAAATTTTGTTCTAGGACATTTTGTTTGAACGCAATCATCAAACTTAATTAAAAAAGTCATTTAAGCCTTTTCACAGTGAGATCTATGCGATATGGCCGAGAAATGTAATTTTGATGTTAACTCCCAAACCGCTGCGCAGAAGTCAACCAAACTTCACCCAATAGTGTATTGTATCACAATCTAGTAGTTACATTTGGAAATTTTGTTCTTGGACATTTGATTTGAGTGCAATCCTCAAACTTAGGTCAAAAAAGCCATTTAAGCCTTTTCACAGTGAGATCTATGCGATATGGCCGAGAAATGTAATTTTGATGTTAACTCCCAAACCGCTGCGCAGAAGTCAACCAAACTTCACCCAATAGTGTATTGTATCACAATCTAGTAGTTACATTTGAAAATTTTGTTCTAGGACATTTTGTTTGAACGCAATCATCAAACTTAATTAAAAAAGTCATTTAAGCCTTTTCACAGTGAGATCTATGCGATATGGCCGAGAAATGTAATTTTGATGTTAACTCCCAAACCGCTGCGCAGAAGTCAACCAAACTTCACTCAATAGTGTATTGTATCACATTCTAGTAGTTACATTTGAAAATTTCGTTCTAGGACATTTGGTTTGAGCGCAATCATTAAACTTAGGTCAAAAAAGCCATTTAAGCCTTTTCACAGTGAGATCTATGCGATATGGCCGAGAAATGTAATTTTGATGTTAACTCCCAAACCGCTGCGCAGAAATCAACTAAACTTCACCCAATAGTGTATTGTATCACATTCTAGTAGTTACATTTGAAAATTTCGTTCTAGGACATTTGGTTTGAGCGCAATCATTAAACTTAATTAAAAAAGTCATTTAAGCCTTTTCACAGTGAGATCTATGCGATATGGCCGAGAAATGTAATTTTGATGTTAACTCCTAAACCACTGCGCAGAAGTCAACCAAACTTCACCCAATAGTGTATTGTATCACATTCTAGTAGTTACATTTGAAAATTTCGTTCTAGGACATTTGGTTTGAGCGCAATCATTAAATTTAGGTCAAAAAAGCCATTTAAGCCTTTTCACAGTGAGATCTATGCGATATGGCCGAGAAATGTAATTTTGATGTTAACTCCCAAACCGCTGCGCAGAAGTCAACTAAACTTCACCCAATAGTGTATTGTATCACATTCTAGTAGTTACATTTGAAAATTTCGTTCTAGGACATTTGGTTTGAGCGCAATCATTAAACTTAATTAAAAAAGTCATTTAAGCCTTTTCACAGTGAGATCTATGCGATATGGCCGAGAAATGTAATTTTGATGTTAACTCCCAAACCGCTGCGCAGAAGTCAACCAAACTTCACCCATTAGTGTATTGTATCACAATCTAGTAATTACATGTGGAAATTTGGTTCTAGGACATTTGATTTGAGCGCAATCCTCAAACTTAGGTCAAAAAAGCCATTTAAGCCTTTTCACAGTGAGATCTATGCGATATGGCCGAGAAATGTAATTTTGATGTTAACTCCCAAACCGCTGCGCAGAAGTCAACCAAACTTCAACCAATAGTGTATTGTATCACAATCTAGTAGTTACATTTGAAAATTTTGTTCTATGACATTTTGTTTGAACGCAATCATCAAACTTAATTAAAAAAGTCATTTAAGCCTTTTCACAGTGAGATCTATGCGATATGGCCAAGAAATGTAATTTTGATGTTAACTCCCAAACCGCCTCGCAGAAGTCAACCAAACTTCACCCATTAGTGTATTGTATCGCAATCTAGTAGTTACATGTGGAAATTTGGTTATTGGACATTTGGTTTGAGCGCAATCATTAAACTTAGGTCAAAAAAGCCATTTAAGCCTTTTCACAGTGAGATCTATGCGATATGGCCGAGAAATGTAATTTTGATGTTAACTCCAAAACCGCTGCGCAGAAGTCAACCAAACTTCACCCAATAGTGTATTGTATCACAATCTAGTAGTTACATTTGAAAATTTTGTTCTAGGAAATTTTGTTTGAGCGCAATCATCAAACTTAATTAAAAAAGTCATTTAAGCCTTTTCACAGTGAGATCTATGCGATATGGCCGAGAAATGTAATTTTGATGTTAACTCCCAAACCTCTGCGCAGAAGTCAACCAAACTTCACCCATTAGTGTATTGTATCACAATCTAGTAGTTACATGTGGAAATTTGGTTCTAGGACATTTGATTTGAGCGCAATCCTCAAACTTAGGTCAAAAAAGCCATTTAAGCCTTTTCACAGTGAGATCTATGCGATATGGCCGAGAAATGTAATTTTGATGTTAACTCCCAAACCGCTGCGCAGAAGTCAACCAAACTTCACCCAATAGTGTATTGTATCACAATCTAGTAGTTACATTTGAAAATTTTGTTCTAGGAAATTTTGTTTGAGCGCAATCATCAAACTTAATTAAAAAAGTCATTTAAGCCTTTTCACAGTGAGATCTATACGATATGGCCGAGAAATGTAATTTTGATGTTAACTCCCAAACCTCTGCGCAGAAGTCAACCAAACTTCACCCATTAGTGTATTGTATCACAATCTAGTAGTAACATGTGGAAATTTGGTTCTAGGACATTTGATTTGAGCGCAATCCTCAAACTTAGGTCAAAAAAGCCATTTAAGCCTTTTCACAGTGAGATCTATGCGATATGGCCGAGAAATGTAATTTTGATGTTAACTCCCAAACCGCTGCGCAGAAGTCAACCAAACTTCACCCAATAGTGTATTGTATCACATTCTAGTAGTTACATTTGAAAATTTCGTTCTAGGACATTTGGTTTGAGCGCAATCTTTAAACTTATGTCAAAAAAGCCATTTAAGCCTTTTCACAGTGAGATCTATGCGATATGGCCGAGAAATGTAATTTTGATGTTAACTCCCAAACCGCTGCGCAGAAGTCAACCAAACTTCACCCAATAGTGTATTGTATCACAATCTAGTAGTTACATTTGAAAATTTTGTTCTAGGACATTTTGTTTGAACGCAATCATCAAACTTAATTAAAAAAGTCATTTAAGCCTTTTCACAGTGAGATCTATGCGATATGGCCGAGAAATGTAATTTTGATGTTAACTCCCAAACCGCTGCGCAGAAGTCAACCAAACTTCACCCAATAGTGTATTGTATTACAATCTAGTAGTTACATTTGAAAATTTTGTTCTATGACATTTTGTTTGAACGCAATCATCAAACTTAATTAAAAAAGTCATTTAAGCCTTTTCACAGTGAGATCTATGCGATATGGCCGAGAAATGTAATTTTGATGTTAACTCCCAAACCGCTGCGCAGAAGTCAACCAAACTTCACCCATTAGTGTATTGTATCACAATCTAGTAGTTATATGTGGAAATTTGGTTATTGGACATTTGGTTTGAGCGCAATCATCAAACTTAGGTCAAAAAAGCCATTTAAGCCTTTTCACAGTGAGATCTATGCGATATGGCCGAGAAATGTAATTTTGATGTTAACTCCCAAACCGCTGCGCAGAAGTCAACCAAACTTCACCCAATAGTGTATTGTATCACAATCTAGTAGTTACATTTGAAAATTTTGTTCTAGGAAATTTTGTTTGAGCGCAATCATCAAACTTAATTAAAAAAGTCATTTAAGCCTTTTCACAGTGAGATCTATGCGATATGGCCGAGAAATGTAATTTTGATGTTAACTCCCAAACCTCTGCGCAGAAGTCAACCAAACTTCACCCAATAGTGTATTGTATCACAATCTAGTAGTTACATGTGGAAATTTGGTTCTAGGACATTTGATTTGAGAGCAATCTTTAAACTTAGGTCAAAAAAGCCATTTAAGCCTTTTCACAGTGAGATCTATGCGATATGGCCGAGAAATGTAATTTTGATGTTAACTCCCAAACCGCTGCGCAGAAGTCAACCAAACTTCACCCAATAGTGTATTGTATCACAATCTAGTAGTTACATTTGAAAATTTTGTTCTAGGACATTTTGTTTGAACGCAATCATCAAACTTAATTAAAAAAGTCATTTAAGCCTTTTCACAGTGAGATCTATGCGATATGGCCGAGAAATGTAATTTTGATGTTAACTCCCAAACCGCTGCGCAGAAGTCAACCAAACTTCACCCAATAGTGTATTGTATCACAATCTAGTAGTTACATTTGGAAATTTTGTTCTTGGACATTTGATTTGAGTGCAATCCTCAAACTTAGGTCAAAAAAGCCATTTAAGCCTTTTCACAGTGAGATCTATGCGATATGGCCGAGAAATGTAATTTTGATGTTAACTCCCAAACCGCTGCGCAGAAGTCAACCAAACTTCACCCAATAGTGTATTGTATCACAATCTAGTAGTTACATTTGAAAATTTTGTTCTAGGACATTTTGTTTGAACGCAATCATCAAACTTAATTAAAAAAGTCATTTAAGCCTTTTCACAGTGAGATCTATGCGATATGGCCGAGAAATGTAATTTTGATGTTAACTCCCAAACCGCTGCGCAGAAGTCAACCAAACTTCACTCAATAGTGTATTGTATCACATTCTAGTAGTTACATTTGAAAATTTCGTTCTAGGACATTTGGTTTGAGCGCAATCATTAAACTTAGGTCAAAAAAGCCATTTAAGCCTTTTCACAGTGAGATCTATGCGATATGGCCGAGAAATGTAATTTTGATGTTAACTCCCAAACCGCTGCGCAGAAATTAACTAAACTTCACCCAATAGTGTATTGTATCACATTCTAGTAGTTACATTTGAAAATTTCGTTCTAGGACATTTGGTTTGAGCGCAATCATTAAACTTAATTAAAAAAGTCATTTAAGCCTTTTCACAGTGAGATCTATGCGATATGGCCGAGAAATGTAATTTTGATGTTAACTCCTAAACCACTGCGCAGAAGTCAACCAAACTTCACCCAATAGTGTATTGTATCACATTCTAGTAGTTACATTTGAAAATTTCGTTCTAGGACATTTGGTTTGAGCGCAATCATTAAATTTAGGTCAAAAAAGCCATTTAAGCCTTTTCACAGTGAGATCTATGCGATATGGCCGAGAAATGTAATTTTGATGTTAACTCCCAAACCGCTGCGCAGAAGTCAACTAAACTTCACCCAATAGTGTATTGTATCACATTCTAGTAGTTACATTTGAAAATTTCGTTCTAGGACATTTGGTTTGAGCGCAATCATTAAACTTAATTAAAAAAGTCATTTAAGCCTTTTCACAGTGAGATCTATGCGATATGGCCGAGAAATGTAATTTTGATGTTAACTCCCAAACCGCTGCGCAGAAGTCAACCAAACTTCACCCATTAGTGTATTGTATCACAATCTAGTAATTACATGTGGAAATTTGGTTCTAGGACATTTGATTTGAGCGCAATCCTCAAACTTAGGTCAAAAAAGCCATTTAAGCCTTTTCACAGTGAGATCTATGCGATATGGCCGAGAAATGTAATTTTGATGTTAACTCCCAAACCGCTGCGCAGAAGTCAACCAAACTTCAACCAATAGTGTATTGTATCACAATCTAGTAGTTACATTTGAAAATTTTGTTCTATGACATTTTGTTTGAACGCAATCATCAAACTTAATTAAAAAAGTCATTTAAGCCTTTTCACAGTGAGATCTATGCGATATGGCCAAGAAATGTAATTTTGATGTTAACTCCCAAACCGCCTCGCAGAAGTCAACCAAACTTCACCCATTAGTGTATTGTATCGCAATCTAGTAGTTACATGTGGAAATTTGGTTATTGGACATTTGGTTTGAGCGCAATCATTAAACTTAGGTCAAAAAAGCCATTTAAGCCTTTTCACAGTGAGATCTATGCGATATGGCCGAGAAATGTAATTTTGATGTTAACTCCAAAACCGCTGCGCAGAAGTCAACCAAACTTCACCCAATAGTGTATTGTATCACAATCTAGTAGTTACATTTGAAAATTTTGTTCTAGGAAATTTTGTTTGAGCGCAATCATCAAACTTAATTAAAAAAGTCATTTAAGCCTTTTCACAGTGAGATCTATGCGATATGGCCGAGAAATGTAATTTTGATGTTAACTCCCAAACCTCTGCGCAGAAGTCAACCAAACTTCACCCATTAGTGTATTGTATCACAATCTAGTAGTTACATGTGGAAATTTGGTTCTAGGACATTTGATTTGAGCGCAATCCTCAAACTTAGGTCAAAAAAGCCATTTAAGCCTTTTCACAGTGAGATCTATGCGATATGGCCGAGAAATGTAATTTTGATGTTAACCCCCAAACCGCTGCGCAGAAGTCAACCAAACTTCACCCAATAGTGTATTGTATCACAATCTAGTAGTTACATTTGAAAATTTTGTTCTAGGAAATTTTGTTTGAGCGCAATCATCAAACTTAATTAAAAAAGTCATTTAAGCCTTTTCACAGTGAGATCTATACGATATGGCCGAGAAATGTAATTTTGATGTTAACTCCCAAACCTCTGCGCAGAAGTCAACCAAACTTCACCCATTAGTGTATTGTATCACAATCTAGTAGTAACATGTGGAAATTTGGTTCTAGGACATTTGATTTGAGCGCAATCCTCAAACTTAGGTCAAAAAAGCCATTTAAGCCTTTTCACAGTGAGATCTATGCGATATGGCCGAGAAATGTAATTTTGATGTTAACTCCCAAACCGCTGCGCAGAAGTCAACCAAACTTCACCCAATAGTGTATTGTATCACATTCTAGTAGTTACATTTGAAAATTTCGTTCTAGGACATTTGGTTTGAGCGCAATCTTTAAACTTAGGTCAAAAAAGCCATTTAAGCCTTTTCACAGTGAGATCTATGCGATATGGCCGAGAAATGTAATTTTCATGTTAACTCCCAAACCGCTGCGCAGAAGTCAACCAAACTTCACCCAATAGTGTATTGTATCACAATCTAGTAGTTACATTTGAAAATTTTGTTCTAGGACATTTTGTTTGAACGCAATCATCAAACTTAATTAAAAAAGTCATTTAAGCCTTTTCACAGTGAGATCTATGCGATATGGCCGAGAAATGTAATTTTGATGTTAACTCCCAAACCGCTGCGCAGAAGTCAACCAAACTTCACCCATTAGTGTATTGTATCACAATCTAGTAATTACATGTGGAAATTTGGTTCTAGGACATTTGATTTGAGCGCAATCCTCAAACTTAGGTCAAAAAAGCCATTTAAGCCTTTTCACAGTGAGATCTATGCGATATGGCCGAGAAATGTAATTTTGATGTTAACTCCCAAACCGCTGCGCAGAAGTCAACCAAACTTCACCCAATAGTGTATTGTATCACAATCTAGTAGTTACATTTGAAAATTTTGTTCTATATTTTGTTTGAACGCAATCATCAAACTTAATTAAAAAAGTCATTTAAGCCTTTTCACGTTGAGATCTATGCGATATGGCCGAGAAATGTAATTTTGATGTTAACTCCCAAACCGCTGCGCAGAAGTCAACCAAACTTCACCCAATAGTGTATTGTATCACAATCTAGTAGTTACATTTGAAAATTTTGTTCTAGGACATTTTGTTTGAACGCAATCATCAAACTTAATTAAAAAAGTCATTTAAGCCTTTTCACAGTGAGATCTATGCGATATGGCCGAGAAATGTAATTTTGATGTTAACTCCCAAACCGCTGCGCAGAAGTCAACCAAACTTCACCCATTAGTGTATTGTATCACAATCTAGTAGTTACATGTGGAAATTTGGTTATTGGACATTTGGTTTGAGCGCAATCATTAAACTTAGGTCAAAAAAGCCATTTAAGCCTTTTCACAGTGAGATCTATGCGATATGGCCGAGAAATGTAATTTTGATGTTAACTCCCAAACCGCTGCGCAGAAGTCAACCAAACTTCACCCAATAGTGTATTGTATCACAATCTAGTAGTTACATTTGAAAATTTTGTTCTAGGACATTTTGTTTGAGCGCAATCATTAAACTTAATTAAAAAAGTCATTTAAGCCTTTTCACAGTGAGATCTATGCGATATGGCCGAGAAATGTAATTTTGATGTTAACTCCCAAACCGCTGCGCAGAAGTCAACCAAACTTCACCCATTAGTGTATTGTATCACAATCTAGTAATTACATGTGGAAATTTGGTTCTAGGACATTTGATTTGAGCGCAATCATCAAACTTAGGTCAAAAAAGCCATTTAAGCCTTTTCACAGTGAGATCTATGCGATATGGCCGAGAAATGTAATTTTGATGTTAACTCCCAAACCGCTGCGCAGAAGTCAACCAAACTTCACCCATTAGTGTATTGTATCACAATCTAGTAGTTACATGTGGAAATTTGGTTTTTGGACATTTGGTTTGAGCGCAATCATTAAACTTAGGTCAAAAAAGCCATTTAAGCCTTTTCACAGTGAGATCTATGCGATATGGCCGAGAAATGTAATTTTGATGTTAACTCCCAAACCGCTGCGCAGAGGTCAACCAAACTTCACCCAATAGTGTATTGTATCACAATCTAATAGTTACATTTGAAAATTTTGTTCTAGGAAATTTTGTTTGAGCGCAATCATCAAACTTAATTAAAAAAGTCATTTAAGCCTTTTCACAGTGAGATCTATGCGATATGGCCGAGAAATGTAATTTTGATGTTAACTCCCAAACCTCTGCGCAGAAGTCAACCAAACTTCACCCATTAGTGTATTGTATCACAATCTAGTAGTTACATGTGGAAATTTGGTTCTAGGACATTTGATTTGAGCGCAATCCTCAAACTTAGGTCAAAAAAGCCATTTAAGCCTTTTCACAGTGAGATCTATGCGATATGGCCGAGAAATGTAATTTTGATGTTAACTCCCAAACCGCTGCGCAGAAGTCAACCAAACTTCACCCAATAGTGTATTGTATCACATTCTAGTAGTTACATTTGAAAATTTCGTTCTAGGACATTTGGTTTGAGCGCAATCTTTAAACTTATGTCAAAAAAGCCATTTAAGCCTTTTCACAGTGAGATCTATGCGATATGGCCGAGAAATGTAATTTTGATGTTAACTCCCAAACCGCTGCGCAGAAGTCAACCAAACTTCACCCAATAGTGTATTGTATCACAATCTAGTAGTTACAATTTAAAATTTTGTTCTAGGACATTTTGTTTGAACGCAATCATCAAACTTAATTAAAAAAGTCATTTAAGCCTTTTCACAGTGAGATCTATGCGATATGGCCGAGAAATGTAATTTTGATGTTAACTCCCAAACCGCTGCGCAGAAGTCAACCAAACTTCACCCAATAGTGTATTGTATCACAATCTAGTAGTTACATTTGAAAATTTTGTTCTAGGACATTTTGTTTGAACGCAATCATCAAACTTAATTAAAAAAGTCATTTAAGCCTTTTCACGGTGAGATCTATGCGATATGGCCGAGAAATGTAATTTTGATGTTAACTCCCAAACCGCTGCGCAGAAGTCAACCAAACTTCACCCAATAGTGTATTGTATCACATTCTAGTAGTTACATTTGAAAATTTCGTTCTAGGACATTTGGTTTGAGCGCAATCATTAAACTTAGGTCAAAAAAGCCATTTAAGCCTTTTCACAGTGAGATCTATGCGATATGGCCGAGAAATGTAATTTTGATGTTAACTCCCAAACCGCTGCGCAGAAGTCAACCAAACTTCTCCCAATAGTGTATTGTATCACAATCTAGTAGTTACATTTGAAAATTTTGTTCTAGGAAATTTTGTTTGAGCGCAATCATCAAACTTAATTAAAAAAGTCATTTAAGCCTTTTCACAGTGAGATCTATACGATATGGCCGAGAAATGTAATTTTGATGTTAACTCCCAAACCTCTGCGCAGAAGTCAACCAAACTTCACCCATTAGTGTATTGTATCACAATCTAGTAGTTACATGTAGAAATTTGGTTCTAGGACATTTGATTTGAGCGCAATCCTCAAACTTAGGTCAAAAAAGCCATTTAAGCCTTTTCACAGTGAGATCTATGCGATATGGCCGAGAAATGTAATTTTGATGTTAACTCCCAAACCGCTGCGCAGAAGTCAACCAAACTTCACCCAATAGTGTATTGTATCACATTCTAGTAGTTACATTTGAAAATTTCGTTCTAGGACATTTGGTTTGAGCGCAATCTTTAAACTTAGGTCAAAAAAGCCATTTAAGCCTTTTCACAGTGAGATCTATGCGATATGGCCGAGAAATGTAATTTTGATGTTAACTCCCAAACCGCTGCGCAGAAGTCAACCAAACTTCACCCAATAGTGTATTGTATCACAATCTAGTAGTTACATTTGAAAATTTTGTTCTAGGACATTTTGTTTGAACGCAATCATCAAACTTAATTAAAAAAGTCATTTAAGCCTTTTCACAGTGAGATCTATGCGATATGGCCGAGAAATGTAATTTTGATGTTAACTCCCAAACCGCTGCGCAGAAGTCAACCAAACTTCACCCAATAGTGTATTGTATCACAATCTAGTAGTTACATTTGAAAATTTTGTTCTATGACATTTTGTTTGAACGCAATCATCAAACTTAATTAAAAAAGTCATTTAAGCCTTTTCACAGTGAGATCTATGCGATATGGCCGAGAAATGTAATTTTGATGTTAACTCCCAAACCGCTGCGCAGAAGTCAACCAAACTTCACCCATTAGTGTATTGTATCACAATCTAGTAGTTATATGTGGAAATTTGGTTATTGGACATTTGGTTTGAGCGCAATCATCAAACTTAGGTCAAAAAAGCCATTTAAGCCTTTTCACAGTGAGATCTATGCGATATGGCCGAGAAATGTAATTTTGATGTTAACTCCCAAACCGCTGCGCAGAAGTCAACCAAACTTCACCCAATAGTGTATTGTATCACAATCTAGTAGTTACATTTGAAAATTTTGTTCTAGGAAATTTTGTTTGAGCGCAATCATCAAACTTAATTAAAAAAGTCATTTAAGCCTTTTCACAGTGAGATCTATGCGATATGGCCGAGAAATGTAATTTTGATGTTAACTCCCAAACCTCTGCGCAGAAGTCAACCAAACTTCACCCAATAGTGTATTGTATCACAATCTAGTAGTTACATGTGGAAATTTGGTTCTAGGACATTTGATTTGAGAGCAATCTTTAAACTTAGGTCAAAAAAGCCATTTAAGCCTTTTCACAGTGAGATCTATGCGATATGGCCGAGAAATGTAATTTTGATGTTAACTCCCAAACCGCTGCGCAGAAGTCAACCAAACTTCACCCAATAGTGTATTGTATCACAATCTAGTAGTTACATTTGAAAATTTTGTTCTAGGACATTTTGTTTGAACGCAATCATCAAACTTAATTAAAAAAGTCTTTTAAGCCTTTTCACAGTGAGATCTATGCGATATGGCCGAGAAATGTAATTTTGATGTTAACTCCCAAACCGCTGCGCAGAAGTCAACCAAACTTCACCCAATAGTGTATTGTATCACAATCTAGTAGTTACATTTGGAAATTTTGTTCTTGGACATTTGATTTGAGTGCAATCCTCAAACTTAGGTCAAAAAAGCCATTTAAGCCTTTTCACAGTGAGATCTATGCGATATGGCCGAGAAATGTAATTTTGATGTTAACTCCCAAACCGCTGCGCAGAAGTCAACCAAACTTCACCCAATAGTGTATTGTATCACAATCTAGTAGTTACATTTGAAAATTTTGTTCTAGGACATTTTGTTTGAACGCAATCATCAAACTTAATTAAAAAAGTCATTTAAGCCTTTTCACAGTGAGATCTATGCGATATGGCCGAGAAATGTAATTTTGATGTTAACTCCCAAACCGCTGCGCAGAAGTCAACCAAACTTCACTCAATAGTGTATTGTATCACATTCTAGTAGTTACATTTGAAAATTTCGTTCTAGGACATTTGGTTTGAGCGCAATCATTAAACTTAGGTCAAAAAAGCCATTTAAGCCTTTTCACAGTGAGATCTATGCGATATGGCCGAGAAATGTAATTTTGATGTTAACTCCCAAACCGCTGCGCAGAAGTCAACTAAACTTCACCCAATAGTGTATTGTATCACATTCTAGTAGTTACATTTGAAAATTTCGTTCTAGGACATTTGGTTTGAGCGCAATCATTAAATTTAGGTCAAAAAAGCCATTTAAGCCTTTTCACAGTGAGATCTATGCGATATGGCCGAGAAATGTAATTTTGATGTTAACTCCCAAACCGCTGCGCAGAAGTCAACTAAACTTCACCCAATAGTGTATTGTATCACATTCTAGTAGTTACATTTGAAAATTTCGTTCTAGGACATTTGGTTTGAGCGCAATCATTAAACTTAATTAAAAAAGTCATTTAAGCCTTTTCACAGTGAGATCTATGCGATAGGGCCGAGAAATGTAATTTTGATGTTAACTCCCAAACCGCTGCGCAGAAGTCAACCAAACTTCACCCATTAGTGTATTGTATCACAATCTAGTAATTACATGTGGAAATTTGGTTCTAGGACATTTGATTTGAGCGCAATCCTCAAACTTAGGTCAAAAAAGCCATTTAAGGATTTTCACAGTGAGATCTATGCGATATGGCCGAGAAATGTAATTTTGATGTTAACTCCCAAACCGCTGCGCAGAAGTCAACCAAACTTCAACCAATAGTGTATTGTATCACAATCTAGTAGTTACATTTGAAAATTTTGTTCTATGACATTTTGTTTGAACGCAATCATCAAACTTAATTAAAAAAGTCATTTAAGCCTTTTCACAGTGAGATCTATGCGATATGGCCAAGAAATGTAATTTTGATGTTAACTCCCAAACCGCCTCGCAGAAGTCAACCAAACTTCACCCATTAGTGTATTGTATCGCAATCTAGTAGTTACATGTGGAAATTTGGTTATTGGACATTTGGTTTGAGCGCAATCATTAAACTTAGGTCAAAAAAGCCATTTAAGCCTTTTCACAGTGAGATCTATGCGATATGGCCGAGAAATGTAATTTTGATGTTAACTCCAAAACCGCTGCGCAGAAGTCAACCAAACTTCACCCAATAGTGTATTGTATCACAATCTAGTAGTTACATTTGAAAATTTTGTTCTAGGAAATTTTGTTTGAGCGCAATCATCAAACTTAATTAAAAAAGTCATTTAAGCCTTTTCACAGTGAGATCTATGCGATATGGCCGAGAAATGTAATTTTGATGTTAACTCCCAAACCTCTGCGCAGAAGTCAACCAAACTTCACCCATTAGTGTATTGTATCACAATCTAGTAGTTACATGTGGAAATTTGGTTCTAGGACATTTGATTTGAGCGCAATCCTCAAACTTAGGTCAAAAAAGCCATTTAAGCCTTTTCACAGTGAGATCTATGCGATATGGCCGAGAAATGTAATTTTGATGTTAACTCCCAAACCGCTGCGCAGAAGTCAACCAAACTTCACCCAATAGTGTATTGTATCACAATCTAGTAGTTACATTTGAAAATTTTGTTCTAGGAAATTTTGTTTGAGCGCAATCATCAAACTTAATTAAAAAAGTCATTTAAGCCTTTTCACAGTGAGATCTATACGATATGGCCGAGAAATGTAATTTTGATGTTAACTCCCAAACCTCTGCGCAGAAGTCAACCAAACTTCACCCATTAGTGTATTGTATCACAATCTAGTAGTAACATGTGGAAATTTGGTTCTAGGACATTTGATTTGAGCGCAATCCTCAAACTTAGGTCAAAAAAGCCATTTAAGCCTTTTCACAGTGAGATCTATGCGATATGGCCGAGAAATGTAATTTTGATGTTAACTCCCAAACCGCTGCGCAGAAGTCAACCAAACTTCACCCAATAGTGTATTGTATCACATTCTAGTAGTTACATTTGAAAATTTCGTTCTAGGACATTTGGTTTGAGCGCAATCTTTAAACTTAGGTCAAAAAAGCCATTTAAGCCTTTTCACAGTGAGATCTATGCGATATGGCCGAGAAATGTAATTTTGATGTTAACTCCCAAACCGCTGCGCAGAAGTCAACCAAACTTCACCCAATAGTGTATTGTATCACAATCTAGTAGTTACATTTGAAAATTTTGTTCTAGGACATTTTGTTTGAACGCAATCATCAAACTTAATTAAAAAAGTCATTTAAGCCTTTTCACAGTGAGATCTATGCGATATGGCCGAGAAATGTAATTTTGATGTTAACTCCCAAACCGCTGCGCAGAAGTCAACCAAACTTCACCCAATAGTGTATTGTATCACAATCTAGTAGTTACATTTGGAAATTTGGTTCTTGGACATTTGATTTGAGCGCAATCCTCAAACTTAGGTCAAAAAAGCCATTTAAGCCTTTTCACAGTGAGATCTATGCGATATGGCCGAGAAATGTAATTTTGATGTTAACTCCCAAACCGCTGCGCAGAAGTCAACCAAACTTCACCCAATAGTGTATTGTATCACAATCTAGTAGTTACATTTGAAAATTTTGTTCTAGGACATTTTGTTTGAACGCAATCATCAAACTTAATTAAAAAAGTCATTTAAGCCTTTTCACAGTGAGATCTATGCGATATGGCCGAGAAATGTAATTTTGATGTTAACTCCCAAACCGCTGCGCAGAAGTCAACCAAACTTCACCCAATAGTGTATTGTATCACATTCTAGTAGTTACATTTGAAAATTTCGTTCTAGGACATTTGGTTTGAGCGCAATCATTAAACTTAGGTCAAAAAAGCCATTTAAGCCTTTTCACAGTGAGATCTATGCGATATGGCCGAGAAATGTAATTTTGATGTTAACTCCCAAACCGCTGCGCAGAAGTCAACCAAACTTCACCCAATAGTGTATTGTATCACAATCTAGTAGGTACATTTGAAAATTTTGTTCTAGGAAATTTTGTTTGAGCGCAATCATCAAACTTAATTAAAAAAGTCATTTAAGCCTTTTCACAGTGAGATCTATGCGATATGGCCGAGAAATGTAATTTTGATGTTAACTCCCAAACCGCTGCGCAGAAGTCAACCAAACTTCACCCATTAGTGTATTGTATCACAATCTAGTAGTTACATGTGAAAATTTGGTTCTAGGACATTTGATTTGAGCGCAATCCTCAAACTTAGGTCAAAAAAGCCATTTAAGCCTTTTCACAGTGAGATCTATGCGATATGGCCGAGAAATGTAATTTTGATGTTAACTCCCAAACCGCTGCGCAGAAGTCAACCAAACTTCACCCAATAGTGTATTGTATCACATTCTAGTAGTTACATTTGAAAATTTCGTTCTAGGACATTTGGTTTGAGCGCAATCATTAAACTTAGGTCAAAAAAGCCATTTAAGCCTTTTCACAGTGAGATCTATGCGATATGGCCGAGAAATGTAATTTTGATGTTAACTCCCAAACCGCTGCGCAGAAGTCAACCAAACTTCTCCCAATAGTGTATTGTATCACAATCTAGTAGTTACATTTGAAAATTTTGTTCTAGGAAATTTTGTTTGAGCGCAATCATCAAACTTAATTAAAAAAGTCATTTAAGCCTTTTCACAGTGAGATCTATACGATATGGCCGAGAAATGTAATTTTGATGTTAACTCCCAAACCTCTGCGCAGAAGTCAACCAAACTTCACCCATTAGTGTATTGTATCACAATCTAGTAGTTACATGTGGAAATTTGGTTCTAGGACATTTGATTTGAGCGCAATCCTCAAACTTAGGTCAAAAAAGCCATTTAAGCCTTTTCACAGTGAGATCTATGCGATATGGCCGAGAAATGTAATTTTGATGTTAACTCCCAAACCGCTGCGCAGAAGTCAACCAAACTTCACCCAATAGTGTATTGTATCACATTCTAGTAGTTACATTTGAAAATTTCGTTCTAGGACATTTGGTTTGAGCGCAATCTTTAAACTTAGGTCAAAAAAGCCATTTAAGCCTTTTCACAGTGAGATCTATGCGATATGGCCGAGAAATGTAATTTTGATGTTAACTCCCAAACCGCTGCGCAGAAGTCAACCAAACTTCACCCAATAGTGTATTGTATCACAATCTAGTAGTTACATTTGAAAATTTTGTTCTAGGACATTTTGTTTGAACGCAATCATCAAACTTAATTAAAAAAGTCATTTAAGCCTTTTCACAGTGAGATCTATGCGATATGGCCGAGAAATGTAATTTTGATGTTAACTCCCAAACCGCTGCGCAGAAGTAAACCAAACTTCACCCAATAGTGTATTGTATCACAATCTAGTAGTTACATTTGAAAATTTTGTTCTATGACATTTTGTTTGAACGCAATCATCAAACTTAATTAAAAAAGTCATTTAAGCCTTTTCACAGTGAGATCTATGCGATATGGCCGAGAAATGTAATTTTGATGTTAACTCCCAAACCGCTGCGCAGAAGTCAACCAAACTTCACCCATTAGTGTATTGTATCACAATCTAGTAGTTACATGTGGAAATTTGGTTATTGGACATTTGGTTTGAGCGCAATCATCAAACTTAGGTCAAAAAAGCCATTTAAGCCTTTTCACAGTGAGATCTATGCGATATGGCCGAGAAATGTAATTTTGATGTTAACTCCCAAACCGCTGCGCAGAAGTCAACCAAACTTCACCCAATAGTGTATTGTATCACAATCTAGTAGTTACATTTGAAAATTTTGTTCTAGGAAATTTTGTTTGAGCGCAATCATCAAACTTAATTAAAAAAGTCATTTAAGCCTTTTCACAGTGAGATCTATGCGATATGGCCGAGAAATGTAATTTTGATGTTAACTCCCAAACCTCTGCGCAGAAGTCAACCAAACTTCACCCAATAGTGTATTGTATCACAATCTAGTAGTTACATTTGGAAATTTTGTTCTTGGACATTTGATTTGAGTGCAATCCTCAAACTTAGGTCAAAAAAGCCATTTAAGCCTTTTCACAGTGAGATCTATGCGATATGGCCGAGAAATGTAATTTTGATGTTAACTCCCAAACCGCTGCGCAGAAGTCAACCAAACTTCACCCAATAGTGTATTGTATCACAATCTAGTAGTTACATTTGAAAATTTTGTTCTAGGACATTTTGTTTGAACGCAATCATCAAACTTAATTAAAAAAGTCATTTAAGCCTTTTCACAGTGAGATCTATGCGATATGGCCGAGAAATGTAATTTTGATGTTAACTCCCAAACCGCTGCGCAGAAGTCAACCAAACTTCACCCAATAGTGTATTGTATCACATTCTAGTAGTTACATTTGAAAATTTTGTTCTAGGACATTTGGTTTGAGCGCAATCATTAAACTTAGGTCAAAAAAGCCATTTAAGCCTTTTCACAGTGAGATCTATGCGATATGGCCGAGAAATGTAATTTTGATGTTAACTCCCAAACCGCTGCGCAGAAGTCAACTAAACTTCACCCAATAGTGTATTGTATCACATTCTAGTAGTTACATTTGAAAATTTCGTTCTAGGACATTTGGTTTGAGCGCAATCATTAAACTTAATTAAAAAAGTCATTTAAGCCTTTTCACAGTGAGATCTATGCGATATGGCCGAGAAATGTAATTTTGATGTTAACTCCCAAAAAGCTGCGCAGAAGTCAACCAAACTTCACCCATTAGTGTATTGTATCACAATCTAGTAATTACATGTGGAAATTTGGTTCTAGGACATTTGATTTGAGCGCAGTCCTCAAACTTAGGTCAAAAAAGCCATTTAAGCCTTTTCACAGTGAGATCTATGCGATATGGCCGAGAAATGTAATTTTGATGTTAACTCCCAAACCGCTGCGCAGAAGTCAACCAAACTTCACCCAATAGTGTATTGTATCACAATCTAGTAGTTACATTTGAAAATTTTGTTCTATGACATTTTGTTTGAACGCAATCATCAAACTTAATTAAAAAAGTCATTTAAGCCTTTTCACAGTGAGATCTATGCGATATGGCCGAGAAATGTAATTTTGATGTTAACTCCCAAACCGCCTCGCAGAAGTCAACCAAACTTCACCCATTAGTGTATTGTATCACAATCTAGTAGTTACATGTGGAAATTTGGTTATTGGACATTTGGTTTGAGCGCAATCATTAAACTTAGGTCAAAAAAGTCATTTAAGCCTTTTCACAGTGAGATCTATGCGATATGGCCGAGAAATGTAATTTTGATGTTAACTCCCAAACCGCTGCGCAGAAGTCAACCAAACTTCACCCAATAGTGTATTGTATCACATTCTAGTAGTTACATTTGAAAATTTCGTTCTAGGACATTTGGTTTGAGCGCAATCATTAAATTTAGGTCAAAAAAGCCATTTAAGCCTTTTCACAGTGAGATCTATGCGATATGGCCGAGAAATGTAATTTTGATGTTAACTCCCAAACCGCTGCGCAGAAGTCAACTAAACTTCACCCAATAGTGTATTGTATCACATTCTAGTAGTTACATTTGAAAATTTCGTTCTAGGACATTTGGTTTGAGCGCAATCATTAAACTTAATTAAAAAAGTCATTTAAGCCTTTTCACAGTGAGATCTATGCGATATGGCCGAGAAATGTAATTTTGATGTTAACTCCCAAACCGCTGCGCAGAAGTCAACCAAACTTCACCCATTAGTGTATTGTATCACAATCTAGTAATTACATGTGGAAATTTGGTTCTAGGACATTTGATTTGAGCGCAATCCTCAAACTTAGGTCAAAAAAGCCATTTAAGCCTTTTCACAGTGAGATCTATGCGATATGGCCGAGAAATGTAATTTTGATGTTAACTCCCAAACCGCTGCGCAGAAGTCAACCAAACTTCAACCAATAGTGTATTGTATCACAATCTAGTAGTTACATTTGAAAATTTTGTTCTATGACATTTTGTTTGAACGCAATCATCAAACTTAATTAAAAAAGTCATTTAAGCCTTTTCACAGTGAGATCTATGCGATATGGCCAAGAAATGTAATTTTGATGTTAACTCCCAAACCGCCTCGCAGAAGTCAACCAAACTTCACCCATTAGTGTATTGTATCGCAATCTAGTAGTTACATGTGGAAATTTGGTTATTGGACATTTGGTTTGAGCGCAATCATTAAACTTAGGTCAAAAAAGCCATTTAAGCCTTTTCACAGTGAGATCTATGCGATATGGCCGAGAAATGTAATTTTGATGTTAACTCCAAAACCGCTGCGCAGAAGTCAACCAAACTTCACCCAATAGTGTATTGTATCACAATCTAGTAGTTACATTTGAAAATTTTGTTCTAGGAAATTTTGTTTGAGCGCAATCATCAAACTTAATTAAAAAAGTCATTTAAGCCTTTTCACAGTGAGATCTATGCGATATGGCCGAGAAATGTAATTTTGATGTTAACTCCCAAACCTCTGCGCAGAAGTCAACCAAACTTCACCCATTAGTGTATTGTATCACAATCTAGTAGTTACATGTGGAAATTTGGTTCTAGGACATTTGATTTGAGCGCAATCCTCAAACTTAGGTCAAAAAAGCCATTTAAGCCTTTTCACAGTGAGATCTATGCGATATGGCCGAGAAATGTAATTTTGATGTTAACTCCCAAACCGCTGCGCAGAAGTCAACCAAACTTCACCCAATAGTGTATTGTATCACATTCTAGTAGTTACATTTGAAAATTTCGTTCTAGGACATTTGGTTTGAGCGCAATCTTTAAACTTATGTCAAAAAAGCCATTTAAGCCTTTTCACAGTGAGATCTATGCGATATGGCCGAGAAATGTAATTTTGATGTTAACTCCCAAACCGCTGCGCAGAAGTCAACCAAACTTCACCCAATAGTGTATTGTATCACAATCTACTAGTTACATTTGAAAATTTTGTTCTAGGACATTTTGTTTGAACGCAATCATCAAACTTAATTAAAAAAGTCATTTAAGCCTTTTCACAGTGAGATCTATGCGATATGGCCGAGAAATGTAATTTTGATGTTAACTCCCAAACCGCTGCGCAGAAGTCAACCAAACTTCACCCAATAGTGTATTGTATCACAATCTAGTAGTTACATTTGAAAATTTTGTTCTAGGACATTTTGTTTGAACGCAATCATCAAACTTAATTAAAAAAGTCATTTAAGCCTTTTCACGGTGAGATCTATGCGATATGGCCGAGAAATGTAATTTTGATGTTAACTCCCAAACCGCTGCGCAGAAGTCAACCAAACTTCACCCAATAGTGTATTGTATCACATTCTAGTAGTTACATTTGAAAATTTCGTTCTAGGACATTTGGTTTGAGCGCAATCATTAAACTTAGGTCAAAAAAGCCATTTAAGCCTTTTCACAGTGAGATCTATGCGATATGGCCGAGAAATGTAATTTTGATGTTAACTCCCAAACCGCTGCGCAGAAGTCAACTAAACTTCACCCAATAGTGTATTGTATCACATTCTAGTAGTTACATTTGAAAATTTTGTTCTATGACATTTTGTTTGAACGCAATCATCAAACTTAATTAAAAAAGTCATTTAAGCCTTTTCACAGTGAGATCTATGCGATATGGCCGAGAAATGTAATTTTGATGTTAACTCCCAAACCGCTGCGCAGAAGTCAACCAAACTTCACCCATTAGTGTATTGTATCACAATCTAGTAGTTACATGTGGAAATTTGGTTATTGGACATTTGGTTTGAGCGCAATCATTAAACTTAGGTCAAAAAAGCCATTTAAGCCTTTTCACAGTGAGATCTATGCGATATGGCCGAGAAATGTAATTTTGATGTTAACTCCAAAACCGCTGCGCAGAAGTCAACCAAACTTCACCCAATAGTGTATTGTATCACAATCTAGTAGTTACATTTGAAAATTTTGTTCTAGGAAATTTTGTTTGAGCGCAATCATCAAACTTAATTAAAAAAGTCATTTAAGCCTTTTCACAGTGAGATCTATACGATATGGCCGAGAAATGTAATTTTGATGTTAACTCCCAAACCTCTGCGCAGAAGTCAACCAAACTTCACCCATTAGTGTATTGTATCACAATCTAGTAGTAACATGTGGAAATTTGGTTCTAGGACATTTGATTTGAGCGCAATCCTCAAACTTAGGTCAAAAAAGCCATTTAAGCCTTTTCACAGTGAGATCTATGCGATATGGCCGAGAAATGTAATTTTGATGTTAACTCCCAAACCGCTGCGCAGAAGTCAACCAAACTTCACCCAATAGTGTATTGTATCACATTCTAGTAGTTACATTTGAAAATTTCGTTCTAGGACATTTGGTTTGAGCGCAATCTTTAAACTTAGGTCAAAAAAGCCATTTAAGCCTTTTCACAGTGAGATCTATGCGATATGGCCGAGAAATGTAATTTTGATGTTAACTCCCAAACCGCTGCGCAGAAGTCAACCAAACTTCACCCAATAGTGTATTGTATCACAATCTAGTAGTTACATTTGAAAATTTTGTTCTAGGACATTTTGTTTGAACGCAATCATCAAACTTAATTAAAAAAGTCATTTAAGCCTTTTCACAGTGAGATCTATGCGATATGGCCGAGAAATGTAATTTTGATGTTAACTCCCAAACCGCTGCGCAGAAGTCAACCAAACTTCACCCAATAGTGTATTGTATCACAATCTAGTAGTTACATTTGGAAATTTGGTTCTTGGACATTTGATTTGAGCGCAATCCTCAAACTTAGGTCAAAAAAGCCATTTAAGCCTTTTCACAGTGAGATCTATGCGATATGGCCGAGAAATGTAATTTTGATGTTAACTCCCAAACCGCTGCGCAGAAGTCAACCAAACGTCACCCAATAGTGTATTGTATCACAATCTAGTAGTTACATTTGAACATTTTGTTCTAGGACATTTTGTTTGAACGCAATCATCAAACTTAATTAAAAAAGTCATTTAAGCCTTTTCACAGTGAGATCTATGCGATATGGCCGAGAAATGTAATTTTGATGTTAACTCCCAAACCGCTGCGCAGAAGTCAACCAAACTTCACCCAATAGTGTATTGTATCACATTCTAGTAGTTACATTTGAAAATTTCGTTCTAGGACATTTGGTTTGAGCGCAATCATTAAACTTAGGTCAAAAAAGCCATTTAAGCCTTTTCACAGTGAGATCTATGCGATATGGCCGAGAAATGTAATTTTGATGTTAACTCCCAAACCGCTGCGCAGAAGTCAACCAAACTTCACCCAATAGTGTATTGTATCACAATCTAGTAGTTACATTTGAAAATTTTGTTCTAGGAAATTTTGTTTGAGCGCAATCATCAAACTTAATTAAAAAAGTCATTTAAGCCTTTTCACAGTGAGATCTATGCGATATGGCCGAGAAATGTAATTTTGATGTTAACTCCCAAACCTCTGCGCAGAAGTCAACCAAACTTCACCCATTAGTGTATTGTATCACAATCTAGTAGTTACATGTGGAAATTTGGTTCTAGGACATTTGATTTGAGCGCAATCCTCAAACTTAGGTCAAAAAAGCCATTTAAGCCTTTTCACAGTGAGATCTATGCGATATGGCCGAGAAATGTAATTTTGATGTTAACTCCCAAACCGCTGCGCAGAAGTCAACCAAACTTCACCCAATAGTGTATTGTATCACATTCTAGTAGTTACATTTGAAAATTTCGTTCTAGGACATTTGGTTTGAGCGCAATCTTTAAACTTAGGTCAAAAAAGCCATTTAAGCCTTTTCACAGTGAGATCTATGCGATATGGCCGAGAAATGTAATTTTGATGTTAACTCCCAAACCGCTGCGCAGAAGTCAACTAAACTTCACCCAATAGTGTATTGTATCACAATCTAGTAGTTACATTTGAAAATTTTGTTCTAGGACATTTTGTTTGAACGCAATCATCAAACTTAATTAAAAAAGTCATTTAAGCCTTTTCACAGTGAGATCTATGCGATATGGCCGAGAAATGTAATTTTGATGTTAACTCCCAAACCGCTGCGCAGAAGTCAACCAAACTTCACCCAATAGTGTATTGTATCACAATCTAGTAGTTACATTTGAAAATTTTGTTCTATGACATTTTGTTTGAACGCAATCATCAAACTTAATTAAAAAAGTCATTTAAGCCTTTTCACAGTGAGATCTATGCGATATGGCCGAGAAATGTAATTTTGATGTTAACTCCCAAACCGCTGCGCAGAAGTCAACCAAACTTCACCCATTAGTGTATTGTATCACAATCTAGTAGTTACATGTGGAAATTTGGTTATTGGACATTTGGTTTGAGCGCAATCATCAAACTTAGGTCAAAAAAGCCATTTAAGCCTTTTCACAGTGAGATCTATGCGATATGGCCGAGAAATGTAATTTTGATGTTAACTCCCAAACCGCTGCGCAGAAGTCAACCAAACTTCACCCAATAGTGTATTGTATCACAATCTAGTAGTTACATTTGAAAATTTTGTTCTAGGAAATTTTGTTTGAGCGCAATCATCAAACTTAATTAAAAAAGTCATTTAAGCCTTTTCACAGTGAGATCTATGCGATATGGCCGAGAAATGTAATTTTGATGTTAACTCCCAAACCTCTGCGCAGAAGTCAACCAAACTTCACCCAATAGTGTATTGTATCACAATCTAGTAGTTACATTTGGAAATTTTGTTCTTGGACATTTGATTTGAGTGCAATCCTCAAACTTAGGTCAAAAAAGCCATTTAAGCCTTTTCACAGTGAGATCTATGCGATATGGCCGAGAAATGTAATTTTGATGTTAACTCCCAAACCGCTGCGCAGAAGTCAACCAAACTTCACCCAATAGTGTATTGTATCACAATCTAGTAGTTACATTTGAAAATTTTGTTCTAGGACATTTTGTTTGAACGCAATCATCAAACTTAATTAAAAAAGTCATTTAAGCCTTTTCACAGTGAGATCTATGCGATATGGCCGAGAAATGTAATTTTGATGTTAACTCCCAAACCGCTGCGCAGAAGTCAACCAAACTTCACCCAATAGTGTATTGTATCACATTCTAGTAGTTACATTTGAAAATTTTGTTCTAGGACATTTGGTTTGAGCGCAATCATTAAACTTAGGTCAAAAAAGCCATTTAAGCCTTTTCACAGTGAGATCTATGCGATATGGCCGAGAAATGTAATTTTGATGTTAACTCCCAAACCGCTGCGCAGAAGTCAACTAAACTTCACCCAATAGTGTATTGTATCACATTCTAGTAGTTACATTTGAAAATTTCGTTCTAGGACATTTGGTTTGAGCGCAATCATTAAACTTAATTAAAAAAGTCATTTAAGCCTTTTCACAGTGAGATCTATGCGATATGGCCGAGAAATGTAATTTTGATGTTAACTCCCAAAAAGCTGCGCAGAAGTCAACCAAACTTCACCCATTAGTGTATTGTATCACAATCTAGTAATTACATGTGGAAATTTGGTTCTAGGACATTTGATTTGAGCGCAATCCTCAAACTTAGGTCAAAAAAGCCATTTAAGCCTTTTCACAGTGAGATCTATGCGATATGGCCGAGAAATGTAATTTTGATGTTAACTCCCAAACCGCTGCGCAGAAGTCAACCAAACTTCAACCAATAGTGTATTGTATCACAATCTAGTAGTTACATTTGAAAATTTTGTTCTATGACATTTTGTTTGAACGCAATCATCAAACTTAATTAAAAAAGTCATTTAAGCCTTTTCACAGTGAGATCTATGCGATATGGCCAAGAAATGTAATTTTGATGTTAACTCCCAAACCGCCTCGCAGAAGTCAACCAAACTTCACCCATTAGTGTATTGTATCGCAATCTAGTAGTTACATGTGGAAATTTGGTTATTGGACATTTGGTTTGAGCGCAATCATTAAACTTAGGTCAAAAAAGCCATTTAAGCCTTTTCACAGTGAGATCTATGCGATATGGCCGAGAAATGTAATTTTGATGTTAACTCCAAAACCGCTGCGCAGAAGTCAACCAAACTTCACCCAATAGTGTATTGTATCACAATCTAGTAGTTACATTTGAAAATTTTGTTCTAGGAAATTTTGTTTGAGCGCAATCATCAAACTTAATTAAAAAAGTCATTTAAGCCTTTTCACAGTGAGATCTATGCGATATGGCCGAGAAATGTAATTTTGATGTTAACTCCCAAACCTCTGCGCAGAAGTCAACCAAACTTCACCCATTAGTGTATTGTATCACAATCTAGTAGTTACATGTGGAAATTTGGTTCTAGGACATTTGATTTGAGCGCAATCTTTAAACTTATGTCAAAAAAGCCATTTAAGCCTTTTCACAGTGAGATCTATGCGATATGGCCGAGAAATGTAATTTTGATGTTAACTCCCAAACCGCTGCGCAGAAGTCAACCAAACTTCACCCAATAGTGTATTGTATCACAATCTAGTAGTTACATTTGAAAATTTTGTTCTAGGACATTTTGTTTGAACGCAATCATCAAACTTAATTAAAAAAGTCATTTTAGCCTTTTCACGGTGAGATCTATGCGATATGGCCGAGAAATGTAATTTTGATGTTAACTCCCAAACCGCTGCGCAGAAGTCAACCAAACTTCACCCAATAGTGTATTGTATCACATTCTAGTAGTTACATTTGAAAATTTCGTTCTAGGACATTTGGTTTGAGCGCAATCATTAAACTTAGGTCAAAAAAGCCATTTAAGCCTTTTCACAGTGAGATCTATGCGATATGGCCGAGAAATGTAATTTTGATGTTAACTCCCAAACCGCTGCGCAGAAGTCAACTAAACTTCACCCAATAGTGTATTGTATCACATTCTAGTAGTTACATTTGAAAATTTTGTTCTATGACATTTTGTTTGAACGCAATCATCAAACTTAATTAAAAAAGTCATTTAAGCCTTTTCACAGTGAGATCTATGCGATATGGCCGAGAAATGTAATTTTGATGTTAACTCCCAAACCGCTGCGCAGAAGTCAACCAAACTTCACCCATTAGTGTATTGTATCACAATCTAGTAGTTACATGTGGAAATTTGGTTATTGGACATTTGGTTTGAGCGCAATCATTAAACTTAGGTCAAAAAAGCCATTTAAGCCTTTTCACAGTGAGATCTATGCGATATGGCCGAGAAATGTAATTTTGATGTTAACTCCCAAACCGCTGCGCAGAAGTCAACCAAACTTCACCCAATAGTGTATTGTATCACAATCTAGTAGTTACATTTGAAAATTTTGTTCTAGGAAATTTTGTTTGAGCGCAATCATCAAACTTAATTAAAAAAGTCATTTAAGCCTTTTCACAGTGAGATCTATACGATATGGCCGAGAAATGTAATTTTGATGTTAACTCCCAAACCTCTGCGCAGAAGTCAACCAAACTTCACCCATTAGTGTATTGTATCACAATCTAGTAGTAACATGTGGAAATTTGGTTCTAGGACATTTGATTTGAGCGCAATCCTCAAACTTAGGTCAAAAAAGCCATTTAAGCCTTTTCACAGTGAGATCTATGCGATATGGCCGAGAAATGTAATTTTGATGTTAACTCCCAAACCGCTGCGCAGAAGTCAACCAAACTTCACCCAATAGTGTATTGTATCACATTCTAGTAGTTACATTTGAAAATTTCGTTCTAGGACATTTGGTTTGAGCGCAATCTTTAAACTTAGGTCAAAAAAGCCATTTAAGCCTTTTCACAGTGAGATCTATGCGATATGGCCGAGAAATGTAATTTTGATGTTAACTCCCAAACCGCCTCGCAGAAGTCAACCAAACTTCACCCATTAGTGTATTGTATCACAATCTAGTAGTTACATGTGGAAATTTGGTTATTGGACATTTGGTTTGAGCGCAATCATTAAACTTAGGTCAAAAAAGTCATTTAAGCCTTTTCACAGTGAGATCTATGCGATATGGCCGAGAAATGTAATTTTGATGTTAACTCCCAAACCGCTGCGCAGAAGTCAACCAAACTTCACCCAATAGTGTATTGTATCACATTCTAGTAGTTACATTTGAAAATTTCGTTCTAGGACATTTGGTTTGAGCGCAATCATTAAATTTAGGTCAAAAAAGCCATTTAAGCCTTTTCACAGTGAGATCTATGCGATATGGCCGAGAAATGTAATTTTGATGTTAACTCCCAAACCGCTGCGCAGAAGTCAACTAAACTTCACCCAATAGTGTATTGTATCACATTCTAGTAGTTACATTTGAAAATTTCGTTCTAGGACATTTGGTTTGAGCGCAATCATTAAACTTAATTAAAAAAGTCATTTAAGCCTTTTCACAGTGAGATCTATGCGATATGGCCGAGAAATGTAATTTTGATGTTAACTCCCAAACCGCTGCGCAGAAGTCAACCAAACTTCACCCATTAGTGTATTGTATCACAATCTAGTAATTACATGTGGAAATTTGGTTCTAGGACATTTGATTTGAGCGCAATCCTCAAACTTAGGTCAAAAAAGCCATTTAAGCCTTTTCACAGTGAGATCTATGCGATATGGCCGAGAAATGTAATTTTGATGTTAACTCCCAAACCGCTGCGCAGAAGTCAACCAAACTTCAACCAATAGTGTATTGTATCACAATCTAGTAGTTACATTTGAAAATTTTGTTCTATGACATTTTGTTTGAACGCAATCATCAAACTTAATTAAAAAAGTCATTTAAGCCTTTTCACAGTGAGATCTATGCGATATGGCCAAGAAATGTAATTTTGATGTTAACTCCCAAACCGCCTCGCAGAAGTCAACCAAACTTCACCCATTAGTGTATTGTATCGCAATCTAGTAGTTACATGTGGAAATTTGGTTATTGGACATTTGGTTTGAGCGCAATCATTAAACTTAGGTCAAAAAAGCCATTTAAGCCTTTTCACAGTGAGATCTATGCGATATGGCCGAGAAATGTAATTTTGATGTTAACTCCAAAACCGCTGCGCAGAAGTCAACCAAACTTCACCCAATAGTGTATTGTATCACAATCTAGTAGTTACATTTGAAAATTTTGTTCTAGGAAATTTTGTTTGAGCGCAATCATCAAACTTAATTAAAAAAGTCATTTAAGCCTTTTCACAGTGAGATCTATGCGATATGGCCGAGAAATGTAATTTTGATGTTAACTCCCAAACCTCTGCGCAGAAGTCAACCAAACTTCACCCATTAGTGTATTGTATCACAATCTAGTAGTTACATGTGGAAATTTGGTTCTAGGACATTTGATTTGAGCGCAATCTTTAAACTTATGTCAAAAAAGCCATTTAAGCCTTTTCACAGTGAGATCTATGCGATATGGCCGAGAAATGTAATTTTGATGTTAACTCCCAAACCGCTGCGCAGAAGTCAACCAAACTTCACCCAATAGTGTATTGTATCACAATCTAGTAGTTACATTTGAAAATTTTGTTCTAGGACATTTTGTTTGAACGCAATCATCAAACTTAATTAAAAAAGTCATTTAAGCCTTTTCACGGTGAGATCTATGCGATATGGCCGAGAAATGTAATTTTGATGTTAACTCCCAAACCGCTGCGCAGAAGTCAACCAAACTTCACCCAATAGTGTATTGTATCACATTCTAGTAGTTACATTTGAAAATTTCGTTCTAGGACATTTGGTTTGAGCGCAATCATTAAACTTAGGTCAAAAAAGCCATTTAAGCCTTTTCACAGTGAGATCTATGCGATATGGCCGAGAAATGTAATTTTGATGTTAACTCCCAAACCGCTGCGCAGAAGTCAACTAAACTTCACCCAATAGTGTATTGTATCACATTCTAGTAGTTACATTTGAAAATTTTGTTCTATGACATTTTGTTTGAACGCAATCATCAAACTTAATTAAAAAAGTCATTTAAGCCTTTTCACAGTGAGATCTATGCGATATGGCCGAGAAATGTAATTTTGATGTTAACTCCCAAACCGCTGCGCAGAAGTCAACCAAACTTCACCCATTAGTGTATTGTATCACAATCTAGTAGTTACATGTGGAAATTTGGTTATTGGACATTTGGTTTGAGCGCAATCATTAAACTTAGGTCAAAAAAGCCATTTAAGCCTTTTCACAGTGAGATCTATGCGATATGGCCGAGAAATGTAATTTTGATGTTAACTCCCAAACCGCTGCGCAGAAGTCAACCAAACTTCACCCAATAGTGTATTGTATCACAATCTAGTAGTTACATTTGAAAATTTTGTTCTAGGAAATTTTGTTTGAGCGCAATCATCAAACTTAATTAAAAAAGTCATTTAAGCCTTTTCACAGTGAGATCTATACGATATGGCCGAGAAATGTAATTTTGATGTTAACTCCCAAACCTCTGCGCAGAAGTCAACCAAACTTCACCCATTAGTGTATTGTATCACAATCTAGTAGTAACATGTGGAAATTTGGTTCTAGGACATTTGATTTGAGCGCAATCCTCAAACTTAGGTCAAAAAAGCCATTTAAGCCTTTTCACAGTGAGATCTATGCGATATGGCCGAGAAATGTAATTTTGATGTTAACTCCCAAACCGCTGCGCAGAAGTCAACCAAACTTCACCCAATAGTGTATTGTATCACATTCTAGTAGTTACATTTGAAAATTTCGTTCTAGGACATTTGGTTTGAGCGCAATCTTTAAACTTAGGTCAAAAAAGCCATTTAAGCCTTTTCACAGTGAGATCTATGCGATATGGCCGAGAAATGTAATTTTGATGTTAACTCCCAAACCGCTGCGCAGAAGTCAACCAAACTTCACCCAATAGTGTATTGTATCACAATCTAGTAGTTACATTTGAAAATTTTGTTCTAGGACATTTTGTTTGAACGCAATCATCAAACTTAATTAAAAAAGTCATTTAAGCCTTTTCACAGTGAGATCTATGCGATATGGCCGAGAAATGTAATTTTGATGTTAACTCCCAAACCGCTGCGCAGAAGTCAACCAAACTTCACCCAATAGTGTATTGTATCACAATCTAGTAGTTACATTTGGAAATTTGGTTCTTGGACATTTGATTTGAGCGCAATCCTCAAACTTAGGTCAAAAAAGCCATTTAAGCCTTTTCACAGTGAGATCTATGCGATATGGCCGAGAAATGTAATTTTGATGTTAACTCCCAAACCGCTGCGCAGAAGTCAACCAAACGTCACCCAATAGTGTATTGTATCACAATCTAGTAGTTACATTTGAAAATTTTGTTCTAGGACATTTTGTTTGAACGCAATCATCAAACTTAATTAAAAAAGTCATTTAAGCCTTTTCACAGTGAGATCTATGCGATATGGCCGAGAAATGTAATTTTGATGTTAACTCCCAAACCGCTGCGCAGAAGTCAACCAAACTTCACCCAATAGTGTATTGTATCACATTCTAGTAGTTACATTTGAAAATTTCGTTCTAGGACATTTGGTTTGAGCGCAATCATTAAACTTAGGTCAAAAAAGCCATTTAAGCCTTTTCACAGTGAGATCTATGCGATATGGCCGAGAAATGTAATTTTGATGTTAACTCCCAAACCGCTGCGCAGAAGTCAACCAAACTTCACCCAATAGTGTATTGTATCACAATCTAGTAGTTACATTTGAAAATTTTGTTCTAGGAAATTTTGTTTGAGCGCAATCATCAAACTTAATTAAAAAAGTCATTTAAGCCTTTTCACAGTGAGATCTATGCGATATGGCCGAGAAATGTAATTTTGATGTTAACTCCCAAACCGCTGCGCAGAAGTCAACCAAACTTCACCCATTAGTGTATTGTATCACAATCTAGTAGTTACATGTGAAAATTTGGTTCTAGGACATTTGATTTGAGCGCAATCCTCAAACTTAGGTCAAAAAAGCCATTTAAGCCTTTTCACAGTGAGATCTATGCGATATGGCCGAGAAATGTAATTTTGATGTTAACTCCCAAACCGCTGCGCAGAAGTCAACCAAACTTCACCCAATAGTGTATTGTATCACATTCTAGTAGTTACATTTGAAAATTTCGTTCTAGGACATTTGGTTTGAGCGCAATCATTAAACTTAGGTCAAAAAAGCCATTTAAGCCTTTTCACAGTGAGATCTATGCGATATGGCCGAGAAATGTAATTTTGATGTTAACTCCCAAACCGCTGCGCAGAAGTCAACTAAACTTCACCCAATAGTGTATTGTATCACATTCTAGTAGTTACATTTGAAAATTTCGTTCTAGGACATTTGGTTTGAGCGCAATCATTAAACTTAATTAAAAAAGTCATTTAAGCCTTTTCACAGTGAGATCTATGCGATATGGCCGAGAAATGTAATTTTGATGTTAACTCCCAAACCGCTGCGCAGAAGTCAACCAAACTTCACCCAATAGTGTATTGTATCACATTCTAGTAGTTACATTTGAAAATTTCGTTCTAGGACATTTGGTTTGAGCGCAATCTTTAAACTTATGTCAAAAAAGCCATTTAAGCCTTTTCACAGTGAGATCTATGCGATATGGCCGAGAAATGTAATTTTGATGTTAACTCCCAAACCGCTGCGCAGAAGTCAACCAAACTTCACCCAATAGTGTATTGTATCACAATCTACTAGTTACATTTGAAAATTTTGTTCTAGGACATTTTGTTTGAACGCAATCATCAAACTTAATTAAAAAAGTCATTTAAGCCTTTTCACAGTGAGATCTATGCGATATGGCCGAGAAATGTAATTTTGATGTTAACTCCCAAACCGCTGCGCAGAAGTCAACCAAACTTCACCCAATAGTGTATTGTATCACAATCTAGTAGTTACATTTGAAAATTTTGTTCTAGGACATTTTGTTTGAACGCAATCATCAAACTTAATTAAAAAAGTCATTTAAGCCTTTTCACGGTGAGATCTATGCGATATGGCCGAGAAATGTAATTTTGATGTTAACTCCCAAACCGCTGCGCAGAAGTCAACCAAACTTCACCCAATAGTGTATTGTATCACATTCTAGTAGTTACATTTGAAAATTTCGTTCTAGGACATTTGGTTTGAGCGCAATCATTAAACTTAGGTCAAAAAAGCCATTTAAGCCTTTTCACAGTGAGATCTATGCGATATGGCCGAGAAATGTAATTTTGATGTTAACTCCCAAACCGCTGCGCAGAAGTCAACTAAACTTCACCCAATAGTGTATTGTATCACATTCTAGTAGTTACATTTGAAAATTTTGTTCTATGATATTTTGTTTGAACGCAATCATCAAACTTAATTAAAAAAGTCATTTAAGCCTTTTCACAGTGAGATCTATGCGATATGGCCGAGAAATGTAATTTTGATGTTAACTCCCAAACCGCTGCGCAGAAGTCAACCAAACTTCACCCATTAGTGTATTGTATCACAATCTAGTAGTTACATGTGGAAATTTGGTTATTGGACATTTGGTTTGAGCGCAATCATTAAACTTAGGTCAAAAAAGCCATTTAAGCCTTTTCACAGTGAGATCTATGCGATATGGCCGAGAAATGTAATTTTGATGTTAACTCCCAAACCGCTGCGCAGAAGTCAACCAAACTTCACCCAATAGTGTATTGTATCACAATCTAGTAGTTACATTTGAAAATTTTGTTCTAGGAAATTTTGTTTGAGCGCAATCATCAAACTTAATTAAAAAAGTCATTTAAGCCTTTTCACAGTGAGATCTATACGATATGGCCGAGAAATGTAATTTTGATGTTAACTCCCAAACCTCTGCGCAGAAGTCAACCAAACTTCACCCATTAGTGTATTGTATCACAATCTAGTAGTAACATGTGGAAATTTGGTTCTAGGACATTTGATTTGAGCGCAATCCTCAAACTTAGGTCAAAAAAGCCATTTAAGCCTTTTCACAGTGAGATCTATGCGATATGGCCGAGAAATGTAATTTTGATGTTAACTCCCAAACCGCTGCGCAGAAGTCAACCAAACTTCACCCAATAGTGTATTGTATCACATTCTAGTAGTTACATTTGAAAATTTCGTTCTAGGACATTTGGTTTGAGCGCAATCTTTAAACTTAGGTCAAAAAAGCCATTTAAGCCTTTTCACAGTGAGATCTATGCGATATGGCCGAGAAATGTAATTTTGATGTTAACTCCCAAACCGCTGCGCAGAAGTCAACCAAACTTCACCCAATAGTGTATTGTATCACAATCTAGTAGTTACATTTGAAAATTTTGTTCTAGGACATTTTGTTTGAACGCAATCATCAAACTTAATTAAAAAAGTCATTTAAGCCTTTTCACAGTGAGATCTATGCGATATGGCCGAGAAATGTAATTTTGATGTTAACTCCCAAACCGCTGCGCAGAAGTCAACCAAACTTCACCCAATAGTGTATTGTATCACAATCTAGTAGTTACATTTGGAAATTTGGTTCTTGGACATTTGATTTGAGCGCAATCCTCAAACTTAGGTCAAAAAAGCCATTTAAGCCTTTTCACAGTGAGATCTATGCGATATGGCCGAGAAATGTAATTTTGATGTTAACTCCCAAACCGCTGCGCAGAAGTCAACCAAACTTCACCCAATAGTGTATTGTATCACAATCTAGTAGTTACATTTGAAAATTTTGTTCTAGGACATTTTGTTTGAACGCAATCATCAAACTTAATTAAAAAAGTCATTTAAGCCTTTTCACAGTGAGATCTATGCGATATGGCCGAGAAATGTAATTTTGATGTTAACTCCCAAACCGCTGCGCAGAAGTCAACCAAACTTCACCCAATAGTGTATTGTATCACATTCTAGTAGTTACATTTGAAAATTTCGTTCTAGGACATTTGGTTTGAGCGCAATCATTAAACTTAGGTCAAAAAAGCCATTTAAGCCTTTTCACAGTGAGATCTATGCGATATGGCCGAGAAATGTAATTTTGATGTTAACTCCCAAACCGCTGCGCAGAAGTCAACCAAACTTCACCCAATAGTGTATTGTATCACAATCTAGTAGTTACATTTGAAAATTTTGTTCTAGGAAATTTTGTTTGAGCGCAATCATCAAACTTAATTAAAAAAGTCATTTAAGCCTTTTCACAGTGAGATCTATGCGATATGGCCGAGAAATGTAATTTTGATGTTAACTCCCAAACCGCTGCGCAGAAGTCAACCAAACTTCACCCATTAGTGTATTGTATCACAATCTAGTAGTTACATGTGAAAATTTGGTTCTAGGACATTTGATTTGAGCGCAATCCTCAAACTTAGGTCAAAAAAGCCATTTAAGCCTTTTCACAGTGAGATCTATGCGATATGGCCGAGAAATGTAATTTTGATGTTAACTCCCAAACCGCTGCGCAGAAGTCAACCAAACTTCACCCAATAGTGTATTGTATCACATTCTAGTAGTTACATTTGAAAATTTCGTTCTAGGACATTTGGTTTGAGCGCAATCATTAAACTTAGGTCAAAAAAGCCATTTAAGCCTTTTCACAGTGAGATCTATGCGATATGGCCGAGAAATGTAATTTTGATGTTAACTCCCAAACCGCTGCGCAGAAGTCAACTAAACTTCACCCAATAGTGTATTGTATCACATTCTAGTAGTTACATTTGAAAATTTCGTTCTAGGACATTTGGTTTGAGCGCAATCATTAAACTTAATTAAAAAAGTCATTTAAGCCTTTTCACAGTGAGATCTATGCGATATGGCCGAGAAATGTAATTTTGATGTTAACTCCCAAACCGCTGCGCAGAAGTCAACCAAACTTCACCCAATAGTGTATTGTATCACAATCTAGTAGTTACATTTGAAAATTTTGTTCTAGGAAATTTTGTTTGAGCGCAATCATCAAACTTAATTAAAAAAGTCATTTAAGCCTTTTCACAGTGAGATCTATGCGATATGGCCGAGAAATGTAATTTTGATGTTAACTCCCAAACCTCTGCGCAGAAGTCAACCAAACTTCACCCATTAGTGTATTGTATCACAATCTAGTAGTTACATGTGGAAATTTGGTTCTAGGACATTTGATTTGAGCGCAATCCTCAAACTTAGGTCAAAAAAGCCATTTAAGCCTTTTCACAGTGAGATCTATGCGATATGGCCGAGAAATGTAATTTTGATGTTAACTCCCAAACCGCTGCGCAGAAGTCAACCAAACTTCACCCAATAGTGTATTGTATCACATTCTAGTAGTTACATTTGAAAATTTCGTTCTAGGACATTTGGTTTGAGCGCAATCTTTAAACTTATGTCAAAAAAGCCATTTAAGCCTTTTCACAGTGAGATCTATGCGATATGGCCGAGAAATGTAATTTTGATGTTAACTCCCAAACCGCTGCGCAGAAGTCAACCAAACTTCACCCAATAGTGTATTGTATCACAATCTACTAGTTACATTTGAAAATTTTGTTCTAGGACATTTTGTTTGAACGCAATCATCAAACTTAATTAAAAAAGTCATTTAAGCCTTTTCACAGTGAGATCTATGCGATATGGCCGAGAAATGTAATTTTGATGTTAACTCCCAAACCGCTGCGCAGAAGTCAACCAAACTTCACCCAATAGTGTATTGTATCACAATCTAGTAGTTACATTTGAAAATTTTGTTCTAGGACATTTTGTTTGAACGCAATCATCAAACTTAATTAAAAAAGTCATTTAAGCCTTTTCACGGTGAGATCTATGCGATATGGCCGAGAAATGTAATTTTGATGTTAACTCCCAAACCGCTGCGCAGAAGTCAACCAAACTTCACCCAATAGTGTATTGTATCACATTCTAGTAGTTACATTTGAAAATTTCGTTCTAGGACATTTGGTTTGAGCGCAATCATTAAACTTAGGTCAAAAAAGCCATTTAAGCCTTTTCACAGTGAGATCTATGCGATATGGCCGAGAAATGTAATTTTGATGTTAACTCCCAAACCGCTGCGCAGAAGTCAACTAAACTTCACCCAATAGTGTATTGTATCACATTCTAGTAGTTACATTTGAAAATTTTGTTCTATGACATTTTGTTTGAACGCAATCATCAAACTTAATTAAAAAAGTCATTTAAGCCTTTTCACAGTGAGATCTATGCGATATGGCCGAGAAATGTAATTTTGATGTTAACTCCCAAACCGCTGCGCAGAAGTCAACCAAACTTCACCCATTAGTGTATTGTATCACAATCTAGTAGTTACATGTGGAAATTTGGTTATTGGACATTTGGTTTGAGCGCAATCATTAAACTTAGGTCAAAAAAGCCATTTAAGCCTTTTCACAGTGAGATCTATGCGATATGGCCGAGAAATGTAATTTTGATGTTAACTCCCAAACCGCTGCGCAGAAGTCAACCAAACTTCACCCAATAGTGTATTGTATCACAATCTAGTAGTTACATTTGAAAATTTTGTTCTAGGAAATTTTGTTTGAGCGCAATCATCAAACTTAATTAAAAAAGTCATTTAAGCCTTTTCACAGTGAGATCTATACGATATGGCCGAGAAATGTAATTTTGATGTTAACTCCCAAACCTCTGCGCAGAAGTCAACCAAACTTCACCCATTAGTGTATTGTATCACAATCTAGTAGTAACATGTGGAAATTTGGTTCTAGGACATTTGATTTGAGCGCAATCCTCAAACTTAGGTCAAAAAAGCCATTTAAGCCTTTTCACAGTGAGATCTATGCGATATGGCCGAGAAATGTAATTTTGATGTTAACTCCCAAACCGCTGCGCAGAAGTCAACCAAACTTCACCCAATAGTGTATTGTATCACATTCTAGTAGTTACATTTGAAAATTTCGTTCTAGGACATTTGGTTTGAGCGCAATCTTTAAACTTAGGTCAAAAAAGCCATTTAAGCCTTTTCACAGTGAGATCTATGCGATATGGCCGAGAAATGTAATTTTGATGTTAACTCCCAAACCGCTGCGCAGAAGTCAACCAAACTTCACCCAATAGTGTATTGTATCACAATCTAGTAGTTACATTTGAAAATTTTGTTCTAGGACATTTTGTTTGAACGCAATCATCAAACTTAATTAAAAAAGTCATTTAAGCCTTTTCACAGTGAGATCTATGCGATATGGCCGAGAAATGTAATTTTGATGTTAACTCCCAAACCGCTGCGCAGAAGTCAACCAAACTTCACCCAATAGTGTATTGTATCACAATCTAGTAGTTACATTTGGAAATTTGGTTCTTGGACATTTGATTTGAGCGCAATCCTCAAACTTAGGTCAAAAAAGCCATTTAAGCCTTTTCACAGTGAGATCTATGCGATATGGCCGAGAAATGTAATTTTGATGTTAACTCCCAAACCGCTGCGCAGAAGTCAACCAAACGTCACCCAATAGTGTATTGTATCACAATCTAGTAGTTACATTTGAAAATTTTGTTCTAGGACATTTTGTTTGAACGCAATCATCAAACTTAATTAAAAAAGTCATTTAAGCCTTTTCACAGTGAGATCTATGCGATATGGCCGAGAAATGTAATTTTGATGTTAACTCCCAAACCGCTGCGCAGAAGTCAACCAAACTTCACCCAATAGTGTATTGTATCACATTCTAGTAGTTACATTTGAAAATTTCGTTCTAGGACATTTGGTTTGAGCGCAATCATTAAACTTAGGTCAAAAAAGCCATTTAAGCCTTTTCACAGTGAGATCTATGCGATATGGCCGAGAAATGTAATTTTGATGTTAACTCCCAAACCGCTGCGCAGAAGTCAACCAAACTTCACCCAATAGTGTATTGTATCACAATCTAGTAGTTACATTTGAAAATTTTGTTCTAGGAAATTTTGTTTGAGCGCAATCATCAAACTTAATTAAAAAAGTCATTTAAGCCTTTTCACAGTGAGATCTATGCGATATGGCCGAGAAATGTAATTTTGATGTTAACTCCCAAACCGCTGCGCAGAAGTCAACCAAACTTCACCCATTAGTGTTTTGTATCACAATCTAGTAGTTACATGTGAAAATTTGGTTCTAGGACATTTGATTTGAGCGCAATCCTCAAACTTAGGTCAAAAAAGCCATTTAAGCCTTTTCACAGTGAGATCTATGCGATATGGCCGAGAAATGTAATTTTGATGTTAACTCCCAAACCGCTGCGCAGAAGTCAACCAAACTTCACCCAATAGTGTATTGTATCACATTCTAGTAGTTACATTTGAAAATTTCGTTCTAGGACATTTGGTTTGAGCGCAATCATTAAACTTAGGTCAAAAAAGCCATTTAAGCCTTTTCACAGTGAGATCTATGCGATATGGCCGAGAAATGTAATTTTGATGTTAACTCCCAAACCGCTGCGCAGAAGTCAACTAAACTTCACCCAATAGTGTATTGTATCACATTCTAGTAGTTACATTTGAAAATTTCGTTCTAGGACATTTGGTTTGAGCGCAATCATTAAACTTAATTAAAAAAGTCATTTAAGCCTTTTCACAGTGAGATCTATGCGATATGGCCGAGAAATGTAATTTTGATGTTAACTCCCAAACCGCTGCGCAGAAGTCAACCAAACTTCACCCAATAGTGTATTGTATCACATTCTAGTAGTTACATTTGAAAATTTCGTTCTAGGACATTTGGTTTGAGCGCAATCTTTAAACTTATGTCAAAAAAGCCATTTAAGCCTTTTCACAGTGAGATCTATGCGATATGGCCGAGAAATGTAATTTTGATGTTAACTCCCAAACCGCTGCGCAGAAGTCAACCAAACTTCACCCAATAGTGTATTGTATCACAATCTACTAGTTACATTTGAAAATTTTGTTCTAGGACATTTTGTTTGAACGCAATCATCAAACTTAATTAAAAAAGTCATTTAAGCCTTTTCACAGTGAGATCTATGCGATATGGCCGAGAAATGTAATTTTGATGTTAACTCCCAAACCGCTGCGCAGAAGTCAACCAAACTTCACCCAATAGTGTATTGTATCACAATCTAGTAGTTACATTTGAAAATTTTGTTCTAGGACATTTTGTTTGAACGCAATCATCAAACTTAATTAAAAAAGTCATTTAAGCCTTTTCACGGTGAGATCTATGCGATATGGCCGAGAAATGTAATTTTGATGTTAACTCCCAAACCGCTGCGCAGAAGTCAACCAAACTTCACCCAATAGTGTATTGTATCACATTCTAGTAGTTACATTTGAAAATTTCGTTCTAGGACATTTGGTTTGAGCGCAATCATTAAACTTAGGTCAAAAAAGCCATTTAAGCCTTTTCACAGTGAGATCTATGCGATATGGCCGAGAAATGTAATTTTGATGTTAACTCCCAAACCGCTGCGCAGAAGTCAACTAAACTTCACCCAATAGTGTATTGTATCACATTCTAGTAGTTACATTTGAAAATTTTGTTCTATGACATTTTGTTTGAACGCAATCATCAAACTTAATTAAAAAAGTCATTTAAGCCTTTTCACAGTGAGATCTATGCGATATGGCCGAGAAATGTAATTTTGATGTTAACTCCCAAACCGCTGCGCAGAAGTCAACCAAACTTCACCCATTAGTGTATTGTATCACAATCTAGTAGTTACATGTGGAAATTTGGTTATTGGACATTTGGTTTGAGCGCAATCATTAAACTTAGGTCAAAAAAGCCATTTAAGCCTTTTCACAGTGAGATCTATGCGATATGGCCGAGAAATGTAATTTTGATGTTAACTCCCAAACCGCTGCGCAGAAGTCAACCAAACTTCACCCAATAGTGTATTGTATCACAATCTAGTAGTTACATTTGAAAATTTTGTTCTAGGAAATTTTGTTTGAGCGCAATCATCAAACTTAATTAAAAAAGTCATTTAAGCCTTTTCACAGTGAGATCTATACGATATGGCCGAGAAATGTAATTTTGATGTTAACTCCCAAACCTCTGCGCAGAAGTCAACCAAACTTCACCCATTAGTGTATTGTATCACAATCTAGTAGTAACATGTGGAAATTTGGTTCTAGGACATTTGATTTGAGCGCAATCCTCAAACTTAGGTCAAAAAAGCCATTTAAGCCTTTTCACAGTGAGATCTATGCGATATGGCCGAGAAATGTAATTTTGATGTTAACTCCCAAACCGCTGCGCAGAAGTCAACCAAACTTCACCCAATAGTGTATTGTATCACATTCTAGTAGTTACATTTGAAAATTTCGTTCTAGGACATTTGGTTTGAGCGCAATCTTTAAACTTAGGTCAAAAAAGCCATTTAAGCCTTTTCACAGTGAGATCTATGCGATATGGCCGAGAAATGTAATTTTGATGTTAACTCCCAAACCGCTGCGCAGAAGTCAACCAAACTTCACCCAATAGTGTATTGTATCACAATCTAGTAGTTACATTTGAAAATTTTGTTCTAGGACATTTTGTTTGAACGCAATCATCAAACTTAATTAAAAAAGTCATTTAAGCCTTTTCACAGTGAGATCTATGCGATATGGCCGAGAAATGTAATTTTGATGTTAACTCCCAAACCGCTGCGCAGAAGTCAACCAAACTTCACCCAATAGTGTATTGTATCACAATCTAGTAGTTACATTTGGAAATTTGGTTCTTGGACATTTGATTTGAGCGCAATCCTCAAACTTAGGTCAAAAAAGCCATTTAAGCCTTTTCACAGTGAGATCTATGCGATATGGCCGAGAAATGTAATTTTGATGTTAACTCCCAAACCGCTGCGCAGAAGTCAACCAAACTTCACCCAATAGTGTATTGTATCACAATCTAGTAGTTACATTTGAAAATTTTGTTCTAGGACATTTTGTTTGAACGCAATCATCAAACTTAATTAAAAAAGTCATTTAAGCCTTTTCACAGTGAGATCTATGCGATATGGCCGAGAAATGTAATTTTGATGTTAACTCCCAAACCGCTGCGCAGAAGTCAACCAAACTTCACCCAATAGTGTATTGTATCACATTCTAGTAGTTACATTTGAAAATTTCGTTCTAGGACATTTGGTTTGAGCGCAATCATTAAACTTAGGTCAAAAAAGCCATTTAAGCCTTTTCACAGTGAGATCTATGCGATATGGCCGAGAAATGTAATTTTGATGTTAACTCCCAAACCGCTGCGCAGAAGTCAACCAAACTTCACCCAATAGTGTATTGTATCACAATCTAGTAGTTACATTTGAAAATTTTGTTCTAGGAAATTTTGTTTGAGCGCAATCATCAAACTTAATTAAAAAAGTCATTTAAGCCTTTTCACAGTGAGATCTATGCGATATGGCCGAGAAATGTAATTTTGATGTTAACTCCCAAACCGCTGCGCAGAAGTCAACCAAACTTCACCCATTAGTGTATTGTATCACAATCTAGTAGTTACATGTGAAAATTTGGTTCTAGGACATTTGATTTGAGCGCAATCCTCAAACTTAGGTCAAAAAAGCCATTTAAGCCTTTTCACAGTGAGATCTATGCGATATGGCCGAGAAATGTAATTTTGATGTTAACTCCCAAACCGCTGCGCAGAAGTCAACCAAACTTCACCCAATAGTGTATTGTATCACATTCTAGTAGTTACATTTGAAAATTTCGTTCTAGGACATTTGGTTTGAGCGCAATCATTAAACTTAGGTCAAAAAAGCCATTTAAGCCTTTTCACAGTGAGATCTATGCGATATGGCCGAGAAATGTAATTTTGATGTTAACTCCCAAACCGCTGCGCAGAAGTCAACTAAACTTCACCCAATAGTGTATTGTATCACATTCTAGTAGTTACATTTGAAAATTTCGTTCTAGGACATTTGGTTTGAGCGCAATCATTAAACTTAATTAAAAAAGTCATTTAAGCCTTTTCACAGTGAGATCTATGCGATATGGCCGAGAAATGTAATTTTGATGTTAACTCCCAAACCGCTGCGCAGAAGTCAACCAAACTTCACCCAATAGTGTATTGTATCACAATCTAGTAGTTACATTTGAAAATTTTGTTCTAGGACATTTTGTTTGAACGCAATCATCAAACTTAATTAAAAAAGTCATTTAAGCCTTTTCACAGTGAGATCTATGCGATATGGCCGAGAAATGTAATTTTGATGTTAACTCCCAAACCGCTGCGCAGAAGTCAACCAAACTTCACCCAATAGTGTATTGTATCATAATCTAGTAGTTACATTTGAAAATTTTGTTCTATGACATTTTGTTTGAACGCAATCATCAAACTTAATTAAAAAAGTCATTTAAGCCTTTTCACAGTGAGATCTATGCGATATGGCCGAGAAATGTAATTTTGATGTTAACTCCCAAACCGCTGCGCAGAAGTCAACCAAACTTCACCCAATAGTGTATTGTATCACAATCTAGTAGTTACATTTAGAAATTTGGTTCTTGGACATTTGATTTGAGCGCAATCCTCAAACTTAGGTCAAAAAAGCCATTTAAGCCTTTTCACAGTGAGATCTATGCGATATGGCCGAGAAATGTAATTTTGATGTTAACTCCCAAACCGCTGCGCAGAAGTCAACCAAACTTCACCCAATAGTGTATTGTATCACAATCTAGTAGTTACATTTGAAAATTTTGTTCTAGGACATTTTGTTTGAACGCAATCATCAAACTTAATTAAAAAAGTCATTTAAGCCTTTTCACAGTGAGATCTATGCGATATGGCCGAGAAATGTAATTTTGATGTTAACTCCCAAACCGCTGCGCAGAAGTCAACCAAACTTCACCCAATAGTGTATTGTATCACATTCTAGTAGTTACATTTGAAAATTTTGTTCTAGGAAATTTTGTTTGAGCGCAATCATCAAACTTAATTAAAAAAGTCATTTAAGCCTTTTCACAGTGAGATCTATGCGATATGGCCGAGAAATGTAATTTTGATGTTAACTCCCAAACCGCTGCGCAGAAGTCAACCAAACTTCACCCAATAGTGTATTGTATCACAATCTAGTAGTTACATTTGAAAATTTTGTTCTAGGACATTTTGTTTGAACGCAATCATCAAACTTAATTAAAAAAGTCATTTAAGCCTTTTCACAGTGAGATCTATGCGATATGGCCGAGAAATGTAATTTTGATGTTAACTCCCAAACCGCTGCGCAGAAGTCAACCAAACTTCACCCAATAGTGTATTGTATCACATTCTAGTAGTTACATTTGAAAATTTCGTTCTAGGACATTTGGTTTGAGCGCAATCATTAAACTTAGGTCAAAAAAGCCATTTAAGCCTTTTCACAGTGAGATCTATGCGATATGGCCGAGAAATGTAATTTTGATGTTAACTCCCAAACCGCTGCGCAGAAGTCAACCAAACTTCACCCAATAGTGTATTGTATCACAATCTAGTAGTTAAATTTGAAAATTTTGTTCTAGGAAATTTTGTTTGAGCGCAATCATCAAACTTAATTAAAAAAGTCATTTAATCCTTTTCACAGTGAGATCTATGCGATATGGCCGAGAAATGTAATTTTGATGTTAACTCCCAAACCGCTGCGCAGAAGTCAACCAAACTTCACCCATTAGTGTATTGTATCACAATCTAGTAGTTACATGTGAAAATTTGGTTCTAGGACATTTGATTTGAGCGCAATCCTCAAACTTAGGTCAAAAAAGCCATTTAAGCCTTTTCACAGTGAGATCTATGCGATATGGCCGAGAAATGTAATTTTGATGTTAACTCCCAAACCGCTGCGCAGAAGTCAACCAAACTTCACCCAATAGTGTATTGTATCACATTCTAGTAGTTACATTTGAAAATTTCGTTCTAGGACATTTGGTTTGAGCGCAATCATTAAACTTAGGTCAAAAAAGCCATTTAAGCCTTTTCACAGTGAGATCTATGCGATATGGCCGAGAAATGTAATTTTGATGTTAACTCCCAAACCGCTGCGCAGAAGTCAACTAAACTTCACCCAATAGTGTATTGTATCACATTCTAGTAGTTACATTTGAAAATTTCGTTCTAGGACATTTGGTTTGAGCGCAATCATTAAACTTAATTAAAAAAGTCATTTAAGCCTTTTCACAGTGAGATCTATGCGATATGGCCGAGAAATGTAATTTTGATGTTAACTCCCAAACCGCTGCGCAGAAGTCAACCAAACTTCACCTAATAGTGTATTGTATCACAATCTAGTAGTTACATTTGAAAATTTTGTTCTAGGACATTTTGTTTGAACGCAATCATCAAACTTAATTAAAAAAGTCATTTAAGCCTTTTCACAGTGAGATCTATGCGATATGGCCGAGAAATGTAATTTTGATGTTAACTCCCAAACCGCTGCGCAGAAGTCAACCAAACTTCACCCAATAGTGTATTGTATCATAATCTAGTAGTTACATTTGAAAATTTTGTTCTATGACATTTTGTTTGAACGCAATCATCAAACTTAATTAAAAAAGTCATTTAAGCCTTTTCACAGTGAGATCTATGCGATATGGCCGAGAAATGTAATTTTGATGTTAACTCCCAAACCGCTGCGCAGAAGTCAACCAAACTTCACCCAATAGTGTATTGTATCACAATCTAGTAGTTACATTTGGAAATTTGGTTCTTGGACATTTGATTTGAGCGCAATCCTCAAACTTAGGTCAAAAAAGCCATTTAAGCCTTTTCACAGTGAGATCTATGCGATATGGCCGAGAAATGTAATTTTGATGTTAACTCCCAAACCGCTGCGCAGAAGTCAACCAAACTTCACCCAATAGTGTATTGTATCACAATCTAGTAGTTACATTTGAAAATTTTGTTCTAGGACATTTTGTTTGAACGCAATCATCAAACTTAATTAAAAAAGTCATTTAAGCCTTTTCACAGTGAGATCTATGCGATATGGCCGAGAAATGTAATTTTGATGTTAACTCCCAAACCGCTGCGCAGAAGTCAACCAAACTTCACCCAATAGTGTATTGTATCACATTCTAGTAGTTACATTTGAAAATTTTGTTCTAGGAAATTTTGTTTGAGCGCAATCATCAAACTTAATTAAAAAAGTCATTTAAGCCTTTTCACAGTGAGATCTATGCGATATGGCCGAGAAATGTAATTTTGATGTTAACTCCCAAACCGCTGCGCAGAAGTCAACCAAACTTCACCCAATAGTGTATTGTATCACAATCTAGTAGTTACATTTGAAAATTTTGTTCTAGGACATTTTGTTTGAACGCAATCATCAAACTTAATTAAAAAAGTCATTTAAGCCTTTTCACAGTGAGATCTATGCGATATGGCCGAGAAATGTAATTTTGATGTTAACTCCCAAACCGCTGCGCAGAAGTCAACCAAACTTCACCCATTAGTGTATTGTATCACAATCTAGTAGTTACATGTGGAAATTTGGTTATTGGACATTTGGTTTGAGCGCAATCATTAAACTTAGGTCAAAAAAGCCATTTAAGCCTTTTCACAGTGAGATCTATGCGATATGGCCGAGAAATGTAATTTTGATGTTAACTCCCAAACCGCTGCGCAGAAGTCAACCAAACTTCACCCAATAGTGTATTGTATCACAATCTAGTAGTTACATTTGAAAATTTTGTTCTAGGAAATTTTGTTTGAGCGCAATCATCAAACTTAATTAAAAAAGTCATTTAAGCCTTTTCACACTGAGATCTATGCGATATGGCCGAGAAATGTAATTTTGATGTTAACTCCCAAACCGCTGCGCAGAAGTCAACCAAACTTCACCCATTAGTGTATTGTATCACAATCTAGTAGTTACATGTGAAAATTTGGTTCTAGGACATTTGATTTGAGCGCAATCCTCAAACTTAGGTCAAAAAAGCCATTTAAGCCTTTTCACAGTGAGATCTATGCGATATGGCCGAGAAATGTAATTTTGATGTTAACTCCCAAACCTCTGCGCAGAAGTCAACCAAACTTCACCCAATAGTGTATTGTATCACATTCTAGTAGTTACATTTGAAAATTTCGTTCTAGGACATTTGGTTTGAGCGCAATCATTAAACTTAGGTCAAAAAAGCCATTTAAGCCTTTTCACAGTGAGATCTATGCGATATGGCCGAGAAATGTAATTTTGATGTTAACTCCCAAACCGCTGCGCAGAAGTCAACTAAACTTCACCCAATAGTGTATTGTATCACATTCTAGTAGTTACATTTGAAAATTTCGTTCTAGGACATTTGGTTTGAGCGCAATCTTTAAACTTAGGTCAAAAAAGCCATTTAAGCCTTTTCACAGTGAGATCTATGCGATATGGCCGAGAAATGTAATTTTGATGTTAACTCCCAAACCGCTGCGCAGAAGTCAACCAAACTTCACCCAATAGTGTATTGTATCACAATCTAGTAGTTACATTTGAAAATTTTGTTCTAGGACATTTTGTTTGAACGCAATCATCAAACTTAATTAAAAAAGTCATTTAAGCCTTTTCACAGTGAGATCTATGCGATATGGCCGAGAAATGTAATTTTGATGTTAACTCCCAAACCGCTGCGCAGAAGTCAACCAAACTTCACCCAATAGTGTATTGTATCACAATCTAGTAGTTACATTTGAAAATTTTGTTCTATGACATTTTGTTTGAACGCAATCATCAAACTTAATTAAAAAAGTCATTTAAGCCTTTTCACAGTGAGATCTATGCGATATGGCCGAGAAATGTAATTTTGATGTTAACTCCCAAACCGCTGCGCAGAAGTCAACTATACTTCACCCATTAGTGTATTGTATCACAATCTAGTAGTTACATGTGGAAATTTGGTTATTGGACATTTGGTTTGAGCGCAATCATCAAACTTAGGTCAAAAAAGCCATTTAAGCCTTTTCACAGTGAGATCTATGCGATATGGCCGAGAAATGTAATTTTGATGTTAACTCCCAAACCGCTGCGCAGAAGTCAACCAAACTTCACCCAATAGTGTATTGTATCACAATCTAGTAGTTACATTTGAAAATTTTGTTCTAGGAAATTTTGTTTGAGCGCAATCATCAAACTTAATTAAAAAAGTCATTTAAGCCTTTTCACAGTGAGATCTATGCGATATGGCCGAGAAATGTAATTTTGATGTTAACTCCCAAACCTCTGCGCAGAAGTCAACCAAACTTCACCCAATAGTGTATTGTATCACAATCTAGTAGTTACATTTGGAAATTTTGTTCTTGGACATTTGATTTGAGTGCAATCCTCAAACTTAGGTCAAAAAAGCCATTTAAGCCTTTTCACAGTGAGATCTATGCGATATGGCCGAGAAATGTAATTTTGATGTTAACTCCCAAACCGCTGCGCAGAAGTCAACCAAACTTCACCCAATAGTGTATTGTATCACAATCTAGTAGTTACATTTGAAAATTTTGTTCTAGGACATTTTGTTTGAACGCAATCATCAAACTTAATTAAAAAAGTCATTTAAGCCTTTTCACAGTGAGATCTATGCGATATGGCCGAGAAATGTAATTTTGATGTTAACTCCCAAACCGCTGCGCAGAAGTCAACCAAACTTCACCCAATAGTGTATTGTATCACATTCTAGTAGTTACATTTGAAAATTTCGTTCTAGGACATTTGGTATGAGCGCAATCATTAAACTTAGGTCAAAAAAGCCATTTAAGCCTTTTCACAGTGAGATCTATGCGATATGGCCGAGAAATGTAATTTTGATGTTAACTCCCAAACCGCTGCGCAGAAGTCAACTAAACTTCACCCAATAGTGTATTGTATCACATTCTAGTAGTTACATTTGAAAATTTCGTTCTAGGACATTTGGTTTGAGCGCAATCATTAAACTTAATTAAAAAAGTCATTTAAGCCTTTTCACAGTGAGATCTATGCGATATGGCCGAGAAATGTAATTTTGATGTTAACTCCCAAACCGCTGCGCAGAAGTCAACCAAACTTCACCCATTAGTGTATTGTATCACAATCTAGTAATTACATGTGGAAATTTGGTTCTAGGACATTTGATTTGAGCGCAGTCCTCAAACTTAGGTCAAAAAAGCCATTTAAGCCTTTTCACAGTGAGATCTATGCGATATGGCCGAGAAATGTAATTTTGATGTTAACTCCCAAACCGCTGCGCAGAAGTCAACCAAACTTCACCCAATAGTGTATTGTATCATAATCTAGTAGTTACATTTGAAAATTTTGTTCTATGACATTTTGTTTGAACGCAATCATCAAACTTAATTAAAAAAGTCATTTAAGCCTTTTCACAGTGAGATCTATGCGATATGGCCGAGAAATGTAATTTTGATGTTAACTCCCAAACCGCTGCGCAGAAGTCAACCAAACTTCACCCAATAGTGTATTGTATCACAATCTAGTAGTTACATTTGGAAATTTGGTTCTTGGACATTTGATTTGAGCGCAATCCTCAAACTTAGGTCAAAAAAGCCATTTAAGCCTTTTCACAGTGAGATCTATGCGATATGGCCGAGAAATGTAATTTTGATGTTAACTCCCAAACCGCTGCGCAGAAGTCAACCAAACTTCACCCAATAGTGTATTGTATCACAATCTAGTAGTTACATTTGAAAATTTTGTTCTAGGACATTTTGTTTGAACGCAATCATCAAACTTAATTAAAAAAGTCATTTAAGCCTTTTCACAGTGAGATCTATGCGATATGGCCGAGAAATGTAATTTTGATGTTAACTCCCAAACCGCTGCGCAGAAGTCAACCAAACTTCACCCAATAGTGTATTGTATCACATTCTAGTAGTTACATTTGAAAATTTTGTTCTAGGAAATTTTGTTTGAGCGCAATCATCAAACTTAATTAAAAAAGTCATTTAAGCCTTTTCACAGTGAGATCTATGCGATATGGCCGAGAAATGTAATTTTGATGTTAACTCCCAAACCGCTGCGCAGAAGTCAACCAAACTTCACCCAATAGTGTATTGTATCACAATCTAGTAGTTACATTTGAAAATTTTGTTCTAGGACATTTTGTTTGAACGCAATCATCAAACTTAATTAAAAAAGTCATTTAAGCCTTTTCACAGTGAGATCTATGCGATATGGCCGAGAAATGTAATTTTGATGTTAACTCCCAAACCGCTGCGCAGAAGTCAACCAAACTTCACCCATTAGTGTATTGTATCACAATCTAGTAGTTACATGTGGAAATTTGGTTATTGGACATTTGGTTTGAGCGCAATCATTAAACTTAGGTCAAAAAAGCCATTTAAGCCTTTTCACAGTGAGATCTATGCGATATGGCCGAGAAATGTAATTTTGATGTTAACTCCCAAACCGCTGCGCAGAAGTCAACCAAACTTCACCCAATAGTGTATTGTATCACAATCTAGTAGTTACATTTGAAAATTTTGTTCTAGGAAATTTTGTTTGAGCGCAATCATCAAACTTAATTAAAAAAGTCATTTAAGCCTTTTCACACTGAGATCTATGCGATATGGCCGAGAAATGTAATTTTGATGTTAACTCCCAAACCGCTGCGCAGAAGTCAACCAAACTTCACCCATTAGTGTATTGTATCACAATCTAGTAGTTACATGTGAAAATTTGGTTCTAGGACATTTGATTTGAGCGCAATCCTCAAACTTAGGTCAAAAAAGCCATTTAAGCCTTTTCACAGTGAGATCTATGCGATATGGCCGAGAAATGTAATTTTGATGTTAACTCCCAAACCTCTGCGCAGAAGTCAACCAAACTTCACCCAATAGTGTATTGTATCACATTCTAGTAGTTACATTTGAAAATTTCGTTCTAGGACATTTGGTTTGAGCGCAATCATTAAACTTAGGTCAAAAAAGCCATTTAAGCCTTTTCACAGTGAGATCTATGCGATATGGCCGAGAAATGTAATTTTGATGTTAACTCCCAAACCGCTGCGCAGAAGTCAACTAAACTTCACCCAATAGTGTATTGTATCACATTCTAGTAGTTACATTTGAAAATTTCGTTCTAGGACATTTGGTTTGAGCGCAATCTTTAAACTTAGGTCAAAAAAGCCATTTAAGCCTTTTCACAGTGAGATCTATGCGATATGGCCGAGAAATGTAATTTTGATGTTAACTCCCAAACCGCTGCGCAGAAGTCAACCAAACTTCACCCAATAGTGTATTGTATCACAATCTAGTAGTTACATTTGAAAATTTTGTTCTAGGACATTTTGTTTGAACGCAATCATCAAACTTAATTAAAAAAGTCATTTAAGCCTTTTCACAGTGAGATCTATGCGATATGGCCGAGAAATGTAATTTTGATGTTAACTCCCAAACCGCTGCGCAGAAGTCAACCAAACTTCACCCAATAGTGTATTGTATCACAATCTAGTAGTTACATTTGAAAATTTTGTTCTATGACATTTTGTTTGAACGCAATCATCAAACTTAATTAAAAAAGTCATTTAAGCCTTTTCACAGTGAGATCTATGCGATATGGCCGAGAAATGTAATTTTGATGTTAACTCCCAAACCGCTGCGCAGAAGTCAACTATACTTCACCCATTAGTGTATTGTATCACAATCTAGTAGTTACATGTGGAAATTTGGTTATTGGACATTTGGTTTGAGCGCAATCATCAAACTTAGGTCAAAAAAGCCATTTAAGCCTTTTCACAGTGAGATCTATGCGATATGGCCGAGAAATGTAATTTTGATGTTAACTCCCAAACCGCTGCGCAGAAGTCAACCAAACTTCACCCAATAGTGTATTGTATCACAATCTAGTAGTTACATTTGAAAATTTTGTTCTAGGAAATTTTGTTTGAGCGCAATCATCAAACTTAATTAAAAAAGTCATTTAAGCCTTTTCACAGTGAGATCTATGCGATATGGCCGAGAAATGTAATTTTGATGTTAACTCCCAAACCTCTGCGCAGAAGTCAACCAAACTTCACCCAATAGTGTATTGTATCACAATCTAGTAGTTACATTTGGAAATTTTGTTCTTGGACATTTGATTTGAGTGCAATCCTCAAACTTAGGTCAAAAAAGCCATTTAAGCCTTTTCACAGTGAGATCTATGCGATATGGCCGAGAAATGTAATTTTGATGTTAACTCCCAAACCGCCGCGCAGAAGTCAACCAAACTTCACCCAATAGTGTATTGTATCACAATCTAGTAGTTACATTTGAAAATTTTGTTCTAGGACATTTTGTTTGAACGCAATCATCAAACTTAATTAAAAAAGTCATTTAAGCCTTTTCACAGTGAGATCTATGCGATATGGCCGAGAAATGTAATTTTGATGTTAACTCCCAAACCGCTGCGCAGAAGTCAACCAAACTTCACCCAATAGTGTATTGTATCACATTCTAGTAGTTACATTTGAAAATTTCGTTCTAGGACATTTGGTATGAGCGCAATCATTAAACTTAGGTCAAAAAAGCCATTTAAGCCTTTTCACAGTGAGATCTATGCGATATGGCCGAGAAATGTAATTTTGATGTTAACTCCCAAACCGCTGCGCAGAAGTCAACTAAACTTCACCCAATAGTGTATTGTATCACATTCTAGTAGTTACATTTGAAAATTTCGTTCTAGGACATTTGGTTTGAGCGCAATCATTAAACTTAATTAAAAAAGTCATTTAAGCCTTTTCACAGTGAGATCTATGCGATATGGCCGAGAAATGTAATTTTGATGTTAACTCCCAAACCGCTGCGCAGAAGTCAACCAAACTTCACCCATTAGTGTATTGTATCACAATCTAGTAATTACATGTGGAAATTTGGTTCTAGGACATTTGATTTGAGCGCAGTCCTCAAACTTAGGTCAAAAAAGCCATTTAAGCCTTTTCACAGTGAGATCTATGCGATATGGCCGAGAAATGTAATTTTGATGTTAACTCCCAAACCGCTGCGCAGAAGTCAACCAAACTTCACCCAATAGTGTATTGTATCACAATCTAGTAGTTACATTTGAAAATTTTGTTCTATGACATTTTGTTTGAACGCAATCATCAAACTTAATTAAAAAAGTCATTTAAGCCTTTTCACAGTGAGATCTATGCGATATGGCCGAGAAATGTAATTTTGATGTTAACTCCCAAACCGCCTCGCAGAAGTCAACCAAACTTCACCCATTAGTGTATTGTATCACAATCTAGTAGTTACATGTGGAAATTTGGTTATTGGACATTTGGTTTGAGCGCAATCATTAAACTTAGGTCAAAAAAGTCATTTAAGCCTTTTCACAGTGAGATCTATGCGATATGGCCGAGAAATGTAATTTTGATGTTAACTCCCAAACCGCTGCGCAGAAGTCAACCAAACTTCACCCAATAGTGTATTGTATCACATTCTAGTAGTTACATTTGAAAATTTCGTTCTAGGACATTTGGTTTGAGCGCAATCATTAAATTTAGGTCAAAAAAGCCATTTAAGCCTTTTCACAGTGAGATCTATGCGATATGGCCGAGAAATGTAATTTTGATGTTAACTCCCAAACCGCTGCGCAGAAGTCAACTAAACTTCACCCAATAGTGTATTGTATCACATTCTAGTAGTTACATTTGAAAATTTCGTTCTAGGACATTTGGTTTGAGCGCAATCATTAAACTTAATTAAAAAAGTCATTTAAGCCTTTTCACAGTGAGATCTATGCGATATGGCCGAGAAATGTAATTTTGATGTTAACTCCCAAACCGCTGCGCAGAAGTCAACCAAACTTCACCCATTAGTGTATTGTATCACAATCTAGTAATTACATGTGGAAATTTGGTTCTAGGACATTTGATTTGAGCGCAATCCTCAAACTTAGGTCAAAAAAGCCATTTAAGCCTTTTCACAGTGAGATCTATGCGATATGGCCGAGAAATGTAATTTTGATGTTAACTCCCAAACCGCTGCGCAGAAGTCAACCAAACTTCAACCAATAGTGTATTGTATCACAATCTAGTAGTTACATTTGAAAATTTTGTTCTATGACATTTTGTTTGAACGCAATCATCAAACTTAATTAAAAAAGTCATTTAAGCCTTTTCACAGTGAGATCTATGCGATATGGCCAAGAAATGTAATTTTGATGTTAACTCCCAAACCGCCTCGCAGAAGTCAACCAAACTTCACCCATTAGTGTATTGTATCGCAATCTAGTAGTTACATGTGGAAATTTGGTTATTGGACATTTGGTTTGAGCGCAATCATTAAACTTAGGTCAAAAAAGCCATTTAAGCCTTTTCACAGTGAGATCTATGCGATATGGCCGAGAAATGTAATTTTGATGTTAACTCCAAAACCGCTGCGCAGAAGTCAACCAAACTTCACCCAATAGTGTATTGTATCACAATCTAGTAGTTACATTTGAAAATTTTGTTCTAGGAAATTTTGTTTGAGCGCAATCATCAAACTTAATTAAAAAAGTCATTTAAGCCTTTTCACAGTGAGATCTATGCGATATGGCCGAGAAATGTAATTTTGATGTTAACTCCCAAACCTCTGCGCAGAAGTCAACCAAACTTCACCCATTAGTGTATTGTATCACAATCTAGTAGTTACATGTGGAAATTTGGTTCTAGGACATTTGATTTGAGCGCAATCCTCAAACTTAGGTCAAAAAAGCCATTTAAGCCTTTTCACAGTGAGATCTATGCGATATGGCCGAGAAATGTAACTTTGATGTTAACTCCCAAACCGCTGCGCAGAAGTCAACCAAACTTCACCCAATAGTGTATTGTATCACATTCTAGTAGTTACATTTGAAAATTTCGTTCTAGGACATTTGGTTTGAGCGCAATCTTTAAACTTATGTCAAAAAAGCCATTTAAGCCTTTTCACAGTGAGATCTATGCGATATGGCCGAGAAATGTAATTTGGATGTTAACTCCCAAACCGCTGCGCAGAAGTCAACCAAACTTCACCCAATAGTGTATTGTATCACAATCTACTAGTTACATTTGAAAATTTTGTTCTAGGACATTTTGTTTGAACGCAATCATCAAACTTAATTAAAAAAGTCATTTAAGCCTTTTCACAGTGAGATCTATGCGATATGGCCGAGAAATGTAATTTTGATGTTAACTCCCAAACCGCTGCGCAGAAGTCAACCAAACTTCACCCAATAGTGTATTGTATCACAATCTAGTAGTTACATTTCAAAATTTTGTTCTAGGACATTTTGTTTGAACGCAATCATCAAACTTAATTAAAAAAGTCATTTAAGCCTTTTCACGGTGAGATCTATGCGATATGGCCGAGAAATGTAATTTTGATGTTAACTCCCAAACCGCTGCGCAGAAGTCAACCAAACTTCACCCAATAGTGTATTGTATCACATTCTAGTAGTTACATTTGAAAATTTCGTTCTAGGACATTTGGTTTGAGCGCAATCATTAAACTTAGGTCAAAAAAGCCATTTAAGCCTTTTCACAGTGAGATCTATGCGATATGGCCGAGAAATGTAATTTTGATGTTAACTCCCAAACCGCTGCGCAGAAGTCAACTAAACTTCACCCAATAGTGTATTGTATCACATTCTAGTAGTTACATTTGAAAATTTTGTTCTATGACATTTTGTTTGAACGCAATCATCAAACTTAATTAAAAAAGTCATTTAAGCCTTTTCACAGTGAGATCTATGCGATATGGCCGAGAAATGTAATTTTGATGTTAACTCCCAAACCGCTGCGCAGAAGTCAACCAAACTTCACCCATTAGTGTATTGTATCACAATCTAGTAGTTACATGTGGAAATTTGGTTATTGGACATTTGGTTTGAGCGCAATCATTAAACTTAGGTCAAAAAAGCCATTTAAGCCTTTTCACAGTGAGATCTATGCGATATGGCCGAGAAATGTAATTTTGATGTTAACTCCCAAACCGCTGCGCAGAAGTCAACCAAACTTCACCCAATAGTGTATTGTATCACATTCTAGTAGTTACATTTGAAAATTTTGTTCTATGACATTTTGTTTGAACGCAATCATCAAACTTAATTAAAAAAGTCATTTAAGCCTTTTCACAGTGAGATCTATGCGATATGGCCGAGAAATGTAATTTTGATGTTAACTCCCAAACCGCTGCGCAGAAGTCAACCAAACTTCACCCATTAGTGTATTGTGTCACAATCTAGTAGTTACATGTGGAAATTTGGTTATTGGACATTTGGTTTGAGCGCAATCATTAAACTTAGGTCAAAAAAGCCATTTAAGCCTTTTCACAGTGAGATCTATGCGATATGGCCGAGAAATGTAATTTTGATGTTAACTCCCAAACCGCTGCGCAGAAGTCAACCAAACTTCACCCAATAGTGTATTGTATCACAATCTAGTAGTTACATTTGAAAATTTTGTTCTAGGAAATTTTGTTTGAGCGCAATCATCAAACTTAATTAAAAAAGTCATTTAAGCCTTTTCACAGTGAGATCTATACGATATGGCCGAGAAATGTAATTTTGATGTTAACTCCCAAACCTCTGCGCAGAAGTCAACCAAACTTCACCCATTAGTGTATTGTATCACAATCTAGTAGTAACATGTGGAAATTTGGTTCTAGGACATTTGATTTGAGCGCAATCCTCAAACTTAGGTCAAAAAAGCCATTTAAGCCTTTTCACAGTGAGATCTATGCGATATGGCCGAGAAATGTAATTTTGATGTTAACTCCCAAACCGCTGCGCAGAAGTCAACCAAACTTCACCCAATAGTGTATTGTATCACATTCTAGTAGTTACATTTGAAAATTTCGTTCTAGGACATTTGGTTTGAGCGCAATCTTTAAACTTAGGTCAAAAAAGCCATTTAAGCCTTTTCACAGTGAGATCTATGCGATATGGCCGAGAAATGTAATTTTGATGTTAACTCCCAAACCGCTGCGCAGAAGTCAACCAAACTTCACCCAATAGTGTATTGTATCACAATCTAGTAGTTACATTTGAAAATTTTGTTCTAGGACATTTTGTTTGAACGCAATCATCAAACTTAATTAAAAAAGTCATTTAAGCCTTTTCACAGTGAGATCTATGCGATATGGCCGAGAAATGTAATTTTGATGTTAACTCCCAAACCGCTGCGCAGAAGTCAACCAAACTTCACCCAATAGTGTATTGTATCACAATCTAGTAGTTACATTTGGAAATTTGGTTCTTGGACATTTGATTTGAGCGCAATCCTCAAACTTAGGTCAAAAAAGCCATTTAAGCCTTTTCACAGTGAGATCTATGCGATATGGCCGAGAAATGTAATTTTGATGTTAACTCCCAAACCGCTGCGCAGAAGTCAACCAAACTTCACCCAATAGTGTATTGTATCACAATCTAGTAGTTACATTTGAAAATTTTGTTCTAGGACATTTTGTTTGAACGCAATCATCAAACTTAATTAAAAAAGTCATTTAAGCCTTTTCACAGTGAGATCTATGCGATATGGCCGAGAAATGTAATTTTGATGTTAACTCCCAAACCGCTGCGCAGAAGTCAACCAAACTTCACCCAATAGTGTATTGTATCACATTCTAGTAGTTACATTTGAAAATTTCGTTCTAGGACATTTGGTTTGAGCGCAATCATTAAACTTAGGTCAAAAAAGCCATTTAAGCCTTTTCACAGTGAGATCTATGCGATATGGCCGAGAAATGTAATTTTGATGTTAACTCCCAAACCGCTGCGCAGAAGTCAACCAAACTTCACCCAATAGTGTATTGTATCACAATCTAGTAGTTACATTTGAAAATTTTGTTCTAGGAAATTTTGTTTGAGCGCAATCATCAAACTTAATTAAAAAAGTCATTTAAGCCTTTTCACAGTGAGATCTATGCGATATGGCCGAGAAATGTAATTTTGATGTTAACTCCCAAACCGCTGCGCAGAAGTCAACCAAACTTCACCCATTAGTGTATTGTATCACAATCTAGTAGTTACATGTGAAAATTTGGTTCTAGGACATTTGATTTGAGCGCAATCCTCAAACTTAGGTCAAAAAAGCCATTTAAGCCTTTTCACAGTGAGATCTATGCGATATGGCCGAGAAATGTAATTTTGATGTTAACTCCCAAACCGCTGCGCAGAAGTCAACCAAACTTCACCCAATAGTGTATTGTATCACATTCTAGTAGTTACATTTGAAAATTTCGTTCTAGGACATTTGGTTTGAGCGCAATCATTAAACTTAGGTCAAAAAAGCCATTTAAGCCTTTTCACAGTGAGATCTATGCGATATGGCCGAGAAATGTAATTTTGATGTTAACTCCCAAACCGCTGCGCAGAAGTCAACTAAACTTCACCCAATAGTGTATTGTATCACATTCTAGTAGTTACATTTGAAAATTTCGTTCTAGGACATTTGGTTTGAGCGCAATCATTAAACTTAATTAAAAAAGTCATTTAAGCCTTTTCACAGTGAGATCTATGCGATATGGCCGAGAAATGTAATTTTGATGTTAACTCCCAAACCGCTGCGCAGAAGTCAACCAAACTTCACCCAATAGTGTATTGTATCACAATCTAGTAGTTACATTTGAAAATTTTGTTCTAGGACATTTTGTTTGAACGCAATCATCAAACTTAATTAAAAAAGTCATTTAAGCCTTTTCACAGTGAGATCTATGCGATATGGCCGAGAAATGTAATTTTGATGTTAACTCCCAAACCGCTGCGCAGAAGTCAACCAAACTTCACCCAATAGTGTATTGTATCATAATCTAGTAGTTACATTTGAAAATTTTGTTCTATGACATTTTGTTTGAACGCAATCATCAAACTTAATTAAAAAAGTCATTTAAGCCTTTTCACAGTGAGATCTATGCGATATGGCCGAGAAATGTAATTTTGATGTTAACTCCCAAACCGCTGCGCAGAAGTCAACCAAACTTCACCCAATAGTGTATTGTATCACAATCTAGTAGTTACATTTGGAAATTTGGTTCTTGGACATTTGATTTGAGCGCAATCCTCAAACTTAGGTCAAAAAAGCCATTTAAGCCTTTTCACAGTGAGATCTATGCGATATGGCCGAGAAATGTAATTTTGATGTTAACTCCCAAACCGCTGCGCAGAAGTCAACCAAACTTCACCCAATAGTGTATTGTATCACAATCTAGTAGTTACATTTGAAAATTTTGTTCTAGGACATTTTGTTTGAACGCAATCATCAAACTTAATTAAAAAAGTCATTTAAGCCTTTTCACAGTGAGATCTATGCGATATGGCCGAGAAATGTAATTTTGATGTTAACTCCCAAACCGCTGCGCAGAAGTCAACCAAACTTCACCCAATAGTGTATTGTATCACATTCTAGTAGTTACATTTGAAAATTTTGTTCTAGGAAATTTTGTTTGAGCGCAATCATCAAACTTAATTAAAAAAGTCATTTAAGCCTTTTCACAGTGAGATCTATGCGATATGGCCGAGAAATGTAATTTTGATGTTAACTCCCAAACCGCTGCGCAGAAGTCAACCAAACTTCACCCAATAGTGTATTGTATCACAATCTAGTAGTTACATTTGAAAATTTTGTTCTAGGACATTTTGTTTGAACGCAATCATCAAACTTAATTAAAAAAGTCATTTAAGCCTTTTCACAGTGAGATCTATGCGATATGGCCGAGAAATGTAATTTTGATGTTAACTCCCAAACCGCTGCGCAGAAGTCAACCAAACTTCACCCAATAGTGTATTGTATCACATTCTAGTAGTTACATTTGAAAATTTCGTTCTAGGACATTTGGTTTGAGCGCAATCATTAAACTTAGGTCAAAAAAGCCATTTAAGCCTTTTCACAGTGAGATCTATGCGATATGGCCGAGAAATGTAATTTTGATGTTAACTCCCAAACCGCTGCGCAGAAGTCAACCAAACTTCACCCAATAGTGTATTGTATCACAATCTAGTAGTTACATTTGAAAATTTTGTTCTAGGAAATTTTGTTTGAGCGCAATCATCAAACTTAATTAAAAAAGTCATTTAAGCCTTTTCACAGTGAGATCTATGCGATATGGCCGAGAAATGTAATTTTGATGTTAACTCCCAAACCGCTGCGCAGAAGTCAACCAAACTTCACCCATTAGTGTATTGTATCACAATCTAGTAGTTACATGTAAAAATTTGGTTCTAGGACATTTGATTTGAGCGCAATCCTCAAACTTAGGTCAAAAAAGCCATTTAAGCCTTTTCACAGTGAGATCTATGCGATATGGCCGAGAAATGTAATTTTGATGTTAACTCCCAAACCGCTGCGCAGAAGTCAACCAAACTTCACCCAATAGTGTATTGTATCACAATCTAGTAGTTACATTTGAAAATTTCGTTCTAGGACATTTGGTTTGAGCGCAATCATTAAACTTAGGTCAAAAAAGCCATTTAAGCCTTTTCACAGTGAGATCTATGCGATATGGCCGAGAAATGTAATTTTGATTTTAACTCCCAAACCGCTGCGCAGAAGTCAACTAAGCTTCACCCAATAGTGTATTGTATCACATTCTAGTAGTTACATTTGAAAATTTCGTTCTAGGACATTTGGTTTGAGCGCAATCATTAAACTTAATTAAAAAAGTCATTTAAGCCTTTTCACAGTGAGATCTATGCGATATGGCCGAGAAATGTAATTTTGATGTTAACTCCCAAACCGCTGCGCAGAAGTCAACCAAACTTCACCCAATAGTGTATTGTATCACAATCTAGTAGTTACATTTGAAAATTTTGTTCTAGGACATTTTGTTTGAACGCAATCATCAAACTTAATTAAAAAAGTCATTTAAGCCTTTTCACAGTGAGATCTATGCGATATGGCCGAGAAATGTAATTTTGATGTTAACTCCCAAACCGCTGCGCAGAAGTCAACCAAACTTCACCCAATAGTGTATTGTATCACAATCTAGTAGTTACATTTGAAAATTTTGTTCTATGACATTTTGTTTGAACGCAATCATCAAACTTAATTAAAAAAGTCATTTAAGCCTTTTCACAGTGAGATCTATGCGATATGGCCGAGAAATGTAATTTTGATGTTAACTCCCAAACCGCTGCGCAGAAGTCAACCAAACTTCACCCAATAGTGTATTGTATCACAATCTAGTAGTTACATTTGGAAATTTGGTTCTTGGACATTTGATTTGAGCGCAATCCTCAAACTTAGGTCAAAAAAGCCATTTAAGCCTTTTCACAGTGAGATCTATGCGATATGGCCGAGAAATGTAATTTTGATGTTAACTCCCAAACCGCTGCGCAGAAGTCAACCAAACTTCACCCAATAGTGTATTGTATCACAATCTAGTAGTTACATTTGAAAATTTTGTTCTAGGACATTTTGTTTGAACGCAATCATCAAACTTAATTAAAAAAGTCATTTAAGCCTTTTCACAGTGAGATCTATGCGATATGGCCGAGAAATGTAATTTTGATGTTAACTCCCAAACCGCTGCGCAGAAGTCAACCAAACTTCACCCAATAGTGTATTGTATCACATTCTAGTAGTTACATTTGAAAATTTTGTTCTAGGAAATTTTGTTTGAGCGCAATCATCAAACTTAATTAAAAAAGTCATTTAAGCCTTTTCACAGTGAGATCTATGCGATATGGCCGAGAAATGTAATTTTGATGTTAACTCCCAAACCGCTGCGCAGAAGTCAACCAAACTTCACCCATTAGTGTATTGTATCACAATCTAGTAGTTACATGTGAAAATTTGGTTCTAGGACATTTGATTTGAGCGCAATCCTCAAACTTAGGTCAAAAAAGCCATTTAAGCCTTTTCACAGTGAGATCTATGCGATATGGCCGAGAAATGTAATTTTGATGTTAACTCCCAAACCGCTGCGCAGAAGTCAACCAAACTTCACCCAATAGTGTATTGTATCACATTCTAGTAGTTACATTTGAAAATTTCGTTCTAGGACATTTGGTTTGAGCGCAATCCTCAAACTTAGGTCAAAAAAGCCATTTAAGCCTTTTCACAGTGAGATCTATGCGATATGGCCGAGAAATGTAATTTTGATGTTAACTCCCAAACCGCTGCGCAGAAGTCAACCAAACTTCACCCATTAGTGTATTGTATCACAATCTAGTAGTTACATGTGGAAATTTGGTTTTTGGACATTTGGTTTGAGCGCAATCATTAAACTTAGGTCAAAAAAGCCATTTAAGCCTTTTCACAGTGAGATCTATGCGATATGGCCGAGAAATGTAATTTTGATGTTAACTCCCAAACCGCTGCGCAGAAGTCAACCAAACTTCACCCAATAGTGTATTGTATCACAATCTAATAGTTACATTTGAAAATTTTGTTCTAGGAAATTTTGTTTGAGCGCAATCATCAAACTTAATTAAAAAAGTCATTTAAGCCTTTTCACAGTGAGATCTATGCGATATGGCCGAGAAATGTAATTTTGATGTTAACTCCCAAACCTCTGCGCAGAAGTCAACCAAACTTCACCCATTAGTGTATTGTATCACAATCTAGTAGTTACATGTGGAAATTTGGTTCTAGGACATTTGATTTGAGCGCAATCCTCAAACTTAGGTCAAAAAAGCCATTTAAGCCTTTTCACAGTGAGATCTATGCGATATGGCCGAGAAATGTAATTTTGATGTTAACTCCCAAACCGCTGCGCAGAAGTCAACCAAACTTCACCCAATAGTGTATTGTATCACATTCTAGTAGTTACATTTGAAAATTTCGTTCTAGGACATTTGGTTTGAGCGCAATCTTTAAACTTAGGTCAAAAAAGCCATTTAAGCCTTTTCACAGTGAGATCTATGCGATATGGCCGAGAAATGTAATTTTGATGTTAACTCCCAAACCGCTGCGCAGAAGTCAACCAAACTTCACCCAATAGTGTATTGTATCACAATCTAGTAGTTACATTTGAAAATTTTGTTCTAGGACATTTTGTTTGAACGCAATCATCAAACTTAATTAAAAAAGTCATTTAAGCCTTTTCACAGTGAGATCTATGCGATATGGCCGAGAAATGTAATTTTGATGTTAACTCCCAAACCGCTGCGCAGAAGTCAACCAAACTTCACCCAATAGTGTATTGTATCACAATCTAGTAGTTACATTTGAAAATTTTGTTCTAGGACATTTTGTTTGAACGCAATCATCAAACTTAATTAAAAAAGTCATTTAAGCCTTTTCACGGTGAGATCTATGCGATATGGCCGAGAAATGTAATTTTGATGTTAACTCCCAAACCGCTGCGCAGAAGTCAACCAAACTTCACCCAATAGTGTATTGTATCACAATCTAGTAGTTACATTTGAAAATTTTGTTCTAGGACATTTTGTTTGAACGCAATCATCAAACTTAATTAAAAAAGTCATTTAAGCCTTTTCACAGTGAGATCTATGCGATATGGCCGAGAAATGTAATTTTGATGTTAACTCCCAAACCGCTGCGCAGAAGTCAACCAAACTTCAACCATTAGTGTATTGTATCACAATCTAGTAGTTACATGTGGAAATTTGGTTCTAGGACATTTGATTTGAGCGCAGTCCTCAAACTTAGGTCAAAAAAGCCATTTAAGCCTTTTCACAGTGAGATCTATGCGATATGGCCGAGAAATGTAATTTTGATGTTAACTCCCAAACCGCTGCGCAGAAGTCAACCAAACTTCACCCAATAGTGTATTGTATCACAATCTAGTAGTTACATTTGAAAATTTTGTTCTAGGACATTTTGTTTGAGCGCAATCATCAAACTTAATTAAAAAAGTCATTTAAGCCTTTTCACAGGGAGATCTATGCGATATGGCCGAGAAATGTAATTTTGATGTTAACTCCCAAACCGCTGCGCAGAAGTCAACCAAACTTCACCCATTAGTGTATTGTATCACAATCTAGTAGTTACATGTGGAAATTTGGTTATTGGACATTTGGTTTGAGTGCAATCATTAAACTTAGGTCAAAAAAGCCATTTAAGCCTTTTCACAGTGAGATCTATGCGATATGGCCGAGAAATGTAATTTTGATGTTAACTCCCAAACCGCTGCGCAGAAGTAAACCAAACTTCACCCAATAGTGTATTGTATCACAATCTAGTAGTTACATTTGAAAATTTTGTTCTAGGAAATTTTGTTTGAGCGCAATCATTAAACTTAATTAAAAAAGTCATTTAAGCCTTTTCACAGTGAGATCTATGCGATATGGCCGAGAAATGTAATTTTGATGTTAACTCCCAAACCGCTGCGCAGAAGTCAACCAAACTTCACCCATTAGTGTATTGTATCACAATCTAGTAATTACATGTGGAAATTTGGTTCTAGGACATTTGATTTGAGCGCAATCATCAAACTTAGGTCAAAAAAGCCATTTAAGCCTTTTCACAGTGAGATCTATGCGATATGGCCGAGAAATGTAATTTTGATGTTAACTCCCAAACCGCTGCGCAGAAGTCAACCAAACTTCACCCATTAGTGTATTGTATCACAATCTAGTAGTTACATGTGGAAATTTGGTTTTTGGACATTTGGTTTGAATGCAATCATTAAACTTAGGTCAAAAAAGCCATTTAAGCCTTTTCACAGTGAGATCTATGCGATATGGCCGAGAAATGTAATTTTGATGTTAACTCCCAAACCGCTGCGCAGAAGTCAACCAAACTTCACCCAATAGTGTATTGTATCACAATCTAATAGTTACATTTGAAAATTTTGTTCTAGGAAATTTTGTTTGAGCGCAATCATCAAACTTAATTAAAAAAGTCATTTAAGCCTTTTCACAGTGAGATCTATGCGATATGGCCGAGAAATGTAATTTTGATGTTAACTCCCAAACCTCTGCGCAGAAGTCAACCAAACTTCACCCATTAGTGTATTGTATCACAATCTAGTAGTTACATGTGGAAATTTGGTTCTAGGACATTTGATTTGAGCGCAATCCTCAAACTTAGGTCAAAAAAGCCATTTAAGCCTTTTCACAGTGAGATCTATGCGATATGGCCGAGAAATGTAATTTTGATGTTAACTCCCAAACCGCTGCGCAGAAGTCAACCAAACTTCACCCAATAGTGTATTGTATCACATTCTAGTAGTTACATTTGAAAATTTCGTTCTAGGACATTTGGTTTGAGCGCAATCTTTAAACTTAGGTCAAAAAAGCCATTTAAGCCTTTTCACAGTGAGATCTATGCGATATGGCCGAGAAATGTAATTTTGATGTTAACTCCCAAACCGCTGCGCAGAAGTCAACCAAACTTCACCCAATAGTGTATTGTATCACAATCTAGTAGTTACATTTGAAAATTTTGTTCTAGGACATTTTGTTTGAACGCAATCATCAAACTTAATTAAAAAAGTCATTTAAGCCTTTTCACAGTGAGATCTATGCGATATGGCCGAGAAATGTAATTTTGATGTTAACTCCCAAACCGCTGCGCAGAAGTCAACCAAACTTCACCCAATAGTGTATTGTATCACAATCTAGTAGTTACATTTGAAAATTTTGTTCTAGGACATTTTGTTTGAACGCAATCATCAAACTTAATTAAAAAAGTCATTTAAGCCTTTTCACGGTGAGATCTATGCGATATGGCCGAGAAATGTAATTTTGATGTTAACTCCCAAACCGCTGCGCAGAAGTCAACCAAACTTCACCCAATAGTGTATTGTATCACAATCTAGTAGTTACATTTGAAAATTTTGTTCTAGGACATTTTGTTTGAACGCAATCATCAAACTTAATTAAAAAAGTCATTTAAGCCTTTTCACAGTGAGATCTATGCGATATGGCCGAGAAATGTAATTTTGATGTTAACTCCCAAACCGCTGCGCAGAAGTCAACCAAACTTCAACCATTAGTGTATTGTATCACAATCTAGTAGTTACATGTGGAAATTTGGTTCTAGGACATTTGATTTGAGCGCAGTCCTCAAACTTAGGTCAAAAAAGCCATTTAAGCCTTTTCACAGTGAGATCTATGCGATATGGCCGAGAAATGTAATTTTGATGTTAACTCCCAAACCGCTGCGCAGAAGTCAACCAAACTTCACCCAATAGTGTATTGTATCACAATCTAGTAGTTACATTTGAAAATTTTGTTCTAGGACATTTTGTTTGAGCGCAATCATCAAACTTAATTAAAAAAGTCATTTAAGCCTTTTCACAGTGAGATCTATGCGATATGGCCGAGAAATGTAATTTTGATGTTAACTCCCAAACCGCTGCGCAGAAGTCAACCAAACTTCACCCATTAGTGTATTGTATCACAATCTAGTAGTTACATGTGGAAATTTGGTTATTGGACATTTGGTTTGAGCGCAATCATTAAACTTAGGTCAAAAAAGCCATTTAAGCCTTTTCACAGTGAGATCTATGCGATATGGCCGAGAAATGTAATTTTGATGTTAACTCCCAAACCGCTGCGCAGAAGTCAACCAAACTTCACCCAATAGTGTATTGTATCACAATCTAGTAGTTACATTTGAAAATTTTGTTCTAGGAAATTTTGTTTGAGCGCAATCATTAAACTTAATTAAAAAAGTCATTTAAGCCTTTTCACAGTGAGATCTATGCGATATGGCCGAGAAATGTAATTTTGATGTTAACTCCCAAACCGCTGCGCAGAAGTCAACCAAACTTCACCCATTAGTGTATTGTATCACATTCTAGTAGTTACATTTGAAAATTTTGTTCTAGGAAATTTTGTTTGAGCGCAATCATCAAACTTAATTAAAAAAGTCATTTAAGCCTTTTCACAGTGAGATCTATGCGATATGGCCGAGAAATGTAATTTTGATGTTAACTCCCAAACCGCTGCGCAGAAGTCAACCAAACTTCACCCAATAGTGTATTGTATCACAATCTAGTAGTTACATTTGAAAATTTTGTTCTAGGACATTTTGTTTGAACGCAATCATCAAACTTAATTAAAAAAGTCAAAGCCTTTTCACAGTGAGATCTATGCGATATGGCCGAGAAATGTAATTTTGATGTTAACTCCCAAACCGCTGCGCAGAAGTCAACCAAACTTCACCCAATAGTGTATTGTATCACATTCTAGTAGTTACATTTGAAAATTTTGTTCTAGGAAATTTTGTTTGAGCGCAATCATCAAACTTAATTAAAAAAGTCATTTAAGCCTTTTCACAGTGAGATCTATGCGATATGGCCGAGAAATGTAATTTTGATGTTAACTCCCAAACCGCTGCGCAGAAGTCAACCAAACTTCACCCATTAGTGTATTGTATCACAATCTAGTAGTTACATGTGAAAATTTGGTTCTAGGACATTTGATTTGAGCGCAATCCTCAAACTTAGGTCAAAAAAGCCATTTAAGCCTTTTCACAGTGAGATCTATGCGATATGGCCGAGAAATGTAATTTTGATGTTAACTCCCAAACCGCTGCGCAGAAGTCAACCAAACTTCACCCAATAGTGTATTGTATCACATTCTAGTAGTTACATTTGAAAATTTCGTTCTAGGACATTTGGTTTGAGCGCAATCCTCAAACTTAGGTCAAAAAAGCCATTTAAGCCTTTTCACAGTGAGATCTATGCGATATGGCCGAGAAATGTAATTTTGATGTTAACTCCCAAACCGCTGCGCAGAAGTCAACCAAACTTCACCCATTAGTGTATTGTATCACAATCTAGTAGTTACATGTGGAAATTTGGTTTTTGGACATTTGGTTTGAGCGCAATCATTAAACTTAGGTCAAAAAAGCCATTTAAGCCTTTTCACAGTGAGATCTATGCGATATGGCCGAGAAATGTAATTTTGATGTTAACTCCCAAACCGCTGCGCAGAAGTCAACCAAACTTCACCCAATAGTGTATTGTATCACAATCTAATAGTTACATTTGAAAATTTTGTTCTAGGAAATTTTGTTTGAGCGCAATCATCAAACTTAATTAAAAAAGTCATTTAAGCCTTTTCACAGTGAGATCTATGCGATATGGCCGAGAAATGTAATTTTGATGTTAACTCCCAAACCTCTGCGCAGAAGTCAACCAAACTTCACCCATTAGTGTATTGTATCACAATCTAGTAGTTACATGTGGAAATTTGGTTCTAGGACATTTGATTTGAGCGCAATCCTCAAACTTAGGTCAAAAAAGCCATTTAAGCCTTTTCACAGTGAGATCTATGCGATATGGCCGAGAAATGTAATTTTGATGTTAACTCCCAAACCGCTGCGCAGAAGTCAACCAAACTTCACCCAATAGTGTATTGTATCACATTCTAGTAGTTACATTTGAAAATTTCGTTCTAGGACATTTGGTTTGAGCGCAATCTTTAAACTTAGGTCAAAAAAGCCATTTAAGCCTTTTCACAGTGAGATCTATGCGATATGGCCGAGAAATGTAATTTTGATGTTAACTCCCAAACCGCTGCGCAGAAGTCAACCAAACTTCACCCAATAGTGTATTGTATCACAATCTAGTAGTTACATTTGAAAATTTTGTTCTAGGACATTTTGTTTGAACGCAATCATCAAACTTAATTAAAAAAGTCATTTAAGCCTTTTCACAGTGAGATCTATGCGATATGGCCGAGAAATGTAATTTTGATGTTAACTCCCAAACCGCTGCGCAGAAGTCAACCAAACTTCACCCAATAGTGTATTGTATCACAATCTAGTAGTTACATTTGAAAATTTTGTTCTAGGACATTTTGTTTGAACGCAATCATCAAACTTAATTAAAAAAGTCATTTAAGCCTTTTCACGGTGAGATCTATGCGATATGGCCGAGAAATGTAATTTTGATGTTAACTCCCAAACCGCTGCGCAGAAGTCAACCAAACTTCACCCAATAGTGTATTGTATCACAATCTAGTAGTTACATTTGAAAATTTTGTTCTAGGACATTTTGTTTGAACGCAATCATCAAACTTAATTAAAAAAGTCATTTAAGCCTTTTCACAGTGAGATCTATGCGATATGGCCGAGAAATGTAATTTTGATGTTAACTCCCAAACCGCTGCGCAGAAGTCAACCAAACTTCAACCATTAGTGTATTGTATCACAATCTAGTAGTTACATGTGGAAATTTGGTTCTAGGACATTTGATTTGAGCGCAGTCCTCAAACTTAGGTCAAAAAAGCCATTTAAGCCTTTTCACAGTGAGATCTATGCGATATGGCCGAGAAATGTAATTTTGATGTTAACTCCCAAACCGCTGCGCAGAAGTCAACCAAACTTCACCCAATAGTGTATTGTATCACAATCTAGTAGTTACATTTGAAAATTTTGTTCTAGGACATTTTGTTTGAGCGCAATCATCAAACTTAATTAAAAAAGTCATTTAAGCCTTTTCACAGGGAGATCTATGCGATATGGCCGAGAAATGTAATTTTGATGTTAACTCCCAAACCGCTGCGCAGAAGTCAACCAAACTTCACCCATTAGTGTATTGTATCACAATCTAGTAGTTACATGTGGAAATTTGGTTATTGGACATTTGGTTTGAGCGCAATCATTAAACTTAGGTCAAAAAAGCCATTTAAGCCTTTTCACAGTGAGATCTATGCGATATGGCCGAGAAATGTAATTTTGATGTTAACTCCCAAACCGCTGCGCAGAAGTCAACCAAACTTCACCCAATAGTGTATTGTATCACAATCTAGTAGTTACATTTGAAAATTTTGTTCTAGGAAATTTTGTTTGAGCGCAATCATTAAACTTAATTAAAAAAGTCATTTAAGCCTTTTCACAGTGAGATCTATGCGATATGGCCGAGAAATGTAATTTTGATGTTAACTCCCAAACCGCTGCGCAGAAGTCAACCAAACTTCACCCATTAGTGTATTGTATCACAATCTAGTAATTACATGTGGAAATTTGGTTCTAGGACATTTGATTTGAGCGCAATCATCAAACTTAGGTCAAAAAAGCCATTTAAGCCTTTTCACAGTGAGATCTATGCGATATGGCCGAGAAATGTAATTTTGATGTTAACTCCCAAACCGCTGCGCAGAAGTCAACCAAACTTCACCCATTAGTGTATTGTATCACAATCTAGTAGTTACATGTGGAAATTTGGTTTTTGGACATTTGGTTTGAGCGCAATCATTAAACTTAGGTCAAAAAAGCCATTTAAGCCTTTTCACAGTGAGATCTATGCGATATGGCCGAGAAATGTAATTTTGATGTTAACTCCCAAACCGCTGCGCAGAAGTCAACCAAACTTCACCCAATAGTGTATTGTATCACAATCTAATAGTTACATTTGAAAATTTTGTTCTAGGAAATTTTGTTTGAGCGCAATCATCAAACTTAATTAAAAAAGTCATTTAAGCCTTTTCACAGTGAGATCTATGCGATATGGCCGAGAAATGTAATTTTGATGTTAACTCCCAAACCTCTGCGCAGAAGTCAACCAAACTTCACCCATTAGTGTATTGTATCACAATCTAGTAGTTACATGTGGAAATTTGGTTCTAGGACATTTGATTTGAGCGCAATCCTCAAACTTAGGTCAAAAAAGCCATTTAAGCCTTTTCACAGTGAGATCTATGCGATATGGCCGAGAAATGTAATTTTGATGTTAACTCCCAAACCGCTGCGCAGAAGTCAACCAAACTTCACCCAATAGTGTATTGTATCACATTCTAGTAGTTACATTTGAAAATTTCGTTCTAGGACATTTGGTTTGAGCGCAATCTTTAAACTTAGGTCAAAAAAGCCATTTAAGCCTTTTCACAGTGAGATCTATGCGATATGGCCGAGAAATGTAATTTTGATGTTAACTCCCAAACCGCTGCGCAGAAGTCAACCAAACTTCACCCAATAGTGTATTGTATCACAATCTAGTAGTTACATTTGAAAATTTTGTTCTAGGACATTTTGTTTGAACGCAATCATCAAACTTAATTAAAAAAGTCATTTAAGCCTTTTCACAGTGAGATCTATGCGATATGGCCGAGAAATGTAATTTTGATGTTAACTCCCAAACCGCTGCGCAGAAGTCAACCAAACTTCACCCAATAGTGTATTGTATCACAATCTAGTAGTTACATTTGAAAATTTTGTTCTAGGACATTTTGTTTGAACGCAATCATCAAACTTAATTAAAAAAGTCATTTAAGCCTTTTCACGGTGAGATCTATGCGATATGGCCGAGAAATGTAATTTTGATGTTAACTCCCAAACCGCTGCGCAGAAGTCAACCAAACTTCACCCAATAGTGTATTGTATCACAATCTAGTAGTTACATTTGAAAATTTTGTTCTAGGACATTTTGTTTGAACGCAATCATCAAACTTAATTAAAAAAGTCATTTAAGCCTTTTCACAGTGAGATCTATGCGATATGGCCGAGAAATGTAATTTTGATGTTAACTCCCAAACCGCTGCGCAGAAGTCAACCAAACTTCAACCATTAGTGTATTGTATCACAATCTAGTAGTTACATGTGGAAATTTGGTTCTAGGACATTTGATTTGAGCGCAGTCCTCAAACTTAGGTCAAAAAAGCCATTTAAGCCTTTTCACAGTGAGATCTATGCGATATGGCCGAGAAATGTAATTTTGATGTTAACTCCCAAACCGCTGCGCAGAAGTCAACCAAACTTCACCCAATAGTGTATTGTATCACAATCTAGTAGTTACATTTGAAAATTTTGTTCTAGGACATTTTGTTTGAGCGCAATCATCAAACTTAATTAAAAAAGTCATTTAAGCCTTTTCACAGTGAGATCTATGCGATATGGCCGAGAAATGTAATTTTGATGTTAACTCCCAAACCGCTGCGCAGAAGTCAACCAAACTTCACCCATTAGTGTATTGTATCACAATCTAGTAGTTACATGTGGAAATTTGGTTATTGGACATTTGGTTTGAGCGCAATCATTAAACTTAGGTCAAAAAAGCCATTTAAGCCTTTTCACAGTGAGATCTATGCGATATGGCCGAGAAATGTAATTTTGATGTTAACTCCCAAACCGCTGCGCAGAAGTCAACCAAACTTCACCCAATAGTGTATTGTATCACAATCTAGTAGTTACATTTGAAAATTTTGTTCTAGGAAATTTTGTTTGAGCGCAATCATTAAACTTAATTAAAAAAGTCATTTAAGCCTTTTCACAGTGAGATCTATGCGATATGGCCGAGAAATGTAATTTTGATGTTAACTCCCAAACCGCTGCGCAGAAGTCAACCAAACTTCACCCATTAGTGTATTGTATCACAATCTAGTAATTACATGTGGAAATTTGGTTCTAGGACATTTGATTTGAGCGCAATCATCAAACTTAGGTCAAAAAAGCCATTTAAGCCTTTTCACAGTAAGATCTATGCGATATGGCCGAGAAATGTAATTTTGATGTTAACTCCCAAACCGCTGCGCAGAAGTCAACCAAACTTCACCCATTAGTGTATTGTATCACAATCTAGTAGTTACATGTGGAAATTTGGTTTTTGGACATTTGGTTTGAGCGCAATCATTAAACTTAGGTCAAAAAAGCCATTTAAGCCTTTTCACAGTGAGATCTATGCGATATGGCCGAGAAATGTAATTTTGATGTTAAATCCCAAACCGCTGCGCAGAAGTCAACCAAACTTCACCCAATAGTGTATTGTATCACAATCTAATAGTTACATTTGAAAATTTTGTTCTAGGAAATTTTGTTTGAGCGCAATCATCAAACTTAATTAAAAAAGTCATTTAAGCCTTTTCACAGTGAGATCTATGCGATATGGCCGAGAAATGTAATTTTGATGTTAACTCCCAAACCTCTGCGCAGAAGTCAACCAAACTTCACCCATTAGTGTATTGTATCACAATCTAGTAGTTACATGTGGAAATTTGGTTCTAGGACATTTGATTTGAGCGCAATCCTCAAACGTAGGTCAAAAAAGCCATTTAAGCCTTTTCACAGTGAGATCTATGCGATATGGCCGAGAAATGTAATTTTGATGTTAACTCCCAAACCGCTGCGCAGAAGTCAACCAAACTTCACCCAATAGTGTATTGTATCACATTCTAGTAGTTACATTTGAAAATTTCGTTCTAGGACATTTGGTTTGAGCGCAATCTTTAAACTTATGTCAAAAAAGCCATTTAAGCCTTTTCACAGTGAGATCTATGCGATATGGCCGAGAAATGTAATTTTGATGTTAACTCCCAAACCGCTGCGCAGAAGTCAACCAAACTTCACCCAATAGTGTATTGTATCACAATCTAGTAGTTACATTTGAAAATTTTGTTCTAGGACATTTTGTTTGAACGCAATCATCAAACTTAATTAAAAAAGTCATTTAAGCCTTTTCACAGTGAGATCTATGCGATATGGCCGAGAAATGTAATTTTGATGTTAACTCCCAAACCGCTGCGCAGAAGTCAACCAAACTTCACCCAATAGTGTATTGTATCACAATCTAGTAGTTACATTTGAAAATTTTGTTCTAGGACATTTTGTTTGAACGCAATCATCAAACTTAATTAAAAAAGTCATTTAAGCCTTTTCACGGTGAGATCTATGCGATATGGCCGAGAAATGTAATTTTGATGTTAACTCCCAAACCTCTGCGCAGAAGTCAACCAAACTTCACCCATTAGTGTATTGTATCACAATCTAGTAGTTACATGTGGAAATTTGGTTCTAGGACATTTGATTTGAGCGCAATCCTCAAACTTAGGTCAAAAAAGCCATTTAAGCCTTTTCACAGTGAGATCTATGCGATATGGCCGAGAAATGTAATTTTGATGTTAACTCCCAAACCGCAGCGCAGAAGTCAACCAAACTTCACCCAATAGTGTATTGTATCACAATCTAGTAGTTACATTTGAAAATTTTGTTCTAGGAAATTTTGTTTGAGCGCAATCATCAAACTTAATTAAAAAAGTCATTTAAGCCTTTTCACAGTGAGATCTATACGATATGGCCGAGAAATGTAATTTTGATGTTAACTCCCAAACCTCTGCGCAGAAGTCAACCAAACTTCACCCATTAGTGTATTGTATCACAATCTAGTAGTTACATGTGGAAATTTGGTTCTAGGACATTTGATTTGAGCGCAATCCTCAAACTTAGGTCAAAAAAGCCATTTAAGCCTTTTCACAGTGAGATCTATGCGATATGGCCGAGAAATGTAATTTTGATGTTAACTCCCAAACCGCTGCGCAGAAGTCAACCAAACTTCACCCAATAGTGTATTGTATCACATTCTAGTAGTTACATTTGAAAATTTCGTTCTAGGACATTTGGTTTGAGCGCAATCTTTAAACTTAGGTCAAAAAAGCCATTTAAGCCTTTTCACAGTGAGATCTATGCGATATGGCCGAGAAATGTAATTTTGATGTTAACTCCCAAACCGCTGCGCAGAAGTCAACCAAACTTCACCCAATAGTGTATTGTATCACAATCTAGTAGTTACATTTGAAAATTTTGTTCTAGGACATTTTGTTTGAACGCAATCATCAAACTTAATTAAAAAAGTCATTTAAGCCTTTTCACAGTGAGATCTATGCGATATGGCCGAGAAATGTAATTTTGATGTTAACTCCCAAACCGCTGCGCAGAAGTCAACCAAACTTCACCCAATAGTGTATTGTATCACAATCTAGTAGTTACATTTGAAAATTTTGTTCTAGGACATTTTGTTTGAACGCAATCATCAAACTTAATTAAAAAAGTCATTTAAGCCTTTTCACGGTGAGATCTATGCGATATGGCCGAGAAATGTAATTTTGATGTTAACTCCCAAACCGCTGCGCAGAAGTCAACCAAACTTCACCCAATAGTGTATTGTATCACAATCTAGTAGTTACATTTGAAAATTTTGTTCTAGGACATTTTGTTTGAACGCAATCATCAAACTTAATTAAAAAAGTCATTTAAGCCTTTTCACAGTGAGATCTATGCGATATGGCCGAGAAATGTAATTTTGATGTTAACTCCCAAACCGCTGCGCAGAAGTCAACCAAACTTCAACCATTAGTGTATTGTATCACAATCTAGTAGTTACATGTGGAAATTTGGTTCTAGGACATTTGATTTGAGCGCAGTCCTCAAACTTAGGTCAAAAAAGCCATTTAAGCCTTTTCACAGTGAGATCTATGCGATATGGCCGAGAAATGTAATTTTGATGTTAACTCCCAAACCGCTGCGCAGAAGTCAACCAAACTTCACCCAATAGTGTATTGTATCACAATCTAGTAGTTACATTTGAAAATTTTGTTCTAGGACATTTTGTTTGAGCGCAATCATCAAACTTAATTAAAAAAGTCATTTAAGCCTTTTCACAGTGAGATCTATGCGATATGGCCGAGAAATGTAATTTTGATGTTAACTCCCAAACCGCTGCGCAGAAGTCAACCAAACTTCACCCATTAGTGTATTGTATCACAATCTAGTAGTTACATGTGGAAATTTGGTTATTGGACATTTGGTTTGAGCGCAATCATTAAACTTAGGTCAAAAAAGCCATTTAAGCCTTTTCACAGTGAGATCTATGCGATATGGCCGAGAAATGTAATTTTGATGTTAACTCCCAAACCGCTGCGCAGAAGTCAACCAAACTTCACCCAATAGTGTATTGTATCACAATCTAGTAGTTACATTTGAAAATTTTGTTCTAGGAAATTTTGTTTGAGCGCAATCATTAAACTTAATTAAAAAAGTCATTTAAGCCTTTTCACAGTGAGATCTATGCGATATGGCCGAGAAATGTAATTTTGATGTTAACTCCCAAACCGCTGCGCAGAAGTCAACCAAACTTCACCCATTAGTGTATTGTATCACAATCTAGTAATTACATGTGGAAATTTGGTTCTAGGACATTTGATTTGAGCGCAATCATCAAACTTAGGTCAAAAAAGCCATTTAAGCCTTTTCACAGTGAGATCTATGCGATATGGCCGAGAAATGTAATTTTGATGTTAACTCCCAAACCGCTGCGCAGAAGTCAACCAAACTTCACCCATTAGTGTATTGTATCACAATCTAGTAGTTACATGTGGAAATTTGGTTTTTGGACATTTGGTTTGAGCGCAATCATTAAACTTAGGTCAAAAAAGCCATTTAAGCCTTTTCACAGTGAGATCTATGCGATATGGCCGAGAAATGTAATTTTGATGTTAACTCCCAAACCGCTGCGCAGAAGTCAACCAAACTTCACCCAATAGTGTATTGTATCACAATCTAATAGTTACATTTGAAAATTTTGTTCTAGGAAATTTTGTTTGAGCGCAATCATCAAACTTAATTAAAAAAGTCATTTAAGCCTTTTCACAGTGAGATCTATGCGATATGGCCGAGAAATGTAATTTTGATGTTAACTCCCAAACCTCTGCGCAGAAGTCAACCAAACTTCACCCATTAGTGTATTGTATCACAATCTAGTAGTTACATGTGGAAATTTGGTTCTAGGACATTTGATTTGAGCGCAATCCTCAAACTTAGGTCAAAAAAGCCATTTAAGCCTTTTCACAGTGAGATCTATGCGATATGGCCGAGAAATGTAATTTTGATGTTAACTCCCAAACCGCTGCGCAGAAGTCAACCAAACTTCACCCAATAGTGTATTGTATCACAATCTAGTAGTTACATTTGAAAATTTTGTTCTATGACATTTTGTTTGAACGCAATCATCAAACTTAATTAAAAAAGTCATTTAAGCCTTTTCACAGTGAGATCTATGCGATATGGCCAAGAAATGTAATTTTGATGTTAACTCCCAAACCGCTGCGCAGAAGTCAACCAAACTTCACCCAATAGTGTATTGTATCACAATCTAGTAGTTACATTTGAAAATTTTGTTCTAGGACATTTTGTTTGAACGCAATCATCAAACTTAATTAAAAAAGTCATTTAAGCCTTTTCACAGTGAGATCTATGCGATATGGCCGAGAAATGTAATTTTGATGTTAACTCCCAAACCGCTGCGCAGAAGTCAACCAAACTTCAACCATTAGTGTATTGTATCACAATCTAGTAGTTACATGTGGAAATTTGGTTCTAGGACATTTGATTTGAGCGCAGTCCTCAAACTTAGGTCAAAAAAGCCATTTAAGCCTTTTCACAGTGAGATCTATGCGATATGGCCGAGAAATGTAATTTTGATGTTAACTCCCAAACCGCTGCGCAGAAGTCAACCAAACTTCACCCAATAGTGTATTGTATCACAATCTAGTAGTTACATTAGAAAATTTTGTTCTAGGACATTTTGTTTGAGCGCAATCATCAAACTTAATTAAAAAAGTCATTTAAGCCTTTTCACAGTGAGATCTATGCGATATGGCCGAGAAATGTAATTTTGATGTTAACTCCCAAACCGCTGCGCAGAAGTCAACCAAACTTCACCCATTAGTGTATTGTATCACAATCTAGTAGTTACATGTGGAAATTTGGTTATTGGACATTTGGTTTGAGCGCAATCATTAAACTTAGGTCAAAAAAGCCATTTAAGCCTTTTCACAGTGAGATCTATGCGATATGGCCGAGAAATGTAATTTTGATGTTAACTCCCAAACCGCTGCGCAGAAGTCAACCAAACTTCACCCAATAGTGTATTGTATCACAATCTAGTAGTTACATTTGAAAATTTTGTTCTAGGAAATTTTGTTTGAGCGCAATCATTAAACTTAATTAAAAAAGTCATTTAAGCCTTTTCACAGTGAGATCTATGCGATATGGCCGAGAAATGTAATTTTGATGTTAACTCCCAAACCGCTGCGCAGAAGTCAACCAAACTTCACCCATTAGTGTATTGTATCACAATCTAGTAATTACATGTGGAAATTTGGTTCTAGGACATTTGATTTGAGCGCAATCATCAAACTTAGGTCAAAAAAGCCATTTAAGCCTTTTCACAGTGAGATCTATGCGATATGGCCGAGAAATGTAATTTTGATGTTAACTCCCAAACCGCTGCGCAGAAGTCAACCAAACTTCACCCAATAGTGTATTGTATCACATTCTAGTAGTTACATTTGAAAATTTCGTTCTAGGACATTTGGTTTGAGCGCAATCATTAAACTTAGGTCAAAAAAGCCATTTAAGCCTTTTCACAGTGAGATCTATGCGATATGGCCGAGAAATGTAATTTTGATGTTAACTCCCAAACCGCTGCGCAGAAGTCAACCAAACTTCACCCAATAGTGTATTGTATCACAATCTAGTAGTTACATTTGAAAATTTTGTTCTAGGACATTTTGTTTGAACGCAATCATCAAACTTAATTAAAAAAGTCATTTAAGCCTTTTCACAGTGAGATCTATGCGATATGGCCGAGAAATGTAATTTTGATGTTAACTCCCAAACCGCTGCGCAGAAGTCAACCAAACTTCACCCAATAGTGTATTGTATCACAATCTAGTAGTTACATTTGAAAATTTTGTTCTAGGACATTTTGTTTGAACGCAATCATCAAACTTAATTAAAAAAGTCATTTAAGCCTTTTCACGGTGAGATCTATGCGATATGGCCGAGAAATGTAATTTTGATGTTAACTCCCAAACCGCTGCGCAGAAGTCAACCAAACTTCACCCAATAGTGTATTGTATCACATTCTAGTAGTTACATTTGAAAATTTCGTTCTAGGACATTTGGTTTGAGCGCAATCATTAAACTTAGGTCAAAAAAGCCATTTAAGCCTTTTCACAGTGAGATCTATGCGATATGGCCGAGAAATGTAATTTTGATGTTAACTCCCAAACCGCAGCGCAGAAGTCAACCAAACTTCACCCAATAGTGTATTGTATCACAATCTAGTAGTTACATTTGAAAATTTTGTTCTAGGAAATTTTGTTTGAGCGCAATCATCAAACTTAATTAAAAAAGTCATTTAAGCCTTTTCACAGTGAGATCTATACGATATGGCCGAGAAATGTAATTTTGATGTTAACTCCCAAACCTCTGCGCAGAAGTCAACCAAACTTCACCCATTAGTGTATTGTATCACAATCTAGTAGTTACATGTGGAAATTTGGTTCTAGGACATTTGATTTGAGCGCAATCCTCAAACTTAGGTCAAAAAAGCCATTTAAGCCTTTTCACAGTGAGATTTATGCGATATGGCCGAGAAATGTAATTTTGATGTTAACTCCCAAACCGCTGCGCAGAAGTCAACCAAACTTCACCCAATAGTGTATTGTATCACATTCTAGTAGTTACATTTGAAAATTTCGTTCTAGGACATTTGGTTTGAGCGCAATCTTTAAACTTAGGTCAAAAAAGCCATTTAAGCCTTTTCACAGTGAGATCTATGCGATATGGCCGAGAAATGTAATTTTGATGTTAACTCCCAAACCGCTGCGCAGAAGTCAACCAAACTTCACCCAATAGTGTAATGTATCACAATCTAGTAGTTACATTTGAAAATTTTGTTCTAGGAAATTTTGTCTGAGCGCAATCATCAAACTTAATTAAAAAAGTCATTTAAGCCTTTTCACAGTGAGATCTATACGATATGGCCGAGAAATGTAATTTTGATGTTAACTCCCAAACCTCTGCGCAGAAGTCAACCAAACTTCACCCATTAGTGTATTGTATCACAATCTAGTAGTTACATGTGGAAATTTGGTTCTAGGACATTTGATTTGAGCGCAATCCTCAAACTTAGGTCAAAAAAGCCATTTAAGCCTTTTCACAGTGAGATCTATGCGATATGGCTGAGAAATGTAATTTTGATGTTAACTCCCAAACCGCTGCGCAGAAGTCAACCAAATTTCACCCAATAGTGTATTGTATCACATTCTAGTAGTTACATTTGAAAATTTCGTTCTAGGACATTTGGTTTGAGCGCAATCTTTAAACTTAGGTCAAAAAAGCCATTTAAGCCTTTTCACAGTGAGATCTATGCGATATGGCCGAGAAATGTAATTTTGATGTTAACTCCCAAACCGCTGCGCAGAAGTCAACCAAACTTCACCCAATAGTGTATTGTATCACAATCTAGTAGTTACATTTGAAAATTTTGTTCTAGGACATTTTGTTTGAACGCAATCATCAAACTTAATTAAAAAAGTCATTTAAGCCTTTTCACAGTGAGATCTATGCGATATGGCCGAGAAATGTAATTTTGATGTTAACTCCCAAACCGCTGCGCAGAAGTCAACCAAACTTCACCCAATAGTGTATTGTATCACAATCTAGTAGTTACATTTGAAAATTTTGTTCTAGGACATTTTGTTTGAACGCAATCATCAAACTTAATTAAAAAAGTCATTTAAGCCTTTTCACGGTGAGATCTATGCGATATGGCCGAGAAATGTAATTTTGATGTTAACTCCCAAACCGCTGCGCAGAAGTCAACCAAACTTCACCCAATAGTGTATTGTATCACAATCTAGTAGTTACATTTGAAAATTTTGTTCTAGGACATTTTGTTTGAACGCAATCATCAAACTTAATTAAAAAAGTCATTTAAGCCTTTTCACAGTGAGATCTATGCGATATGGCCGAGAAATGTAATTTTGATGTTAACTCCCAAACCGCTGCGCAGAAGTCAACCAAACTTCAACCATTAGTGTATTGTATCACAATCTAGTAGTTACATGTGGAAATTTGGTTCTAGGACATTTGATTTGAGCGCAGTCCTCAAACTTAGGTCAAAAAAGCCATTTAAGCCTTTTCACAGTGAGATCTATTAGATATGGCCGAGAAATGTAATTTTGATGTTAACTCCCAAACCGCTGCGCAGAAGTCAACCAAACTTCACCCAATAGTGTATTGTATCACAATCTAGTAGTTACATTTGAAAATTTTGTTCTAGGACATTTTGTTTGAGCGCAATCATCAAACTTAATTAAAAAAGTCATTTAAGCCTTTTCACAGTGAGATCTATGCGATATGGCCGAGAAATGTAATTTTGATGTTAACTCCCAAACCGCTGCGCAGAAGTCAACCAAACTTCACCCATTAGTGTATTGTATCACAATCTAGTAGTTACATGTGGAAATTTGGTTATTGGACATTTGGTTTGAGCGCAATCATTAAACTTAGGTCAAAAAAGCCATTTAAGCCTTTTCACAGTGAGATCTATGCGATATGGCCGAGAAATGTAATTTTGATGTTAACTCCCAAACCGCTGCGCAGAAGTCAACCAAACTTCACCCAATAGTGTATTGTATCACAATCTAGTAGTTACATTTGAAAATTTTGTTCTAGGAAATTTTGTTTGAGCGCAATCATTAAACTTAATTAAAAAAGTCATTTAAGCCTTTTCACAGTGAGATCTATGCGATATGGCCGAGAAATGTAATTTTGATGTTAACTCCCAAACCGCTGCGCAGAAGTCAACCAAACTTCACCCATTAGTGTATTGTATCACAATCTAGTAATTACATGTGGAAATTTGGTTCTAGGACATTTGATTTGAGCGCAATCATCAAACTTAGGTCAAAAAAGCCATTTAAGCCTTTTCACAGTGAGATCTATGCGATATGGCCGAGAAATGTAATTTTGATGTTAACTCCCAAACCGCTGCGCAGAAGTCAACCAAACTTCACCCATTAGTGTATTGTATCACAATCTAGTAGTTACATGTGGAAATTTGGTTTTTGGACATTTGGTTTGAGCGCAATCATTAAACTTAGGTCAAAAAAGCCATTTAAGCCTTTTCACAGTGAGATCTATGCGATATGGCCGAGAAATGTAATTTTGATGTTAACTCCCAAACCGCTGCGCAGAAGTCAACCAAACTTCACCCAATAGTGTATTGTATCACAATCTAATAGTTACATTTGAAAATTTTGTTCTAGGAAATTTTGTTTGAGCGCAATCATCAAACTTAATTAAAAAAGTCATTTAAGCCTTTTCACAGTGAGATCTATGCGATATGGCCGAGAAATGTAATTTTGATGTTAACTCCCAAACCTCTGCGCAGAAGTCAACCAAACTTCACCCATTAGTGTATTGTATCACAATCTAGTAGTTACATGTGGAAATTTGGTTCTAGGACATTTGATTTGAGCGCAATCCTCAAACTTAGGTCAAAAAAGCCATTTAAGCCTTTTCACAGTGAGATCTATGCGATATGGCCGAGAAATGTAATTTTGATGTTAACTCCCAAACCGCTGCGCAGAAGTCAACCAAACTTCACCCAATAGTGTATTGTATCACAATCTAGTAGTTACATTTGAAAATTTTGTTCTATGACATTTTGTTTGAACGCAATCATCAAACTTAATTAAAAAAGTCATTTAAGCCTTTTCACAGTGAGATCTATGCGATATGGCCAAGAAATGTAATTTTGATGTTAACTCCCAAACCGCTGCGCAGAAGTCAACCAAACTTCACCCAATAGTGTATTGTATCACAATCTAGTAGTTACATTTGAAAATTTTGTTCTAGGACATTTTGTTTGAACGCAATCATCAAACTTAATTAAAAAAGTCATTTAAGCCTTTTCACGGTGAGATCTATGCGATATGGCCGAGAAATGTAATTTTGATGTTAACTCCCAAACCGCTGCGCAGAAGTCAACCAAACTTCACCCAATAGTGTATTGTATCACATTCTAGTAGTTACATTTGAAAATTTCGTTCTAGGACATTTGGTTTGAGCGCAATCATTAAACTTAGGTCAAAAAAGCCATTTAAGCCTTTTCACAGTGAGATCTATGCGATATGGCCGAGAAATGTAATTTTGATGTTAACTCCCAAACCGCAGCGCAGAAGTCAACCAAACTTCACCCAATAGTGTATTGTATCACAATCTAGTAGTTACATTTGAAAATTTTGTTCTAGGAAATTTTGTTTGAGCGCAATCATCAAACTTAATTAAAAAAGTCATTTAAGCCTTTTCACAGTGAGATCTATACGATATGGCCGAGAAATGTAATTTTGATGTTAACTCCCAAACCTCTGCGCAGAAGTCAACCAAACTTCACCCATTAGTGTATTGTATCACAATCTAGTAGTTACATGTGGAAATTTGGTTCTAGGACATTTGATTTGAGCGCAATCCTCAAACTTAGGTCAAAAAAGCCATTTAAGCCTTTTCACAGTGAGATTTATGCGATATGGCCGAGAAATGTAATTTTGATGTTAACTCCCAAACCGCTGCGCAGAAGTCAACCAAACTTCACCCAATAGTGTATTGTATCACATTCTAGTAGTTACATTTGAAAATTTCGTTCTAGGACATTTGGTTTGAGCGCAATCTTTAAACTTAGGTCAAAAAAGCCATTTAAGCCTTTTCACAGTGAGATCTATGCGATATGGCCGAGAAATGTAATTTTGATGTTAACTCCCAAACCGCTGCGCAGAAGTCAACCAAACTTCACCCAATAGTGTAATGTATCACAATCTAGTAGTTACATTTGAAAATTTTGTTCTAGGAAATTTTGTCTGAGCGCAATCATCAAACTTAATTAAAAAAGTCATTTAAGCCTTTTCACAGTGAGATCTATACGATATGGCCGAGAAATGTAATTTTGATGTTAACTCCCAAACCTCTGCGCAGAAGTCAACCAAACTTCACCCATTAGTGTATTGTATCACAATCTAGTAGTTACATGTGGAAATTTGGTTCTAGGACATTTGATTTGAGCGCAATCCTCAAACTTAGGTCAAAAAAGCCATTTAAGCCTTTTCACAGTGAGATCTATGCGATATGGCTGAGAAATGTAATTTTGATGTTAACTCCCAAACCGCTGCGCAGAAGTCAACCAAATTTCACCCAATAGTGTATTGTATCACATTCTAGTAGTTACATTTGAAAATTTCGTTCTAGGACATTTGGTTTGAGCGCAATCTTTAAACTTAGGTCAAAAAAGCCATTTAAGCCTTTTCACAGTGAGATCTATGCGATATGGCCGAGAAATGTAATTTTGATGTTAACTCCCAAACCGCTGCGCAGAAGTCAACCAAACTTCACCCAATAGTGTATTGTATCACAATCTAGTAGTTACATTTGAAAATTTTGTTCTAGGACATTTTGTTTGAACGCAATCATCAAACTTAATTAAAAAAGTCATTTAAGCCTTTTCACAGTGAGATCTATGCGATATGGCCGAGAAATGTAATTTTGATGTTAACTCCCAAACCGCTGCGCAGAAGTCAACCAAACTTCACCCAATAGTGTATTGTATCACAATCTAGTAGTTACATTTGAAAATTTTGTTCTAGGACATTTTGTTTGAACGCAATCATCAAACTTAATTAAAAAAGTCATTTAAGCCTTTTCACGGTGAGATCTATGCGATATGGCCGAGAAATGTAATTTTGATGTTAACTCCCAAACCGCTGCGCAGAAGTCAACCAAACTTCACCCAATAGTGTATTGTATCACAATCTAGTAGTTACATTTGAAAATTTTGTTCTAGGACATTTTGTTTGAACGCAATCATCAAACTTAATTAAAAAAGTCATTTAAGCCTTTTCACAGTGAGATCTATGCGATATGGCCGAGAAATGTAATTTTGATGTTAACTCCCAAACCGCTGCGCAGAAGTCAACCAAACTTCAACCATTAGTGTATTGTATCACAATCTAGTAGTTACATGTGGAAATTTGGTTCTAGGACATTTGATTTGAGCGCAGTCCTCAAACTTAGGTCAAAAAAGCCATTTAAGCCTTTTCACAGTGAGATCTATTAGATATGGCCGAGAAATGTAATTTTGATGTTAACTCCCAAACCGCTGCGCAGAAGTCAACCAAACTTCACCCAATAGTGTATTGTATCACAATCTAGTAGTTACATTTGAAAATTTTGTTCTAGGACATTTTGTTTGAGCGCAATCATCAAACTTAATTAAAAAAGTCATTTAAGCCTTTTCACAGTGAGATCTATGCGATATGGCCGAGAAATGTAATTTTGATGTTAACTCCCAAACCGCTGCGCAGAAGTCAACCAAACTTCACCCATTAGTGTATTGTATCACAATCTAGTAGTTACATGTGGAAATTTGGTTATTGGACATTTGGTTTGAGCGCAATCATTAAACTTAGGTCAAAAAAGCCATTTAAGCCTTTTCACAGTGAGATCTATGCGATATGGCCGAGAAATGTAATTTTGATGTTAACTCCCAAACCGCTGCGCAGAAGTCAACCAAACTTCACCCAATAGTGTATTGTATCACAATCTAGTAGTTACATTTGAAAATTTTGTTCTAGGAAATTTTGTTTGAGCGCAATCATTAAACTTAATTAAAAAAGTCATTTAAGCCTTTTCACAGTGAGATCTATGCGATATGGCCGAGAAATGTAATTTTGATGTTAACTCCCAAACCGCTGCGCAGAAGTCAACCAAACTTCACCCATTAGTGTATTGTATCACAATCTAGTAATTACATGTGGAAATTTGGTTCTAGGACATTTGATTTGAGCGCAATCATCAAACTTAGGTCAAAAAAGCCATTTAAGCCTTTTCACAGTGAGATCTATGCGATATGGCCGAGAAATGTAATTTTGATGTTAACTCCCAAACCGCTGCGCAGAAGTCAACCAAACTTCACCCATTAGTGTATTGTATCACAATCTAGTAGTTACATGTGGAAATTTGGTTTTTGGACATTTGGTTTGAGCGCAATCATTAAACTTAGGTCAAAAAAGCCATTTAAGCCTTTTCACAGTGAGATCTATGCGATATGGCCGAGAAATGTAATTTTGATGTTAACTCCCAAACCGCTGCGCAGAAGTCAACCAAACTTCACCCAATAGTGTATTGTATCACAATCTAATAGTTACATTTGAAAATTTTGTTCTAGGAAATTTTGTTTGAGCGCAATCATCAAACTTAATTAAAAAAGTCATTTAAGCCTTTTCACAGTGAGATCTATGCGATATGGCCGAGAAATGTAATTTTGATGTTAACTCCCAAACCTCTGCGCAGAAGTCAACCAAACTTCACCCATTAGTGTATTGTATCACAATCTAGTAGTTACATGTGGAAATTTGGTTCTAGGACATTTGATTTGAGCGCAATCCTCAAACTTAGGTCAAAAAAGCCATTTAAGCCTTTTCACAGTGAGATCTATGCGATATGGCCGAGAAATGTAATTTTGATGTTAACTCCCAAACCGCTGCGCAGAAGTCAACCAAACTTCACCCAATAGTGTATTGTATCACAATCTAGTAGTTACATTTGAAAATTTTGTTCTATGACATTTTGTTTGAACGCAATCATCAAACTTAATTAAAAAAGTCATTTAAGCCTTTTCACAGTGAGATCTATGCGATATGGCCAAGAAATGTAATTTTGATGTTAACTCCCAAACCGCTGCGCAGAAGTCAACCAAACTTCACCCAATAGTGTATTGTATCACAATCTAGTAGTTACATTTGAAAATTTTGTTCTAGGACATTTTGTTTGAACGCAATCATCAAACTTAATTAAAAAAGTCATTTAAGCCTTTTCACAGTGAGATCTATGCGATATGGCCGAGAAATGTAATTTTGATGTTAACTCCCAAACCGCTGCGCAGAAGTCAACCAAACTTCAACCATTAGTGTATTGTATCACAATCTAGTAGTTACATGTGGAAATTTGGTTCTAGGACATTTGATTTGAGCGCAGTCCTCAAACTTAGGTCAAAAAAGCCATTTAAGCCTTTTCACAGTGAGATCTATGCGATATGGCCGAGAAATGTAATTTTGATGTTAACTCCCAAACCGCTGCGCAGAAGTCAACCAAACTTCACCCAATAGTGTATTGTATCACAATCTAGTAGTTACATTTGAAAATTTTGTTCTAGGACATTTTGTTTGAGCGCAATCATCAAACTTAATTAAAAAAGTCATTTAAGCCTTTTCACAGTGAGATCTATGCGATATGGCCGAGAAATGTAATTTTGATGTTAACTCCCAAACCGCTGCGCAGAAGTCAACCAAACTTCACCCATTAGTGTATTGTATCACAATCTAGTAGTTACATGTGGAAATTTGGTTATTGGACATTTGGTTTGAGCGCAATCATTAAACTTAGGTCAAAAAAGCCATTTAAGCCTTTTCACAGTGAGATCTATGCGATATGGCCGAGAAATGTAATTTTGATGTTAACTCCCAAACCGCTGCGCAGAAGTCAACCAAACTTCACCCAATAGTGTATTGTATCACAATCTAGTAGTTACATTTGAAAATTTTGTTCTAGGAAATTTTGTTTGAGCGCAATCATTAAACTTAATTAAAAAAGTCATTTAAGCCTTTTCACAGTGAGATCTATGCGATATGGCCGAGAAATGTAATTTTGATGTTAACTCCCAAACCGCTGCGCAGAAGTCAACCAAACTTCACCCATTAGTGTATTGTATCACAATCTAGTAATTACATGTGGAAATTTGGTTCTAGGACATTTGATTTGAGCGCAATCATCAAACTTAGGTCAAAAAAGCCATTTAAGCCTTTTCACAGTGAGATCTATGCGATATGGCCGAGAAATGTAATTTTGATGTTAACTCCCAAACCGCTGCGCAGAAGTCAACCAAACTTCACCCAATAGTGTATTGTATCACATTCTAGTAGTTACATTTGAAAATTTCGTTCTAGGACATTTGGTTTGAGCGCAATCATTAAACTTAGGTCAAAAAAGCCATTTAAGCCTTTTCACAGTGAGATCTATGCGATATGGCCGAGAAATGTAATTTTGATGTTAACTCCCAAACCGCTGCGCAGAAGTCAACCAAACTTCACCCAATAGTGTATTGTATCACAATCTAGTAGTTACATTTGAAAATTTTGTTCTAGGACATTTTGTTTGAACGCAATCATCAAACTTAATTAAAAAAGTCATTTAAGCCTTTTCACAGTGAGATCTATGCGATATGGCCGAGAAATGTAATTTTGATGTTAACTCCCAAACCGCTGCGCAGAAGTCAACCAAACTTCACCCAATAGTGTATTGTATCACAATCTAGTAGTTACATTTGAAAATTTTGTTCTAGGAAATTTTGTTTGAGCGCAATCATCAAACTTAATTAAAAAAGTCATTTAAGCCTTTTCACAGTGAGATCTATACGATATGGCCGAGAAATGTAATTTTGATGTTAACTCCCAAACCTCTGCGCAGAAGTCAACCAAACTTCACCCATTAGTGTATTGTATCACAATCTAGTAGTTACATGTGGAAATTTGGTTCTAGGACATTTGATTTGAGCGCAATCCTCAAACTTAGGTCAAAAAAGCCATTTAAGCCTTTTCACAGTGAGATCTATGCGATATGGCCGAGAAATGTAATTTTGATGTTAACTCCCAAACCGCTGCGCAGAAGTCAACCAAACTTCACCCAATAGTGTATTGTATCACATTCTAGTAGTTACATTTGAAAATTTCGTTCTAGGACATTTGGTTTGAGCGCAATCTTTAAACTTAGGTCAAAAAAGCCATTTAAGCCTTTTCACAGTGAGATCTATGCGATATGGCCGAGAAATGTAATTTTGATGTTAACTCCCAAACCGCTGCGCAGAAGTCAACCAAACTTCACCCAATAGTGTAATGTATCACAATCTAGTAGTTACATTTGAAAATTTTGTTCTAGGAAATTTTGTTTGAGCGCAATCATCAAACTTAATTAAAAAAGTCATTTAAGCCTTTTCACAGTGAGATCTATGCGATATGGCCGAGAAATGTAATTTTGATGTTAACTCCCAAACCGCTGCGCAGAAGTCAACCAAACTTCAACCATTAGTGTATTGTATCACAATCTAGTAGTTACATGTGGAAATTTGGTTCTAGGACATTTGATTTGAGCGCAGTCCTCAAACTTAGGTCAAAAAAGCCATTTAAGCCTTTTCACAGTGAGATCTATGCGATATGGCCGAGAAATGTAATTTTGATGTTAACTCCCAAACCGCTGCGCAGAAGTCAACCAAACTTCACCCAATAGTGTATTGTATCACAATCTAGTAGTTACATTTGAAAATTTTGTTCTAGGACATTTTGTTTGAGCGCAATCATCAAACTTAATTAAAAAAGTCATTTAAGCCTTTTCACAGTGAGATCTATGCGATATGGCCGAGAAATGTAATTTTGATGTTAACTCCCAAACCGCTGCGCAGAAGTCAACCAAACTTCACCCATTAGTGTATTGTATCACAATCTAGTAGTTACATGTGGAAATTTGGTTATTGGACATTTGGTTTGAGCGCAATCATTAAACTTAGGTCAAAAAAGCCATTTAAGCCTTTTCACAGTGAGATCTATGCGATATGGCCGAGAAATGTAATTTTGATGTTAACTCCCAAACCGCTGCGCAGAAGTCAACCAAACTTCACCCAATAGTGTATTGTATCACAATCTAGTAGTTACATTTGAAAATTTTGTTCTAGGAAATTTTGTTTGAGCGCAATCATTAAACTTAATTAAAAAAGTCATTTAAGCCTTTTCACAGTGAGATCTATGCGATATGGCCGAGAAATGTAATTTTGATGTTAACTCCCAAACCGCTGCGCAGAAGTCAACCAAACTTCACCCATTAGTGTATTGTATCACAATCTAGTAATTACATGTGGAAATTTGGTTCTAGGACATTTGATTTGAGCGCAATCATCAAACTTAGGTCAAAAAAGCCATTTAAGCCTTTTCACAGTGAGATCTATGCGATATGGCCGAGAAATGTAATTTTGATGTTAACTCCCAAACCGCTGCGCAGAAGTCAACCAAACTTCACCCAATAGTGTATTGTATCACATTCTAGTAGTTACATTTGAAAATTTCGTTCTAGGACATTTGGTTTGAGCGCAATCATTAAACTTAGGTCAAAAAAGCCATTTAAGCCTTTTCACAGTGAGATCTATGCGATATGGCCGAGAAATGTAATTTTGATGTTAACTCCCAAACCGCTGCGCAGAAGTCAACCAAACTTCACCCAATAGTGTATTGTATCACAATCTAGTAGTTACATTTGAAAATTTTGTTCTAGGACATTTTGTTTGAACGCAATCATCAAACTTAATTAAAAAAGTCATTTAAGCCTTTTCACAGTGAGATCTATGCGATATGGCCGAGAAATGTAATTTTGATGTTAACTCCCAAACCGCTGCGCAGAAGTCAACCAAACTTCACCCAATAGTGTATTGTATCACAATCTAGTAGTTACATTTGAAAATTTTGTTCTAGGAAATTTTGTTTGAGCGCAATCATCAAACTTAATTAAAAAAGTCATTTAAGCCTTTTCACAGTGAGATCTATACGATATGGCCGAGAAATGTAATTTTGATGTTAACTCCCAAACCTCTGCGCAGAAGTCAACCAAACTTCACCCATTAGTGTATTGTATCACAATCTAGTAGTTACATGTGGAAATTTGGTTCTAGGACATTTGATTTGAGCGCAATCCTCAAACTTAGGTCAAAAAAGCCATTTAAGCCTTTTCACAGTGAGATCTATGCGATATGGCCGAGAAATGTAATTTTGATGTTAACTCCCAAACCGCTGCGCAGAAGTCAACCAAACTTCACCCAATAGTGTATTGTATCACATTCTAGTAGTTACATTTGAAAATTTCGTTCTAGGACATTTGGTTTGAGCGCAATCTTTAAACTTAGGTCAAAAAAGCCATTTAAGCCTTTTCACAGTGAGATCTATGCGATATGGCCGAGAAATGTAATTTTGATGTTAACTCCCAAACCGCTGCGCAGAAGTCAACCAAACTTCACCCAATAGTGTAATGTATCACAATCTAGTAGTTACATTTGAAAATTTTGTTCTAGGAAATTTTGTTTGAGCGCAATCATCAAACTTAATTAAAAAAGTCATTTAAGCCTTTTCACAGTGAGATCTATACGATATGGCCGAGAAATGTAATTTTGATGTTAACTCCCAAACCGCTGCGCAGAAGTCAACCAAACTTCACCCATTAGTGTATTGTATCACAATCTAGTAGTTACATGTGGAAATTTGGTTCTAGGACATTTGATTTGAGCGCAATCCTCAAACTTAGGTCAAAAAAGCCATTTAAGCCTTTTCACAGTGAGATCTATGCGATATGGCCGAGAAATGTAATTTTGATGTTAACTCCCAAACCGCAGCGCAGAAGTCAACCAAACTTCACCCAATAGTGTATTGTATCACAATCTAGTAGTTACATTTGAAAATTTTGTTCTAGGAAATTTTGTTTGAGCGCAATCATCAAACTTAATTAAAAAAGTCATTTAAGCCTTTTCACAGTGAGATCTATACGATATGGCCGAGAAATGTAATTTTGATGTTAACTCCCAAACCTCTGCGCAGAAGTCAACCAAACTTCACCCATTAGTGTATTGTATCACAATCTAGTAGTTACATGTGGAAATTTGGTTCTAGGACATTTGATTTGAGCGCAATCCTCAAACTTAGGTCAAAAAAGCCATTTAAGCCTTTTCACAGTGAGATCTATGCGATATGGCCGAGAAATGTAATTTTGATGTTAACTCCCAAACCGCTGCGCAGAAGTCAACCAAACTTCACCCAATAGTGTATTGTATCACATTCTAGTAGTTACATTTCAAAATTTCGTTCTAGGACATTTGGTTTGAGCGCAATCTTTAAACTTAGGTCAAAAAAGCCATTTAAGCCTTTTCACAGTGAGATCTATGCGATATGGCCGAGAAATGTAATTTTGATGTTAACTCCCAAACCGCTGCGCAGAAGTCAACCAAACTTCACCCAATAGTGTAATGTATCACAATCTAGTAGTTACATTTGAAAATTTTGTTCTAGGAAATTTTGTTTGAGCGCAATCATCAAACTTAATTAAAAAAGTCATTTAAGCCTTTTCACAGTGAGATCTATACGATATGGCCGAGAAATGTAATTTTGATGTTAACTCCCAAACCTCTGCGCAGAAGTCAACCAAACTTCACCCATTAGTGTATTGTATCACAATCTAGTAGTTACATGTGGAAATTTGGTTCTAGGACATTTGATTTGAGCGCAATCCTCAAACTTAGGTCAAAAAAGCCATTTAAGCCTTTTCACAGTGAGATCTATGCGATATGGCTGAGAAATGTAATTTTGATGTTAACTCCCAAACCGCTGCGCAGAAGTCAACCAAATTTCACCCAATAGTGTATTGTATCACATTCTAGTAGTTACATTTGAAAATTTCGTTCTAGGACATTTGGTTTGAGCGCAATCTTTAAACTTAGGTCAAAAAAGCCATTTAAGCCTTTTCACAGTGAGATCTATGCGATATGGCCGAGAAATGTAATTTTGATGTTAACTCCCAAACCGCTGCGCAGAAGTCAACCAAACTTCACCCAATAGTGTATTGTATCACAATCTAGTAGTTACATTTGAAAATTTTGTTCTAGGACATTTTGTTTGAACGCAATCATCAAACTTAATTAAAAAAGTCATTTAAGCCTTTTCACAGTGAGATCTATGCGATATGGCCGAGAAATGTAATTTTGATGTTAACTCCCAAACCGCTGCGCAGAAGTCAACCAAACTTCACCCAATAGTGTATTGTATCACAATCTAGTAGTTACATTTGAAAATTTTGTTCTAGGACATTTTGTTTGAACGCAATCATCAAACTTAATTAAAAAAGTCATTTAAGCCTTTTCACAGTGAGATCTATGCGATATGGCCGAGAAATGTAATTTTGATGTTAACTCCCAAACCGCTGCGCAGAAGTCAACCAAACTTCACCCAATAGTGTATTGTATCACATTCTAGTAGTTACATTTGAAAATTTCGTTCTAGGACATTTGGTTTGAGCGCAATCATTAAACTTAGGTCAAAAAAGCCATTTAAGCCTTTTCACAGTGAGATCTATGCGATATGGCCGAGAAATGTAATTTTGATGTTAACTCCCAAACCGCTGCGCAGAAGTCAACCAAACTTCACCCAATAGTGTATTGTATCACAATCTAGTAGTTACATTTGAAAATTTTGTTCTAGGAAATTTTGTTTGAGCGCAATCATCAAACTTAATTAAAAAAGTCATTTAAGCCTTTTCACAGTGAGATCTATGCGATATGGCCGAGAAATGTAATTTTGATGTTAACTCCCAAACCGCTGCGCAGAAGTCAACCAAACTTCACCCATTAGTGTATTGTATCACAATCTAGTAGTTACATGTGAAAATTTGGTTCTAGGACATTTGATTTGAGCGCAATCCTCAAACTTAGGTCAAAAAAGCCATTTAAGCCTTTTCACAGTGAGATCTATGCGATATGGCCGAGAAATGTAATTTTGATGTTAACTCCCAAACCGCTGCGCAGAAGTCAACCAAACTTCACCCAATAATGTATTGTATCACATTCTAGTAGTTACATTTGAAAATTTCGTTCTAGGACATTTGGTTTGAGCGCAATCATTAAACTTAGGTCAAAAAAGCCATTTAAGCCTTTTCACAGTGAGATCTATGCGATATGGCCGAGAAATGTAATTTTGATGTTAACTCCCAAACCGCTGCGCAGAAGTCAACTAAACTTCACCCAATAGTGTATTGTATCACATTCTAGTAGTTACATTTGAAAATTTCGTTCTAGGACATTTGGTTTGAGCGCAATCATTAAACTTAATTAAAAAAGTCATTTAAGCCTTTTCACAGTGAGATCTATGCGATATGGCCGAGAAATGTAATTTTGATGTTAACTCCCAAACCGCTGCGCAGAAGTCAACCAAACTTCACCCAATAGTGTATTGTATCACAATCTAGTAGTTACATTTGAAAATTTTGTTCTAGGACATTTTGTTTGAACGCAATCATCAAACTTAATTAAAAAAAGTCATTTAAGCCTTTTCACAGTGAGATCTATGCGATATGGCCGAGAAATGTAATTTTGATGTTAACTCCCAAACCGCTGCGCAGAAGTCAACCAAACTTCACCCAATAGTGTATTGTATCACAATCTAGTAGTTACATTTGAAAATTTTGTTCTATGACATTTTGTTTGAACGCAATCATCAAACTTAATTAAAAAAGTCATTTAAGCCTTTTCACAGTGAGATCTATGCGATATGGCCGAGAAATGTAATTTTGATGTTAACTCCCAAACCGCTGCGCAGAAGTCAACCAAACTTCACCCAATAGTGTATTGTATCACAATCTAGTAGTTACATTTGGAAATTTGGTTCTTGGACATTTGATTTGAGCGCAATCCTCAAACTTAGGTCAAAAAAGCCATTTAAGCCTTTTCACAGTGAGATCTATGCGATATGGCCGAGAAATGTAATTTTGATGTTAACTCCCAAACCGCTGCGCAGAAGTCAACCAAACTTCACCCAATAGTGTATTGTATCACAATCTAGTAGTTACATTTGAAAATTTTGTTCTAGGACATTTTGTTTGAACGCAATCATCAAACTTAATTAAAAAAGTCATTTAAGCCTTTTCACAGTGAGATCTATGCGATATGGCCGAGAAATGTAATTTTGATGTTAACTCCCAAACCGCTGCGCAGAAGTCAACCAAACTTCACCCAATAGTGTATTGTATCACATTCTAGTAGTTACATTTGAAAATTTCGTTCTAGGACATTTGGTTTGAGCGCAATCATTAAACTTAGGTCAAAAAAGCCATTTAAGCCTTTTCACAGTGAGATCTATGCGATATGGCCGAGAAATGTAATTTTGATGTTAACTCCCAAACCGCTGCGCAGAAGTCAACCAAACTTCACCCAATAGTGTATTGTATCACAATCTAGTAGTTACTTTTGAAAATTTTGTTCTAGGAAATTTTGTTTGAGCGCAATCATCAAACTTAATTAAAAAAGTCATTTAAGCCTTTTCACAGTGAGATCTATGCGATATGGCCGAGAAATGTAATTTTGATGTTAACTCCCAAACCGCTGCGCAGAAGTCAACCAAACTTCACCCATTAGTGTATTGTATCACAATCTAGTAGTTACATGTGAAAATTTGGTTCTAGGACATTTGATTTGAGCGCAATCCTCAAACTTAGGTCAAAAAAGCCATTTAAGCCTTTTCACAGTGAGATCTATGCGATATGGCCGAGAAATGTAATTTTGATGTTAACTCCCAAACCGCTGCGCAGAAGTCAACCAAACTTCACCCAATAGTGTATTGTATCACAATCTAGTAGTTACATTTGAAAATTTTGTTCTAGGACATTTTGTTTGAACGCAATCATCAAACTTAATTAAAAAAGTCATTTAAGCCTTTTCACAGTGAGATCTAAGCGATATGGCCGAGAAATGTAATTTTGATGTTAACTCCCAAACCGCTGCGCAGAAGTCAACCAAACTTCACCCAATAGTGTATTGTATCACAATCTAGTAGTTACATTTGAAAATTTTGTTCTAGGACATTTTGTTTGAACGCAATCATCAAACTTAATTAAAAAAGTAATTTAAGCCTTTTCACGGTGAGATCTATGCGATATGGCCGAGAAATGTAATTTTGATGTTAACTCCCAAACCGCTGCGCAGAAGTCAACCAAACTTCACCCAATAGTGTATTGTATCACATTCTAGTAGTTACATTTGAAAATTTCGTTCTAGGACATTTGGTTTGAGCGCAATCATTAAACTTAGGTCAAAAAAGCCATTTAAGCCTTTTCACAGTGAGATCTATGCGATATGGCCGAGAAATGTAATTTTGATGTTAACTCCCAAACCGCAGCGCAGAAGTCAACCAAACTTCACCCAATAGTGTATTGTATCACAATCTAGTAGTTACATTTGAAAATTTTGTTCTAGGAAATTTTGTTTGAGCGCAATCATCAAACTTAATTAAAAAAGTCATTTAAGCCTTTTCACAGTGAGATCTATACGATATGGCCGAGAAATGTAATTTTGATGTTAACTCCCAAACCTCTGCGCAGAAGTCAACCAAACTTCACCCATTAGTGTATTGTATCACAATCTAGTAGTTACATGTGGAAATTTGGTTCTAGGACATTTGATTTGAGCGCAATCCTCAAACTTAGGTCAAAAAAGCCATTTAAGCCTTTTCACAGTGAGATCTATGCGATATGGCCGAGAAATGTAATTTTGATGTTAACTCCCAAACCGCTGCGCAGAAGTCAACCAAACTTCACCCAATAGTGTATTGTATCACATTCTAGTAGTTACATTTGAAAATTTCGTTCTAGGACATTTGGTTTGAGCGCAATCTTTAAACTTAGGTCAAAAAAGCCATTTAAGCCTTTTCACAGTGAGATCTATGCGATATGGCCGAGAAATGTAATTTTGATGTTAACTCCCAAACCGCTGCGCAGAAGTCAACCAAACTTCACCCAATAGTGTAATGTATCACAATCTAGTAGTTACATTTGAAAATTTTGTTCTAGGAAATTTTGTTTGAGCGCAATCATCAAACTTAATTAAAAAAGTCATTTAAGCCTTTTCACAGTGAGATCTATACGATATGGCCGAGAAATGTAATTTTGATGTTAACTCCCAAACCTCTGCGCAGAAGTCAACCAAACTTCACCCATTAGTGTATTGTATCACAATCTAGTAGTTACATGTGGAAATTTGGTTCTAGGACATTTGATTTGAGCGCAATCCTCAAACTTAGGTCAAAAAAGCCATTTAAGCCTTTTCACAGTGAGATCTATGCGATATGGCCGAGAAATGTAATTTTGATGTTAACTCCCAAACCGCAGCGCAGAAGTCAACCAAACTTCACCCAATAGTGTATTGTATCACAATCTAGTAGTTACATTTGAAAATTTTGTTCTAGGAAATTTTGTTTGAGCGCAATCATCAAACTTAATTAAAAAAGTCATTTAAGCCTTTTCACAGTGAGATCTATACGATATGGCCGAGAAATGTAATTTTGATGTTAACTCCCAAACCTCTGCGCAGAAGTCAACCAAACTTCACCCATTAGTGTATTGTATCACAATCTAGTAGTTACATGTGGAAATTTGGTTCTAGGACATTTGATTTGAGCGCAATCCTCAAACTTAGGTCAAAAAAGCCATTTAAGCCTTTTCACAGTGAGATCTATGCGATATGGCCGAGAAATGTAATTTTGATGTTAACTCCCAAACCGCTGCGCAGAAGTCAACCAAACTTCACCCAATAGTGTATTGTATCACATTCTAGTAGTTACATTTGAAAATTTCGTTCTAGGACATTTGGTTTGAGCGCAATCTTTAAACTTAGGTCAAAAAAGCCATTTAAGCCTTTTCACAGTGAGATCTATGCGATATGGCCGAGAAATGTAATTTTGATGTTAACTCCCAAACCGCTGCGCAGAAGTCAACCAAACTTCACCCAATAGTGTAATGTATCACAATCTAGTAGTTACATTTGAAAATTTTGTTCTAGGAAATTTTGTTTGAGCGCAATCATCAAACTTAATTAAAAAAGTCATTTAAGCCTTTTCACAGTGAGATCTATACGATATGGCCGAGAAATGTAATTTTGATGTTAACTCCCAAACCTCTGCGCAGAAGTCAACCAAACTTCACCCATTAGTGTATTGTATCACAATCTAGTAGTTACATGTGGAAATTTGGTTCTAGGACATTTGATTTGAGCGCAATCCTCAAACTTAGGTCAAAAAAGCCATTTAAGCCTTTTCACAGTGAGATCTATGCGATATGGCTGAGAAATGTAATTTTGATGTTAACTCCCAAACCGCTGCGCAGAAGTCAACCAAATTTCACCCAATAGTGTATTGTATCACATTCTAGTAGTTACATTTGAAAATTTCGTTCTAGGACATTTGGTTTGAGCGCAATCTTTAAACTTAGGTCAAAAAAGCCATTTAAGCCTTTTCACAGTGAGATCTATGCGATATGGCCGAGAAATGTAATTTTGATGTTAACTCCCAAACCGCTGCGCAGAAGTCAACCAAACTTCACCCAATAGTGTATTGTATCACAATCTAGTAGTTACATTTGAAAATTTTGTTCTAGGACATTTTGTTTGAACGCAATCATCAAACTTAATTAAAAAAGTCATTTAAGCCTTTTCACAGTGAGATCTATGCGATATGGCCGAGAAATGTAATTTTGATGTTAACTCCCAAACCGCTGCGCAGAAGTCAACCAAACTTCACCCAATAGTGTATTGTATCACAATCTAGTAGTTACATTTGAAAATTTTGTTCTAGGACATTTTGTTTGAACGCAATCATCAAACTTAATTAAAAAAGTCATTTAAGCCTTTTCACAGTGAGATCTATGCGATATGGCCGAGAAATGTAATTTTGATGTTAACTCCCAAACCGCTGCGCAGAAGTCAACCAAACTTCACCCAATAGTGTATTGTATCACATTCTAGTAGTTACATTTGAAAATTTCGTTCTAGGACATTTGGTCTGAGCGCAATCATTAAACTTAGGTCAAAAAAGCCATTTAAGCCTTTTCACAGTGAGATCTATGCGATATGGCCGAGAAATGTAATTTTGATGTTAACTCCCAAACCGCTGCGCAGAAGTCAACCAAACTTCACCCAATAGTGTATTGTATCACAATCTAGTAGTTACATTTGAAAATTTTGTTCTAGGAAATTTTGTTTGAGCGCAATCATCAAACTTAATTAAAAAAGTCATTTAAGCCTTTTCACAGTGAGATCTATGCGATATGGCCGAGAAATGTAATTTTGATGTTAACTCCCAAACCGCTGCGCAGAAGTCAACCAAACTTCACCCATTAGTGTATTGTATCACAATCTAGTAGTTACATGTGAAAATTTGGTTCTAGGACATTTGATTTGAGCGCAATCCTCAAACTTAGGTCAAAAAAGCCATTTAAGCCTTTTCACAGTGAGATCTATGCGATATGGCCGAGAAATGTAATTTTGATGTTAACTCCCAAACCGCTGCGCAGAAGTCAACCAAACTTCACCCAATAGTGTATTGTATCACATTCTAGTAGTTACATTTGAAAATTTCGTTCTAGGACATTTGGTTTGAGCGCAATCATTAAACTTAGGTCAAAAAAGCCATTTAAGCCTTTTCACAGTGAGATCTATGCGATATGGCCGAGAAATGTAATTTTGATGTTAACTCCCAAACCGCTGCGCAGAAGTCAACTAAACTTCACCCAATAGTGTATTGTATCACATTCTAGTAGTTACATTTGAAAATTTCGTTCTAGGACATTTGGTTTGAGCGCAATCATTAAACTTAATTAAAAAAGTCATTTAAGCCTTTTCACAGTGAGATCTATGCGATATGGCCGAGAAATGTAATTTTGATGTTAACTCCCAAACCGCTGCGCAGAAGTCAACCAAACTTCACCCAATAGTGTATTGTATCACAATCTAGTAGTTACATTTGAAAATTTTGTTCTAGGACATTTTGTTTGAACGCAATCATCAAACTTAATTAAAAAAGTCATTTAAGCCTTTTCACAGTGAGATCTATGCGATATGGCCGAGAAATGTAATTTTGATGTTAACTCCCAAACCGCTGCGCAGAAGTCAACCAAACTTCACCCAATAGTGTATTGTATCACAATCTAGTAGTTACATTTGAAAATTTTGTTCTAGGACATTTTGTTTGAACGCAATCATCAAACTTAATTAAAAAAGTCATTTAAGCCTTTTCACAGTGAGATCTATGCGATATGGCCGAGAAATGTAATTTTGATGTTAACTCCCAAACCGCTGCGCAGAAGTCAACCAAACTTCACCCAATAGTGTATTGTATCACATTCTAGTAGTTACATTTGAAAATTTCGTTCTAGGACATTTGGTTTGAGCGCAATCATTAAACTTAGGTCAAAAAAGCCATTTAAGCCTTTTCACAGTGAGATCTATGCGATATGGCCGAGAAATGTAATTTTGATGTTAACTCCCAAACCGCAGCGCAGAAGTCAACCAAACTTCACCCAATAGTGTATTGTATCACAATCTAGTAGTTACATTTGAAAATTTTGTTCTAGGAAATTTTGTTTGAGCGCAATCATCAAACTTAATTAAAAAAGTCATTTAAGCCTTTTCACAGTGAGATCTATACGATATGGCCGAGAAATGTAATTTTGATTTTAACTCCCAAACCTCTGCGCAGAAGTCAACCAAACTTCACCCATTAGTGTATTGTATCACAATCTAGTAGTTACATGTGGAAATTTGGTTCTAGGACATTTGATTTGAGCGCAATCCTCAAACTTAGGTCAAAAAAGCCATTTAAGCCTTTTCACAGTGAGATCTATGCGATATGGCCGAGAAATGTAATTTTGATGTTAACTCCCAAACCGCTGCGCAGAAGTCAACCAAACTTCACCCAATAGTGTATTGTATCACATTCTAGTAGTTACATTTGAAAATTTCGTTCTAGGACATTTGGTTTGAGCGCAATCTTTAAACTTAGGTCAAAAAAGCCATTTAAGCCTTTTCACAGTGAGATCTATGCGATATGGCCGAGAAATGTAATTTTGATGTTAACTCCCAAACCGCTGCGCAGAAGTCAACCAAACTTCACCCAATAGTGTAATGTATCACAATCTAGTAGTTACATTTGAAAATTTTGTTCTAGGAAATTTTGTTTGAGCGCAATCATCAAACTTAATTAAAAAAGTCATTTAAGCCTTTTCACAGTGAGATCTATACGATATGGCCGAGAAATGTAATTTTGATGTTAACTCCCAAACCTCTGCGCAGAAGTCAACCAAACTTCACCCATTAGTGTATTGTATCACAATCTAGTAGTTACATGTGGAAATTTGGTTCTAGGACATTTGATTTGAGCGCAATCCTCAAACTTAGGTCAAAAAAGCCATTTAAGCCTTTTCACAGTGAGATCTATGCGATATGGCCGAGAAATGTAATTTTGATGTTAACTCCCAAACCGCTGCGCAGAAGTCAACCAAACTTCACCCAATAGTGTATTGTATCACAATCTAGTAGTTACATTTGAAAATTTTTTTCTAGGACATTTTGTTTGAACGCAATCATCAAACTTAATTAAAAAAGTAATTTAAGCCTTTTCACGGTGAGATCTATGCGATATGGCCGAGAAATGTAATTTTGATGTTAACTCCCAAACCGCTGCGCAGAAGTCAACCAAACTTCACCCAATAGTGTATTGTATCACATTCTAGTAGTTACATTTGAAAATTTCGTTCTAGGACATTTGGTTTGAGCGCAATCATTAAACTTAGGTCAAAAAAGCCATTTAAGCCTTTTCACAGTGAGATCTATGCGATATGGCCGAGAAATGTAATTTTGATGTTAACTCCCAAACCGCAGCGCAGAAGTCAACCAAACTTCACCCAATAGTGTATTGTATCACAATCTAGTAGTTACATTTGAAAATTTTGTTCTAGGAAATTTTGTTTGAGCGCAATCATCAAACTTAATTAAAAAAGTCATTTAAGCCTTTTCACAGTGAGATCTATACGATATGGCCGAGAAATGTAATTTTGATGTTAACTCCCAAACCTCTGCGCAGAAGTCAACCAAACTTCACCCATTAGTGTATTGTATCACAATCTAGTAGTTACATGTGGAAATTTGGTTCTAGGACATTTGATTTGAGCGCAATCCTCAAACTTAGGTCAAAAAAGCCATTTAAGCCTTTTCACAGTGAGATCTATGCGATATGGCCGAGAAATGTAATTTTGATGTTAACTCCCAAACCGCTGCGCAGAAGTCAACCAAACTTCACCCAATAGTGTATTGTATCACATTCTAGTAGTTACATTTGAAAATTTCGTTCTAGGACATTTGGTTTGAGCGCAATCTTTAAACTTAGGTCAAAAAAGCCATTTAAGCCTTTTCACAGTGAGATCTATGCGATATGGCCGAGAAATGTAATTTTGATGTTAACTCCCAAACCGCTGCGCAGAAGTCAACCAAACTTCACCCAATAGTGTAATGTATCACAATCTAGTAGTTACATTTGAAAATTTTGTTCTAGGAAATTTTGTTTGAGCGCAATCATCAAACTTAATTAAAAAAGTCATTTAAGCCTTTTCACAGTGAGATCTATACGATATGGCCGAGAAATGTAATTTTGATGTTAACTCCCAAACCTCTGCGCAGAAGTCAACCAAACTTCACCCATTAGTGTATTGTATCACAATCTAGTAGTTACATGTGGAAATTTGGTTCTAGGACATTTGATTTGAGCGCAATCCTCAAACTTAGGTCAAAAAAGCCATTTAAGCCTTTTCACAGTGAGATCTATGCGATATGGCCGAGAAATGTAATTTTGATGTTAACTCCCAAACCGCAGCGCAGAAGTCAACCAAACTTCACCCAATAGTGTATTGTATCACAATCTAGTAGTTACATTTGAAAATTTTGTTCTAGGAAATTTTGTTTGAGCGCAATCATCAAACTTAATTAAAAAAGTCATTTAAGCCTTTTCACAGTGAGATCTATACGATATGGCCGAGAAATGTAATTTTGATGTTAACTCCCAAACCTCTGCGCAGAAGTCAACCAAACTTCACCCATTAGTGTATTGTATCACAATCTAGTAGTTACATGTGGAAATTTGGTTCTAGGACATTTGATTTGAGCGCAATCCTCAAACTTAGGTCAAAAAAGCCATTTAAGCCTTTTCACAGTGAGATCTATGCGATATGGCCGAGAAATGTAATTTTGATGTTAACTCCCAAACCGCTGCGCAGAAGTCAACCAAACTTCACCCAATAGTGTATTGTATCACATTCTAGTAGTTACATTTGAAAATTTCGTTCTAGGACATTTGGTTTGAGCGCAATCTTTAAACTTAGGTCAAAAAAGCCATTTAAGCCTTTTCACAGTGAGATCTATGCGATATGGCCGAGAAATGTAATTTTGATGTTAACTCCCAAACCGCTGCGCAGAAGTCAACCAAACTTCACCCAATAGTGTAATGTATCACAATCTAGTAGTTACATTTGAAAATTTTGTTCTAGGAAATTTTGTTTGAGCGCAATCATCAAACTTAATTAAAAAAGTCATTTAAGCCTTTTCACAGTGAGATCTATACGATATGGCCGAGAAATGTAATTTTGATGTTAACTCCCAAACCTCTGCGCAGAAGTCAACCAAACTTCACCCATTAGTGTATTGTATCACAATCTAGTAGTTACATGTGGAAATTTGGTTCTAGGACATTTGATTTGAGCGCAATCCTCAAACTTAGGTCAAAAAAGCCATTTAAGCCTTTTCACAGTGAGATCTATGCGATATGGCTGAGAAATGTAATTTTGATGTTAACTCCCAAACCGCTGCGCAGAAGTCAACCAAATTTCACCCAATAGTGTATTGTATCACATTCTAGTAGTTACATTTGAAAATTTCGTTCTAGGACATTTGGTTTGAGCGCAATCTTTAAACTTAGGTCAAAAAAGCCATTTAAGCCTTTTCACAGTGAGATCTATGCGATATGGCCGAGAAATGTAATTTTGATGTTAACTCCCAAACCGCTGCGCAGAAGTCAACCAAACTTCACCCAATAGTGTATTGTATCACAATCTAGTAGTTACATTTGAAAATTTTGTTCTAGGACATTTTGTTTGAACGCAATCATCAAACTTAATTAAAAAAGTCATTTAAGCCTTTTCACAGTGAGATCTATGCGATATGGCCGAGAAATGTAATTTTGATGTTAACTCCCAAACCGCTGCGCAGAAGTCAACCAAACTTCACCCAATAGTGTATTGTATCACAATCTAGTAGTTACATTTGAAAATTTTGTTCTAGGACATTTTGTTTGAACGCAATCATCAAACTTAATTAAAAAAGTCATTTAAGCCTTTTCACAGTGAGATCTATGCGATATGGCCGAGAAATGTAATTTTGATGTTAACTCCCAAACCGCTGCGCAGAAGTCAACCAAACTTCACCCAATAGTGTATTGTATCACATTCTAGTAGTTACATTTGAAAATTTCGTTCTAGGACATTTGGTTTGAGCGCAATCATTAAACTTAGGTCAAAAAAGCCATTTAAGCCTTTTCACAGTGAGATCTATGCGATATGGCCGAGAAATGTAATTTTGATGTTAACTCCCAAACCGCTGCGCAGAAGTCAACCAAACTTCACCCAATAGTGTATTGTATCACAATCTAGTAGTTACATTTGAAAATTTTGTTCTAGGAAATTTTGTTTGAGCGCAATCATCAAACTTAATTAAAAAAGTCATTTAAGCCTTTTCACAGTGAGATCTATGCGATATGGCCGAGAAATGTAATTTTGATGTTAACTCCCAAACCGCTGCGCAGAAGTCAACCAAACTTCACCCATTAGTGTATTGTATCACAATCTAGTAGTTACATGTGAAAATTTGGTTCTAGGACATTTGATTTGAGCGCAATCCTCAAACTTAGGTCAAAAAAGCCATTTAAGCCTTTTCACAGTGAGATCTATGCGATATGGCCGAGAAATGTAATTTTGATGTTAACTCCCAAACCGCTGCGCAGAAGTCAACCAAACTTCACCCAATAGTGTATTGTATCACATTCTAGTAGTTACATTTGAAAATTTCGTTCTAGGACATTTGGTTTGAGCGCAATCATTAAACTTAGGTCAAAAAAGCCATTTAAGCCTTTTCACAGTGAGATCTATGCGATATGGCCGAGAAATGTAATTTTGATGTTAACTCCCAAACCGCTGCGCAGAAGTCAACTAAACTTCACCCAATAGTGTATTGTATCACATTCTAGTAGTTACATTTGAAAATTTCGTTCTAGGACATTTGGTTTGAGCGCAATCATTAAACTTAATTAAAAAAGTCATTTAAGCCTTTTCACAGTGAGATCTATGCGATATGGCCGAGAAATGTAATTTTGATGTTAACTCCCAAACCGCTGCGCAGAAGTCAACCAAACTTCACCCAATAGTGTATTGTATCACAATCTAGTAGTTACATTTGAAAATTTTGTTCTAGGACATTTTGTTTGAACGCAATCATCAAACTTAATTAAAAAAGTCATTTAAGCCTTTTCACAGTGAGATCTATGCGATATGGCCGAGAAATGTAATTTTGATGTTAACTCCCAAACCGCTGCGCAGAAGTCAACCAAACTTCACCCAATAGTGTATTGTATCACAATCTAGTAGTTACATTTGAAAATTTTGTTCTAGGACATTTTGTTTGAACGCAATCATCAAACTTAATTAAAAAAGTCATTTAAGCCTTTTCACAGTGAGATCTATGCGATATGGCCGAGAAATGTAATTTTGATGTTAACTCCCAAACCGCTGCGCAGAAGTCAACCAAACTTCACCCAATAGTGTATTGTATCACATTCTAGTAGTTACATTTGAAAATTTCGTTCTAGGACATTTGGTTTGAGCGCAATCATTAAACTTAGGTCAAAAAAGCCATTTAAGCCTTTTCACAGTGAGATCTATGCGATATGGCCGAGAAATGTAATTTTGATGTTAACTCCCAAACCGCAGCGCAGAAGTCAACCAAACTTCACCCAATAGTGTATTGTATCACAATCTAGTAGTTACATTTGAAAATTTTGTTCTAGGAAATTTTGTTTGAGCGCAATCATCAAACTTAATTAAAAAAGTCATTTAAGCCTTTTCACAGTGAGATCTATACGATATGGCCGAGAAATGTAATTTTGATGTTAACTCCCAAACCTCTGCGCAGAAGTCAACCAAACTTCACCCATTAGTGTATTGTATCACAATCTAGTAGTTACATGTGGAAATTTGGTTCTATGACATTTTGTTTGAACGCAATCATCAAACTTAATTAAAAAAGTCATTTAAGCCTTTTCACAGTGAGATCTATGCGATATGGCCGAGAAATGTAATTTTGATGTTAACTCCCAAACCGCTGCGCAGAAGTCAACCAAACTTCACCCAATAGTGTATTGTATCACAATCTAGTAGTTACATTTGGAAATTTGGTTCTTGGACATTTGATTTGAGCGCAATCCTCAAACTTAGGTCAAAAAAGCCATTTAAGCCTTTTCACAGTGAGATCTATGCGATATGGCCGAGAAATGTAATTTTGATGTTAACTCCCAAACCGCTGCGCAGAAGTCAACCAAACTTCACCCAATAGTGTATTGTATCACAATCTAGTAGTTACATTTGAAAATTTTGTTCTAGGACATTTTGTTTGAACGCAATCATCAAACTTAATTAAAAAAGTCATTTAAGCCTTTTCACAGTGAGATCTATGCGATATGGCCGAGAAATGTAATTTTGATGTTAACTCCCAAACCGCTGCGCAGAAGTCAACCAAACTTCACCCAATAGTGTATTGTATCACATTCTAGTAGTTACATTTGAAAATTTCGTTCTAGGACATTTGGTTTGAGCGCAATCATTAAACTTAGGTCAAAAAAGCCATTTAAGCCTTTTCACAGTGAGATCTATGCGATATGGCCGAGAAATGTAATTTTGATGTTAACTCCCAAACCGCTGCGCAGAAGTCAACCAAACTTCACCCAATAGTGTATTGTATCACAATCTAGTAGTTACATTTGAAAATTTTGTTCTAGGAAATTTTGTTTGAGCGCAATCATCAAACTTAATTTAAAAAGTCATTTAAGCCTTTTCACAGTGAGATCTATGCGATATGGCCGAGAAATGTAATTTTGATGTTAACTCCCAAACCGCTGCGCAGAAGTCAACCAAACTTCACCCATTAGTGTATTGTATCACAATCTAGTAGTTACATGTGAAAATTTGGTTCTAGGACATTTGATTTGAGCGCAATCCTCAAACTTAGGTCAAAAAAGCCATTTAAGCCTTTTCACAGTGAGATCTATGCGATATGGCCGAGAAATGTAATTTTGATGTTAACTCCCAAACCGCTGCGCAGAAGTCAACCAAACTTCACCCAATAGTGTATTGTATCACATTCTAGTAGTTACATTTGAAAATTTCGTTCTAGGACATTTGGTTTGAGCGCAATCATTAAACTTAGGTCAAAAAAGCCATTTAAGCCTTTTCACAGTGAGATCTATGCGATATGGCCGAGAAATGTAATTTTGATGTTAACTCCCAAACCGCTGCGCAGAAGTCAACTAAACTTCACCCAATAGTGTATTGTATCACATTCTAGTAGTTACATTTGAAAATTTCGTTCTAGGACATTTGGTTTGAGCGCAATCATTAAACTTAATTAAAAAAGTCATTTAAGCCTTTTCACAGTGAGATCTATGCGATATGGCCGAGAAATGTAATTTTGATGTTAACTCCCAAACCGCTGCGCAGAAGTCAACCAAACTTCACCCAATAGTGTATTGTATCACAATCTAGTAGTTACATTTGAAAATTTTGTTCTAGGACATTTTGTTTGAACGCAATCATCAAACTTAATTAAAAAAGTCATTTAAGCCTTTTCACAGTGAGATCTATGCGATATGGCCGAGAAATGTAATTTTGATGTTAACTCCCAAACCGCTGCGCAGAAGTCAACCAAACTTCACCCAATAGTGTATTGTATCACAATCTAGTAGTTACATTTGAAAATTTTGTTCTAGGACATTTTGTTTGAACGCAATCATCAAACTTAATTAAAAAAGTCATTTAAGCCTTTTCACAGTGAGATCTATGCGATATGGCCGAGAAATGTAATTTTGATGTTAACTCCCAAACCGCTGCGCAGAAGTCAACCAAACTTCACCCAATAGTGTATTGTATCACAATCTAGTAGTTACATTTGGAAATTTGGTTCTTGGACATTTGATTTGAGCGCAATCCTCAAACTTAGGTCAAAAAAGCCATTTAAGCCTTTTCACAGTGAGATCTATGCGATATGGCCGAGAAATGTAATTTTGATGTTAACTCCCAAACCGCTGCGCAGAAGTCAACCAAACTTCACCCAATAGTGTATTGTATCACAATCTAGTAGTTACATTTGAAAATTTTGTTCTAGGACATTTTGTTTGAACGCAATCATCAAACTTAATTAAAAAAGTCATTTAAGCCTTTTCACAGTGAGATCTATGCGATATGGCCGAGAAATGTAATTTTGATGTTAACTCCCAAACCGCTGCGCAGAAGTCAACCAAACTTCACCCAATAGTGTATTGTATCACATTCTAGTAGTTACATTTGAAAATTTCGTTCTAGGACATTTGGTTTGAGCGCAATCATTAAACTTAGGTCAAAAAAGCCATTTAAGCCTTTTCACAGTGAGATCTATGCGATATGGCCGAGAAATGTAATTTTGATGTTAACTCCCAAACCGCTGCGCAGAAGTCAACCAAACTTCACCCAATAGTGTATTGTATCACAATCTAGTAGTTACATTTGAAAATTTTGTTCTAGGAAATTTTGTTTGAGCGCAATCATCAAACTTAATTAAAAAAGTCATTTAAGCCTTTTCACAGTGAGATCTATGCGATATGGCCGAGAAATGTAATTTTGATGTTAACTCCCAAACCGCTGCGCAGAAGTCAACCAAACTTCACCCATTAGTGTATTGTATCACAATCTAGTAGTTACATGTGAAAATTTGGTTCTAGGACATTTGATTTGAGCGCAATCCTCAAACTTAGGTCAAAAAAGCCATTTAAGCCTTTTCACAGTGAGATCTATGCGATATGGCCGAGAAATGTAATTTTGATGTTAACTCCCAAACCGCTGCGCAGAAGTCAACCAAACTTCACCCAATAGTGTATTGTATCACATTCTAGTAGTTACATTTGAAAATTTCGTTCTAGGACATTTGGTTTGAGCGCAATCCTCAAACTTAGGTCAAAAAAGCCATTTAAGCCTTTTCACAGTGAGATCTATGCGATATGGCCGAGAAATGTAATTTTGATGTTAACTCCCAAACCGCTGCGCAGAAGTCAACCAAACTTCACCCATTAGTGTATTGTATCACAATCTAGTAGTTACATGTGGAAATTTGGTTTTTGGACATTTGGTTTGAGCGCAATCATTAAACTTAGGTCAAAAAAGCCATTTAAGCCTTTTCACAGTGAGATCTATGCGATATGGCCGAGAAATGTAATTTTGATGTTAACTCCCAAACCGCTGCGCAGAAGTCAACCAAACTTCACCCAATAGTGTATTGTATCACAATCTAATAGTTACATTTGAAAATTTTGTTCTAGGAAATTTTGTTTGAGCGCAATCATCAAACTTAATTAAAAAAGTCATTTAAGCCTTTTCACAGTGAGATCTATGCGATATGGCCGAGAAATGTAATTTTGATGTTAACTCCCAAACCTCTGCGCAGAAGTCAACCAAACTTCACCCATTAGTGTATTGTATCACAATCTAGTAGTTACATGTGGAAATTTGGTTCTAGGACATTTGATTTGAGCGCAATCCTCAAACTTAGGTCAAAAAAGCCATTTAAGCCTTTTCACAGTGAGATCTATGCGATATGGCCGAGAAATGTAATTTTGATGTTAACTCCCAAACCGCTGCGCAGAAGTCAACCAAACTTCACCCAATAGTGTATTGTATCACATTCTAGTAGTTACATTTGAAAATTTCGTTCTAGGACATTTGATGTGAGCGCAATCTTTAAACTTAGGTCAAAAAAGCCATTTAAGCCTTTTCACAGTGAGATCTATGCGATATGGCCGAGAAATGTAATTTTGATGTTAACTCCCAAACCGCTGCGCAGAAGTCAACCAAACTTCACCCAATAGTGTATTGTATCACAATCTAGTAGTTACATTTGAAAATTTTGTTCTAGGACATTTTGTTTGAACGCAATCATCAAACTTAATTAAAAAAGTCATTTAAGCCTTTTCACAGTGAGATCTATGCGATATGGCCGAGAAATGTAATTTTGATCTTAACTCCCAAACCGCTGCGCAGAAGTCAACCAAACTTCACCCAATAGTGTATTGTATCACAATCTAGTAGTTACATTTGAAAATTTTGTTCTAGGACATTTTGTTTGAACGCAATCATCAAACTTAATTAAAAAAGTCATTTAAGCCTTTTCACGGTGAGATCTATGCGATATGGCCGAGAAATGTAATTTTGATGTTAACTCCCAAACCGCTGCGCAGAAGTCAACCAAACTTCACCCAATAGTGTATTGTATCACAATCTAGTAGTTACATTTGAAAATTTTGTTCTAGGACATTTTGTTTGAACGCAATCATCAAACTTAATTAAAAAAGTCATTTAAGCCTTTTCACAGTGAGATCTATGCGATATGGCCGAGAAATGTAATTTTGATGTTAACTCCCAAACCGCTGCGCAGAAGTCAACCAAACTTCAACCATTAGTGTATTGTATCACAATCTAGTAGTTACATGTGGAAATTTGGTTCTAGGACATTTGATTTGAGCGCAGTCCTCAAACTTAGGTCAAAAAAGCCATTTAAGCCTTTTCACAGTGAGATCTATGCGATATGGCCGAGAAATGTAATTTTGATGTTAACTCCCAAACCGCTGCGCAGAAGTCAACCAAACTTCACCCAATAGTGTATTGTATCACAATCTAGTAGTTACATGTGGAAATTTGGTTATTGGACATTTGGTTTGAGCGCAATCATTAAACTTAGGTCAAAAAAGCCATTTAAGCCTTTTCACAGTGAGATCTATGCGATATGGCCGAGAAATGTAATTTTGATGTTAACTCCCAAACCGCTGCGCAGAAGTCAACCAAACTTCACCCAATAGTGTATTGTATCACAATCTAGTAGTTACATTTGAAAATTTTGTTCTAGGACATTTTGTTTGAACGCAATCATCAAACTTAATTAAAAAAGTCATTTAAGCCTTTTCACAGTGAGATCTATGCGATATGGCCGAGAAATGTAATTTTGATGTTAACTCCCAAACCGCCTCGCAGAAGTCAACCAAACTTCACCCATTAGTGTATTGTATCACAATGTAGTAGTTACATGTGGAAATTTGGTTTTTGGACATTTGGTTTGAGCGCAATCATTAAACTTAGGTCAAAAAAGCCATTTAAGCCTTTTCACAGTGAGATCTATGCGATATGGCCGAGAAATGTAATTTTGATGTTAACTCCCAAACCGCTGCGCAGAAGTCAACCAAACTTCACCCAATAGTGTATTGTATCACAATCTAATAGTTACATTTGAAAATTTTGTTCTAGGAAATTTTGTTTGAGCGCAATCATCAAACTTAATTAAAAAAGTCATTTAAGCCTTTTCACAGTGAGATCTATGCGATATGGCCGAGAAATGTAATTTTGATGTTAACTCCCAAACCTCTGCGCAGAAGTCAACCAAACTTCACCCATTAGTGTATTGTATCACAATCTAGTAGTTACATGTGGAAATTTGGTTCTAGGACATTTGATTTGAGCGCAATCCTCAAACTTAGGTCAAAAAAGCCATTTAAGCCTTTTCACAGTGAGATCTATGCGATATGGCCGAGAAATGTAATTTTGATGTTAACTCCCAAACCGCTGCGCAGAAGTCAACCAAACTTCACCCAATAGTGTATTGTATCACATTCTAGTAGTTACATTTGAAAATTTCGTTCTAGGACATTTGGTTTGAGCGCAATCTTTAAACTTATGTCAAAAAAGCCATTTAAGCCTTTTCACAGTGAGATCTATGCGATATGGCCGAGAAATGTAATTTTGATGTTAACTCCCAAACCGCTGCGCAGAAGTCAACCAAACTTCACCCAATAGTGTATTGTATCACAATCTAGTAGTTACATTTGAAAATTTTGTTCTAGGACATTTTGTTTGAACGCAATCATCAAACTTAATTAAAAAAGTCATTTAAGCCTTTTCACAGTGAGATCTATGCGATATGGCCGAGAAATGTAATTTTGATGTTAACTCCCAAACCGCTGCGCAGAAGTCAACCAAACTTCACCCAACAGTGTATTGTATCACAATCTAGTAGTTACATTTGAAAATTTTGTTCTAGGACATTTTGTTTGAACGCAATCATCAAACTTAATTAAAAAAGTCATTTAAGCCTTTTCACGGTGAGATCTATGCGATATGGCCGAGAAATGTAATTTTGATGTTAACTCCCAAACCGCTGCGCAGAAGTCAACTAAACTTCACCCAATAGTGTATTGTATCACATTCTAGTAGTTACATTTGAAAATTTCGTTCTAGGACATTTGGTTTGAGCGCAATCATTAAACTTAATTAAAAAAGTCATTTAAGCCTTTTCACAGTGAGATCTATGCGATATGGCCGAGAAATGTAATTTTGATGTTAACTCCCAAACCGCTGCGCAGAAGTCAACCAAACTTCACCCAATAGTGTATTGTATCACAATCTAGTAGTTACATTTGAAAATTTTGTTCTAGGACATTTTGTTTGAACGCAATCATCAAACTTAATTAAAAAAGTCATTTAAGCCTTTTCACAGTGAGATCTATGCGATATGGCCGAGAAATGTAATTTTGATGTTAACTCCCAAACCGCTGCGCAGAAGTCAACCAAACTTCACCCAATAGTGTATTGTATCACAATCTAGTAGTTACATTTGAAAATTTTGTTCTAGGACATTTTGTTTGAACGCAATCATCAAACTTAATTAAAAAAGTCATTTAAGCCTTTTCACAGTGAGATCTATGCGATATGGCCGAGAAATGTAATTTTGATGTTAACTCCCAAACCGCTGCGCAGAAGTCAACCAAACTTCACCCAATAGTGTATTGTATCACATTCTAGTAGTTACATTTGAAAATTTCGTTCTAGGACATTTGGTTTGAGCGCAATCATTAAACTTAGGTCAAAAAAGCCATTTAAGCCTTTTCACAGTGAGATCTATGCGATATGGCCGAGAAATGTAATTTTGATGTTAACTCCCAAACCGCAGCGCAGAAGTCAACCAAACTTCACCCAATAGTGTATTGTATCACAATCTAGTAGTTACATTTGAAAATTTTGTTCTAGGAAATTTTGTTTGAGCGCAATCATCAAACTTAATTAAAAAAGTCATTTAAGCCTTTTCACAGTGAGATCTATACGATATGGCCGAGAAATGTAATTTTGATGTTAACTCCCAAACCTCTGCGCAGAAGTCAACCAAACTTCACCCATTAGAGTATTGTATCACAATCTAGTAGTTACATGTGGAAATTTGGTTCTAGGACATTTGATTTGAGCGCAATCCTCAAACTTAGGTCAAAAAAGCCATTTAAGCCTTTTCACAGTGAGATCTATGCGATATGGCCGAGAAATGTAATTTTGATGTTAACTCCCAAACCGCTGCGCAGAAGTCAACCAAATTTCACCCAATAGTGTATTGTATCACATTCTAGTAGTTACATTTGAAAATTTCGTTCTAGGACATTTGGTTTGAGCGCAATCTTTAAACTTAGGTCAAAAAAGCCATTTAAGCCTTTTCACGGTGAGATCTATGCGATATGGCCGAGAAATGTAATTTTGATGTTAACTCCCAAACCGCTGCGCAGAAGTCAACCAAACTTCACCCAATAGTGTATTGTATCACAATCTAGTAGTTACATTTGAAAATTTTGTTCTAGGACATTTTGTTTGAACGCAATCATCAAACTTAATTAAAAAAGTCATTTAAGCCTTTTCACAGTGAGATCTATGCGATATGGCCGAGAAATGTAATTTTGATGTTAACTCCCAAACCGCTGCGCAGAAGTCAACCAAACTTCACCCAATAGTGTATTGTATCACAATCTAGTAGTTACATTTGAAAATTTTGTTCTAGGACATTTTGTTTGAACGCAATCATCAAACTTAATTAAAAAAGTCATTTAAGCCTTTTCACAGTGAGATCTATGCGATATGGCCGAGAAATGTAATTTTGATGTTAACTCCCAAACCGCTGCGCAGAAGTCAACCAAACTTCACCCAATAGTGTATTGTATCACATTCTAGTAGTTACATTTGAAAATTTCGTTCTAGGACATTTGGTTTGAGCGCAATCATTAAACTTAGGTCAAAAAAGCCATTTAAGCCTTTTCACAGTGAGATCTATGCGATATGGCCGAGAAATGTAATTTTGATGTTAACTCCCAAACCGCTGCGCAGAAGTCAACCAAACTTCACCCAATAGTGTATTGTATCACAATCTAGTAGTTACATTTGAAAATTTTGTTCTAGGAAATTTTGTTTGAGCGCAATCATCAAACTTAATTAAAAAAGTCATTTAAGCCTTTTCACAGTGAGATCTATGCGATATGGCCGAGAAATGTAATTTTGATGTTAACTCCCAAACCGCTGCGCAGAAGTCAACCAAACTTCACCCATTAGTGTATTGTATCACAATCTAGTAGTTACATGTGAAAATTTGGTTCTAGGACATTTGATTTGAGCGCAATCCTCAAACTTAGGTCAAAAAAGCCATTTAAGCCTTTTCACAGTGAGATCTATGCGATATGGCCGAGAAATGTAATTTTGATGTTAACTCCCAAACCGCTGCGCAGAAGTCAACCAAACTTCACCCAATAGTGTATTGTATCACATTCTAGTAGTTACATTTGAAAATTTCGTTCTAGGACATTTGGTTTGAGCGCAATCATTAAACTTAGGTCAAAAAAGCCATTTAAGCCTTTTCACAGTGAGATCTATGCGATATGGCCGAGAAATGTAATTTTGATGTTAACTCCCAAACCGCTGCGCAGAAGTCAACCAAACTTCACCCAATAGTGTATTGTATCACAATCTAGTAGTTACATTTGAAAATTTTGTTCTAGGACATTTTGTTTGAACGCAATCATCAAACTTAATTAAAAAAGTCATTTAAGCCTTTTCACAGTGAGATCTATGCGATATGGCCGAGAAATGTAATTTTGATGTTAACTCCCAAACCGCTGCGCAGAAGTCAACCAAACTTCACCCAATAGTGTATTGTATCACAATCTAGTAGTTACATTTGAAAATTTTGTTCTATGACATTTTGTTTGAACGCAATCATCAAACTTAATTAAAAAAGTCATTTAAGCCTTTTCACAGTGAGATCTATGCGATATGGCCGAGAAATGTAATTTTGATGTTAACTCCCAAACCGCTGCGCAGAAGTCAACCAAACTTCACCCAATAGTGTATTGTATCACAATCTAGTAGTTACATTTAGAAATTTGGTTCTTGGACATTTGATTTGAGCGCAATCCTCAAACTTAGGTCAAAAAAGCCATTTAAGCCTTTTCACAGTGAGATCTATGCGATATGGCCGAGAAATGTAATTTTGATGTTAACTCCCAAACCGCTGCGCAGAAGTCAACCAAACTTCACCCAATAGTGTATTGTATCACAATCTAGTAGTTACATTTGAAAATTTTGTTCTAGGACATTTTGTTTGAACGCAATCATCAAACTTAATTAAAAAAGTCATTTAAGCCTTTTCACAGTGAGATCTATGCGATATGGCCGAGAAATGTAATTTTGATGTTAACTCCCAAACCGCTGCGCAGAAGTCAACCAAACTTCACCCAATAGTGTATTGTATCACATTCTAGTAGTTACATTTGAAAATTTCGTTCTAGGACATTTGGTTTGAGCGCAATCATTAAACTTAGGTCAAAAAAGCCATTTAAGCCTTTTCACAGTGAGATCTATGCGATATGGCCGAGAAATGTAATTTTGATGTTAACTCCCAAACCGCTGCGCAGAAGTCAACCAAACTTCACCCAATAGTGTATTGTATCACAATCTAGTAGTTACATTTGAAAATTTTGTTCTAGGAAATTTTGTTTGAGCGCAATCATCAAACTTAATTAAAAAAGTCATTTAAGCCTTTTCACAGTGAGATCTATGCGATATGGCCGAGAAATGTAATTTTGATGTTAACTCCCAAACCGCTGCGCAGAAGTCAACCAAACTTCACCCATTAGTGTATTGTATCACAATCTAGTAGTTACATGTGAAAATTTGGTTCTAGGACATTTGATTTGAGCGCAATCCTCAAACTTAGGTCAAAAAAGCCATTTAAGCCTTTTCACAGTGAGATCTATGCGATATGGCCGAGAAATGTAATTTTGATGTTAACTCCCAAACCGCTGCGCAGAAGTCAACCAAACTTCACCCAATAGTGTATTGTATCACATTCTAGTAGTTACATTTGAAAATTTCGTTCTAGGACATTTGGTTTGAGCGCAATCATTAAACTTAGGTCAAAAAAGCCATTTAAGCCTTTTCACAGTGAGATCTATGCGATATGGCCGAGAAATGTAATTTTGATGTTAACTCCCAAACCGCTGCGCAGAAGTCAACTAAACTTCACCCAATAGTGTATTGTATCACATTCTAGTAGTTACATTTGAAAATTTCGTTCTAGGACATTTGGTTTGAGCGCAATCATTAAACTTAATTAAAAAAGTCATTTAAGCCTTTTCACAGTGAGATCTATGCGATATGGCCGAGAAATGTAATTTTGATGTTAACTCCCAAACCGCTGCGCAGAAGTCAACCAAACTTCACCCAATAGTGTATTGTATCACAATCTAGTAGTTACATTTGAAAATTTTGTTCTAGGACATTTTGTTTGAACGCAATCATCAAACTTAATTAAAAAAGTCATTTAAGCCTTTTCACAGTGAGATCTATGCGATATGGCCGAGAAATGTAATTTTGATGTTAACTCCCAAACCGCTGCGCAGAAGTCAACCAAACTTCACCCAATAGTGTATTGTATCACAATCTAGTAGTTACATTTGAAAATTTTGTTCTATGACATTTTGTTTGAACGCAATCATCAAACTTAATTAAAAAAGTCATTTAAGCCTTTTCACAGTGAGATCTATGCGATATGGCCGAGAAATGTAATTTTGATGTTAACTCCCAAACCGCTGCGCAGAAGTCAACCAAACTTCACCCAATAGTGTATTGTATCACAATCTAGTAGTTACATTTGGAAATTTGGTTCTTGGACATTTGATTTGAGCGCAATCCTCAAACTTAGGTCAAAAAAGCCATTTAAGCCTTTTCACAGTGAGATCTATGCGATATGGCCGAGAAATGTAATTTTGATGTTAACTCCCAAACCGCTGCGCAGAAGTCAACCAAACTTCACCCAATAGTGTATTGTATCACAATCTAGTAGTTACATTTGAAAATTTTGTTCTAGGACATTTTGTTTGAACGCAATCATCAAACTTAATTAAAAAAGTCATTTAAGCCTTTTCACAGTGAGATCTATGCGATATGGCCGAGAAATGTAATTTTGATGTTAACTCCCAAACCGCTGCGCAGAAGTCAACCAAACTTCACCCAATAGTGTATTGTATCACATTCTAGTAGTTACATTTGAAAATTTCGTTCTAGGACATTTGGTTTGAGCGCAATCATTAAACTTAGGTCAAAAAAGCCATTTAAGCCTTTTCACAGTGAGATCTATGCGATATGGCCGAGAAATGTAATTTTGATGTTAACTCCCAAACCGCTGCGCAGAAGTCAACCAAACTTCACCCAATAGTGTATTGTATCACAATCTAGTAGTTACATTTGAAAATTTTGTTCTAGGAAATTTTGTTTGAGCGCAATCATCAAACTTAATTAAAAAAGTCATTTAAGCCTTTTCACAGTGAGATCTATGCGATATGGCCGAGAAATGTAATTTTGATGTTAACTCCCAAACCGCTGCGCAGAAGTCAACCAAACTTCACCCATTAGTGTATTGTATCACAATCTAGTAGTTACATGTGAAAATTTGGTTCTAGGACATTTGATTTGAGCGCAATCCTCAAACTTAGGTCAAAAAAGCCATTTAAGCCTTTTCACAGTGAGATCTATGCGATATGGCCGAGAAATGTAATTTTGATGTTAACTCCCAAACCGCTGCGCAGAAGTCAACCAAACTTCACCCAATAGTGTATTGTATCACATTCTAGTAGTTACATTTGAAAATTTCGTTCTAGGACATTTGGTTTGAGCGCAATCATTAAACTTAGGTCAAAAAAGCCATTTAAGCCTTTTCACAGTGAGATCTATGCGATATGGCCGAGAAATGTAATTTTGATGTTAACTCCCAAACCGCTGCGCAGAAGTCAACTAAACTTCACCCAATAGTGTATTGTATCACATTCTAGTAGTTACATTTGAAAATTTCGTTCTAGGACATTTGGTTTGAGCGCAATCATTAAACTTAATTAAAAAAGTCATTTAAGCCTTTTCACAGTGAGATCTATGCGATATGGCCGAGAAATGTAATTTTGATGTTAACTCCCAAACCGCTGCGCAGAAGTCAACCAAACTTCACCCAATAGTGTATTGTATCACAATCTAGTAGTTACATTTGAAAATTTTGTTCTAGGACATTTTGTTTGAACGCAATCATCAAACTTAATTAAAAAAGTCATTTAAGCCTTTTCACAGTGAGATCTATGCGATATGGCCGAGAAATGTAATTTTGATGTTAACTCCCAAACCGCTGCGCAGAAGTCAACCAAACTTCACCCAATAGTGTATTGTATCACAATCTAGTAGTTACATTTGAAAATTTTGTTCTAGGACATTTTGTTTGAACGCAATCATCAAACTTAATTAAAAAAGTCATTTAAGCCTTTTCACAGTGAGATCTATGCGATATGGCCGAGAAATGTAATTTTGATGTTAACTCCCAAACCGCTGCGCAGAAGTCAACCAAACTTCACCCAATAGTGTATTGTATCACATTCTAGTAGTTACATTTGAAAATTTCGTTCTAGGACATTTGGTTTGAGCGCAATCATTAAACTTAGGTCAAAAAAGTCATTTAAGCCTTTTCACAGTGAGATCTATACGATATGGCCGAGAAATGTAATTTTGATGTTAACTCCCAAACCTCTGCGCAGAAGTCAACCAAACTTCACCCATTAGTGTATTGTATCACAATCTAGTAGTTACATGTGGAAATTTGGTTCTAGGACATTTGATTTGAGCGCAATCCTCAAACTTAGGTCAAAAAAGCCATTTAAGCCTTTTCACAGTGAGATCTATGCGATATGGCTGAGAAATGTAATTTTGATGTTAACTCCCAAACCGCTGCGCAGAAGTCAACCAAATTTCACCCAATAGTGTATTGTATCACATTCTAGTAGTTACATTTGAAAATTTCGTTCTAGGACATTTGGTTTGAGCGCAATCTTTAAACTTAGGTCAAAAAAGCCATTTAAGCCTTTTCACAGTGAGATCTATGCGATATGGCCGAGAAATGTAATTTTGATGTTAACTCCCAAACCGCTGCGCAGAAGTCAACCAAACTTCACCCAATAGTGTATTGTATCACAATCTAGTAGTTACATTTGAAAATTTTGTTCTAGGACATTTTGTTTGAACGCAATCATCAAACTTAATTAAAAAAGTCATTTAAGCCTTTTCACAGTGAGATCTATGCGATATGGCCGAGAAATGTAATTTTGATGTTAACTCCCAAACCGCTGCGCAGAAGTCAACCAAACTTCACCCAATAGTGTATTGTATCACAATCTAGTAGTTACATTTGAAAATTTTGTTCTAGGACATTTTGTTTGAACGCAATCATCAAACTTAATTAAAAAAGTCATTTAAGCCTTTTCACAGTGAGATCTATGCGATATGGCCGAGAAATGTAATTTTGATGTTAACTCCCAAACCGCTGCGCAGAAGTCAACCAAACTTCACCCAATAGTGTATTGTATCACATTCTAGTAGTTACATTTGAAAATTTCGTTCTAGGACATTTGGTTTGAGCGCAATCATTAAACTTAGGTCAAAAAAGCCATTTAAGCCTTTTCACAGTGAGATCTATGCGATATGGCCGAGAAATGTAATTTTGATGTTAACTCCCAAACCGCTGCGCAGAAGTCAACCAAACTTCACCCAATAGTGTATTGTATCACAATCTAGTAGTTACATTTGAAAATTTTGTTCTAGGAAATTTTGTTTGAGCGCAATCATCAAACTTAATTAAAAAAGTCATTTAAGCCTTTTCACAGTGAGATCTATGCGATATGGCCGAGAAATGTAATTTTGATGTTAACTCCCAAACCGCTGCGCAGAAGTCAACCAAACTTCACCCATTAGTGTATTGTATCACAATCTAGTAGTTACATGTGAAAATTTGGTTCTAGGACATTTGATTTGAGCGCAATCCTCAAACTTAGGTCAAAAAAGCCATTTAAGCCTTTTCACAGTGAGATCTATGCGATATGGCCGAGAAATGTAATTTTGATGTTAACTCCCAAACCGCTGCGCAGAAGTCAACTAAACTTCACCCAATAGTGTATTGTATCACATTCTAGTAGTTACATTTGAAAATTTCGTTCTAGGACATTTGGTTTGAGCGCAATCATTAAACTTAATTAAAAAAGTCATTTAAGCCTTTTCACAGTGAGATCTATGCGATATGGCCGAGAAATGTAATTTTGATGTTAACTCCCAAACCGCTGCGCAGAAGTCAACCAAACTTCACCCAATAGTGTATTGTATCACAATCTAGTAGTTACATTTGAAAATTTTGTTCTAGGACATTTTGTTTGAACGCAATCATCAAACTTAATTAAAAAAGTCATTTAAGCCTTTTCACAGTGAGATCTATGCGATATGGCCGAGAAATGTAATTTTGATGTTAACTCCCAAACCGCTGCGCAGAAGTCAACCAAACTTCACCCAATAGTGTATTGTATCACAATCTAGTAGTTACATTTGAAAATTTTGTTCTATGACATTTTGTTTGAACGCAATCATCAAACTTAATTAAAAAAGTCATTTAAGCCTTTTCACAGTGAGATCTATGCGATATGGCCGAGAAATGTAATTTTGATGTTAACTCCCAAACCGCTGCGCAGAAGTCAACCAAACTTCACCCATTAGTGTATTGTATCACAATCTAGTAGTTACATGTGAAAATTTGGTTCTAGGACATTTGATTTGAGCGCAATCCTCAAACTTAGGTCAAAAAAGCCATTTAAGCCTTTTCACAGTGAGATCTATGCGATATGGCCGAGAAATGTAATTTTGATGTTAACTCCCAAACCGCTGCGCAGAAGTCAACCAAACTTCACCCAATAGTGTATTGTATCACATTCTAGTAGTTACATTTGAAAATTTCGTTCTAGGACATTTGGTTTGAGCGCAATCATTAAACTTAGGTCAAAAAAGCCATTTAAGCCTTTTCACAGTGAGATCTATGCGATATGGCCGAGAAATGTAATTTTGATGTTAACTCCCAAACCGCTGCGCAGAAGTCAACCAAACTTCACCCAATAGTGTATTGTATCACAATCTAGTAGTTACATTTGAAAATTTTGTTCTAGGACATTTTGTTTGAACGCAATCATCAAACTTAATTAAAAAAGTCATTTAAGCCTTTTCACAGTGAGATCTATGCGATATGGCCGAGAAATGTAATTTTGATGTTAACTCCCAAACCGCTGCGCAGAAGTCAACCAAACTTCACCCAATAGTGTATTGTATCACAATCTAGTAGTTACATTTGAAAATTTTGTTCTATGACATTTTGTTTGAACGCAATCATCAAACTTAATTAAAAAAGTCATTTAAGCCTTTTCACAGTGAGATCTATGCGATATGGCCGAGAAATGTAATTTTGATGTTAACTCCCAAACCGCTGCGCAGAAGTCAACCAAACTTCACCCAATAGTGTATTGTATCACAATCTAGTAGTTACATTTAGAAATTTGGTTCTTGGACATTTGATTTGAGCGCAATCCTCAAACTTAGGTCAAAAAAGCCATTTAAGCCTTTTCACAGTGAGATCTATGCGATATGGCCGAGAAATGTAATTTTGATGTTAACTCCCAAACCGCTGCGCAGAAGTCAACCAAACTTCACCCAATAGTGTATTGTATCACAATCTAGTAGTTACATTTGAAAATTTTGTTCTAGGACATTTTGTTTGAACGCAATCATCAAACTTAATTAAAAAAGTCATTTAAGCCTTTTCACAGTGAGATCTATGCGATATGGCCGAGAAATGTAATTTTGATGTTAACTCCCAAACCGCTGCGCAGAAGTCAACCAAACTTCACCCAATAGTGTATTGTATCACATTCTAGTAGTTACATTTGAAAATTTCGTTCTAGGACATTTGGTTTGAGCGCAATCATTAAACTTAGGTCAAAAAAGCCATTTAAGCCTTTTCACAGTGAGATCTATGCGATATGGCCGAGAAATGTAATTTTGATGTTAACTCCCAAACCGCTGCGCAGAAGTCAACCAAACTTCACCCAATAGTGTATTGTATCACAATCTAGTAGTTACATTTGAAAATTTTGTTCTAGGAAATTTTGTTTGAGCGCAATCATCAAACTTAATTAAAAAAGTCATTTAAGCCTTTTCACAGTGAGATCTATGCGATATGGCCGAGAAATGTAATTTTGATGTTAACTCCCAAACCGCTGCGCAGAAGTCAACCAAACTTCACCCATTAGTGTATTGTATCACAATCTAGTAGTTACATGTGAAAATTTGGTTCTAGGACATTTGATTTGAGCGCAATCCTCAAACTTAGGTCAAAAAAGCCATTTAAGCCTTTTCACAGTGAGATCTATGCGATATGGCCGAGAAATGTAATTTTGATGTTAACTCCCAAACCGCTGCGCAGAAGTCAACCAAACTTCACCCAATAGTGTATTGTATCACATTCTAGTAGTTACATTTGAAAATTTCGTTCTAGGACATTTGGTTTGAGCGCAATCATTAAACTTAGGTCAAAAAAGCCATTTAAGCCTTTTCACAGTGAGATCTATGCGATATGGCCGAGAAATGTAATTTTGATGTTAACTCCCAAACCGCTGCGCAGAAGTCAACTAAACTTCACCCAATAGTGTATTGTATCACATTCTAGTAGTTACATTTGAAAATTTCGTTCTAGGACATTTGGTTTGAGCGCAATCATTAAACTTAATTAAAAAAGTCATTTAAGCCTTTTCACAGTGAGATCTATGCGATATGGCCGAGAAATGTAATTTTGATGTTAACTCCCAAACCGCTGCGCAGAAGTCAACCAAACTTCACCCAATAGTGTATTGTATCACAATCTAGTAGTTACATTTGAAAATTTTGTTCTAGGACATTTTGTTTGAACGCAATCATCAAACTTAATTAAAAAAGTCATTTAAGCCTTTTCACAGTGAGATCTATGCGATATGGCCGAGAAATGTAATTTTGATGTTAACTCCCAAACCGCTGCGCAGAAGTCAACCAAACTTCACCCAATAGTGTATTGTATCACAATCTAGTAGTTACATTTGAAAATTTTGTTCTATGACATTTTGTTTGAACGCAATCATCAAACTTAATTAAAAAAGTCATTTAAGCCTTTTCACAGTGAGATCTATGCGATATGGCCGAGAAATGTAATTTTGATGTTAACTCCCAAACCGCTGCGCAGAAGTCAACCAAACTTCACCCAATAGTGTATTGTATCACAATCTAGTAGTTACATTTGGAAATTTGGTTCTTGGACATTTGATTTGAGCGCAATCCTCAAACTTAGGTCAAAAAAGCCATTTAAGCCTTTTCACAGTGAGATCTATGCGATATGGCCGAGAAATGTAATTTTGATGTTAACTCCCAAACCGCTGCGCAGAAGTCAACCAAACTTCACCCAATAGTGTATTGTATCACAATCTAGTAGTTACATTTGAAAATTTTGTTCTAGGACATTTTGTTTGAACGCAATCATCAAACTTAATTAAAAAAGTCATTTAAGCCTTTTCACAGTGAGATCTATGCGATATGGCCGAGAAATGTAATTTTGATGTTAACTCCCAAACCGCTGCGCAGAAGTCAACCAAACTTCACCCAATAGTGTATTGTATCACATTCTAGTAGTTACATTTGAAAATTTCGTTCTAGGACATTTGGTTTGAGCGCAATCATTAAACTTAGGTCAAAAAAGCCATTTAAGCCTTTTCACAGTGAGATCTATGCGATATGGCCGAGAAATGTAATTTTGATGTTAACTCCCAAACCGCTGCGCAGAAGTCAACCAAACTTCACCCAATAGTGTATTGTATCACAATCTAGTAGTTACATTTGAAAATTTTGTTCTAGGAAATTTTGTTTGAGCGCAATCATCAAACTTAATTAAAAAAGTCATTTAAGCCTTTTCACAGTGAGATCTATGCGATATGGCCGAGAAATGTAATTTTGATGTTAACTCCCAAACCGCTGCGCAGAAGTCAACCAAACTTCACCCATTAGTGTATTGTATCACAATCTAGTAGTTACATGTGAAAATTTGGTTCTAGGACATTTGATTTGAGCGCAATCCTCAAACTTAGGTCAAAAAAGCCATTTAAGCCTTTTCACAGTGAGATCTATGCGATATGGCCGAGAAATGTAATTTTGATGTTAACTCCCAAACCGCTGCGCAGAAGTCAACCAAACTTCACCCAATAGTGTATTGTATCACATTCTAGTAGTTACATTTGAAAATTTCGTTCTAGGACATTTGGTTTGAGCGCAATCATTAAACTTAGGTCAAAAAAGCCATTTAAGCCTTTTCACAGTGAGATCTATGCGATATGGCCGAGAAATGTAATTTTGATGTTAACTCCCAAACCGCTGCGCAGAAGTCAACTAAACTTCACCCAATAGTGTATTGTATCACATTCTAGTAGTTACATTTGAAAATTTCGTTCTAGGACATTTGGTTTGAGCGCAATCATTAAACTTAATTAAAAAAGTCATTTAAGCCTTTTCACAGTGAGATCTATGCGATATGGCCGAGAAATGTAATTTTGATGTTAACTCCCAAACCGCTGCGCAGAAGTCAACCAAACTTCACCCAATAGTGTATTGTATCACAATCTAGTAGTTACATTTGAAAATTTTGTTCTAGGACATTTTGTTTGAACGCAATCATCAAACTTAATTAAAAAAGTCATTTAAGCCTTTTCACAGTGAGATCTATGCGATATGGCCGAGAAATGTAATTTTGATGTTAACTCCCAAACCGCTGCGCAGAAGTCAACCAAACTTCACCCAATAGTGTATTGTATCACAATCTAGTAGTTACATTTGAAAATTTTGTTCTAGGACATTTTGTTTGAACGCAATCATCAAACTTAATTAAAAAAGTCATTTAAGCCTTTTCACAGTGAGATCTATGCGATATGGCCGAGAAATGTAATTTTGATGTTAACTCCCAAACCGCTGCGCAGAAGTCAACCAAACTTCACCCAATAGTGTATTGTATCACATTCTAGTAGTTACATTTGAAAATTTCGTTCTAGGACATTTGGTTTGAGCGCAATCATTAAACTTAGGTCAAAAAAGTCATTTAAGCCTTTTCACAGTGAGATCTATACGATATGGCCGAGAAATGTAATTTTGATGTTAACTCCCAAACCTCTGCGCAGAAGTCAACCAAACTTCACCCATTAGTGTATTGTATCACAATCTAGTAGTTACATGTGGAAATTTGGTTCTAGGACATTTGATTTGAGCGCAATCCTCAAACTTAGGTCAAAAAAGCCATTTAAGCCTTTTCACAGTGAGATCTATGCGATATGGCTGAGAAATGTAATTTTGATGTTAACTCCCAAACCGCTGCGCAGAAGTCAACCAAATTTCACCCAATAGTGTATTGTATCACATTCTAGTAGTTACATTTGAAAATTTCGTTCTAGGACATTTGGTTTGAGCGCAATCTTTAAACTTAGGTCAAAAAAGCCATTTAAGCCTTTTCACAGTGAGATCTATGCGATATGGCCGAGAAATGTAATTTTGATGTTAACTCCCAAACCGCTGCGCAGAAGTCAACCAAACTTCACCCAATAGTGTATTGTATCACAATCTAGTAGTTACATTTGAAAATTTTGTTCTAGGACATTTTGTTTGAACGCAATCATCAAACTTAATTAAAAAAGTCATTTAAGCCTTTTCACAGTGAGATCTATGCGATATGGCCGAGAAATGTAATTTTGATGTTAACTCCCAAACCGCTGCGCAGAAGTCAACCAAACTTCACCCAATAGTGTATTGTATCACAATCTAGTAGTTACATTTGAAAATTTTGTTCTAGGACATTTTGTTTGAACGCAATCATCAAACTTAATTAAAAAAGTCATTTAAGCCTTTTCACAGTGAGATCTATGCGATATGGCCGAGAAATGTAATTTTGATGTTAACTCCCAAACCGCTGCGCAGAAGTCAACCAAACTTCACCCAATAGTGTATTGTATCACATTCTAGTAGTTACATTTGAAAATTTCGTTCTAGGACATTTGGTTTGAGCGCAATCATTAAACTTAGGTCAAAAAAGCCATTTAAGCCTTTTCACAGTGAGATCTATGCGATATGGCCGAGAAATGTAATTTTGATGTTAACTCCCAAACCGCTGCGCAGAAGTCAACCAAACTTCACCCAATAGTGTATTGTATCACAATCTAGTAGTTACATTTGAAAATTTTGTTCTAGGAAATTTTGTTTGAGCGCAATCATCAAACTTAATTAAAAAAGTCATTTAAGCCTTTTCACAGTGAGATCTATGCGATATGGCCGAGAAATGTAATTTTGATGTTAACTCCCAAACCGCTGCGCAGAAGTCAACCAAACTTCACCCATTAGTGTATTGTATCACAATCTAGTAGTTACATGTGAAAATTTGGTTCTAGGACATTTGATTTGAGCGCAATCCTCAAACTTAGGTCAAAAAAGCCATTTAAGCCTTTTCACAGTGAGATCTATGCGATATGGCCGAGAAATGTAATTTTGATGTTAACTCCCAAACCGCTGCGCAGAAGTCAACCAAACTTCACCCAATAGTGTATTGTATCACATTCTAGTAGTTACATTTGAAAATTTCGTTCTAGGACATTTGGTTTGAGCGCAATCATTAAACTTAGGTCAAAAAAGCCATTTAAGCCTTTTCACAGTGAGATCTATGCGATATGGCCGAGAAATGTAATTTTGATGTTAACTCCCAAACCGCTGCGCAGAAGTCAACTAAACTTCACCCAATAGTGTATTGTATCACATTCTAGTAGTTACATTTGAAAATTTCGTTCTAGGACATTTGGTTTGAGCGCAATCATTAAACTTAATTAAAAAAGTCATTTAAGCCTTTTCACAGTGAGATCTATGCGATATGGCCGAGAAATGTAATTTTGATGTTAACTCCCAAACCGCTGCGCAGAAGTCAACCAAACTTCACCCAATAGTGTATTGTATCACAATCTAGTAGTTACATTTGAAAATTTTGTTCTAGGACATTTTGTTTGAACGCAATCATCAAACTTAATTAAAAAAGTCATTTAAGCCTTTTCACAGTGAGATCTATGCGATATGGCCGAGAAATGTAATTTTGATGTTAACTCCCAAACCGCTGCGCAGAAGTCAACCAAACTTCACCCAATAGTGTATTGTATCACAATCTAGTAGTTACATTTGAAAATTTTGTTCTATGACATTTTGTTTGAACGCAATCATCAAACTTAATTAAAAAAGTCATTTAAGCCTTTTCACAGTGAGATCTATGCGATATGGCCGAGAAATGTAATTTTGATGTTAACTCCCAAACCGCTGCGCAGAAGTCAACCAAACTTCACCCAATAGTGTATTGTATCACAATCTAGTAGTTACATTTGGAAATTTGGTTCTTGGACATTTGATTTGAGCGCAATCCTCAAACTTAGGTCAAAAAAGCCATTTAAGCCTTTTAACAGTGAGATCTATGCGATATGGCCGAGAAATGTAATTTTGATGTTAACTCCCAAACCGCTGCGCAGAAGTCAACCAAACTTCACCCAATAGTGTATTGTATCACAATCTAGTAGTTACATTTGAAAATTTTGTTCTAGGACATTTTGTTTGAACGCAATCATCAAACTTAATTAAAAAAGTCATTTAAGCCTTTTCACAGTGAGATCTATGCGATATGGCCGAGAAATGTAATTTTGATGTTAACTCCCAAACCGCTGCGCAGAAGTCAACCAAACTTCACCCAATAGTGTATTGTATCACATTCTAGTAGTTACATTTGAAAATTTCGTTCTAGGACATTTGGTTTGAGCGCAATCATTAAACTTAGGTCAAAAAAGCCATTTAAGCCTTTTCACAGTGAGATCTATGCGATATGGCCGAGAAATGTAATTTTGATGTTAACTCCCAAACCGCTGCGCAGAAGTCAACCAAACTTCACCCAATAGTGTATTGTATCACAATCTAGTAGTTACATTTGAAAATTTTGTTCTAGGAAATTTTGTTTGAGCGCAATCATCAAACTTAATTAAAAAAGTCATTTAAGCCTTTTCACAGTGAGATCTATGCGATATGGCCGAGAAATGTAATTTTGATGTTAACTCCCAAACCGCTGCGCAGAAGTCAACCAAACTTCACCCATTAGTGTATTGTATCACAATCTAGTAGTTACATGTGAAAATTTGGTTCTAGGACATTTGATTTGAGCGCAATCCTCAAACTTAGGTCAAAAAAGCCATTTAAGCCTTTTCACAGTGAGATCTATGCGATATGGCCGAGAAATGTAATTTTGATGTTAACTCCCAAACCGCTGCGCAGAAGTCAACCAAACTTCACCCAATAGTGTATTGTATCACATTCTAGTAGTTACATTTGAAAATTTCGTTCTAGGACATTTGGTTTGAGCGCAATCATTAAACTTAGGTCAAAAAAGCCATTTAAGCCTTTTCACAGTGAGATCTATGCGATATGGCCGAGAAATGTAATTTTGATGTTAACTCCCAAACCGCTGCGCAGAAGTCAACTAAACTTCACCCAATAGTGTATTGTATCACATTCTAGTAGTTACATTTGAAAATTTCGTTCTAGGACATTTGGTTTGAGCGCAATCATTAAACTTAGGTCAAAAAAGCCATTTAAGCCTTTTCACAGTGAGATCTATGCGATATGGCCGAGAAATGTAATTTTGATGTTAACTCCCAAACCGCTGCGCAGAAGTCAACCAAACTTCACCCAATATCACATTCTAGTAGTTACATTTGAAAATTTCGTTCTAGGACATTTGGTTTGAGCGCAATCTTTAAACTTAGGTCAAAAAAGCCATTTAAGCCTTTTCACAGTGAGATCTATGCGATATGGCCGAGAAATGTAATTTTGATGTTAACTCCCAAACCGCTGCGCAGAAGTCAACCAAACTTCACCCAATAGTGTAATGTATCACAATCTAGTAGTTACATTTGAAAATTTTGTTCTAGGAAATTTTGTTTGAGCGCAATCATCAAACTTAATTAAAAAAGTCATTTAAGCCTTTTCACAGTGAGATCTATACGATATGGCCGAGAAATGTAATTTTGATGTTAACTCCCAAACCTCTGCGCAGAAGTCAACCAAACTTCACCCATTAGTGTATTGTATCACAATCTAGTAGTTACATGTGGAAATTTGGTTCTAGGACATTTGATTTGAGCGCAATCCTCAAACTTAGGTCAAAAAAGCCATTTAAGCCTTTTCACAGTGAGATCTATGCGATATGGCCGAGAAATGTAATTTTGATGTTAACTCCCAAACCGCAGCGCAGAAGTCAACCAAACTTCACCCAATAGTGTATTGTATCACAATCTAGTAGTTACATTTGAAAATTTTGTTCTAGGAAATTTTGTTTGAGCGCAATCATCAAACTTAATTAAAAAAGTCATTTAAGCCTTTTCACAGTGAGATCTATACGATATGGCCGAGAAATGTAATTTTGATGTTAACTCCCAAACCTCTGCGCAGAAGTCAACCAAACTTCACCCATTAGTGTATTGTATCACAATCTAGTAGTTACATGTGGAAATTTGGTTCTAGGACATTTGATTTGAGCGCAATCCTCAAACTTAGGTCAAAAAAGCCATTTAAGCCTTTTCACAGTGAGATCTATGCGATATGGCCGAGAAATGTAATTTTGATGTTAACTCCCAAACCGCTGCGCAGAAGTCAACCAAACTTCACCCAATAGTGTATTGTATCACATTCTAGTAGTTACATTTGAAAATTTCGTTCTAGGACATTTGGTTTGAGCGCAATCTTTAAACTTAGGTCAAAAAAGCCATTTAAGCCTTTTCACAGTGAGATCTATGCGATATGGCCGAGAAATGTAATTTTGATGTTAACTCCCAAACCGCTGCGCAGAAGTCAACCAAACTTCACCCAATAGTGTAATGTATCACAATCTAGTAGTTACATTTGAAAATTTTGTTCTAGGAAATTTTGTTTGAGCGCAATCATCAAACTTAATTAAAAAAGTCATTTAAGCCTTTTCACAGTGAGATCTATACGATATGGCCGAGAAATGTAATTTTGATGTTAACTCCCAAACCTCTGCGCAGAAGTCAACCAAACTTCACCCATTAGTGTATTGTATCACAATCTAGTAGTTACATGTGGAAATTTGGTTCTAGGACATTTGATTTGAGCGCAATCCTCAAACTTAGGTCAAAAAAGCCATTTAAGCCTTTTCACAGTGAGATCTATGCGATATGGCTGAGAAATGTAATTTTGATGTTAACTCCCAAACCGCTGCGCAGAAGTCAACCAAATTTCACCCAATAGTGTATTGTATCACATTCTAGTAGTTACATTTGAAAATTTCGTTCTAGGACATTTGGTTTGAGCGCAATCTTTAAACTTAGGTCAAAAAAGCCATTTAAGCCTTTTCACAGTGAGATCTATGCGATATGGCCGAGAAATGTAATTTTGATGTTAACTCCCAAACCGCTGCGCAGAAGTCAACCAAACTTCACCCAATAGTGTATTGTATCACAATCTAGTAGTTACATTTGAAAATTTTGTTCTAGGACATTTTGTTTGAACGCAATCATCAAACTTAATTAAAAAAGTCATTTAAGCCTTTTCACAGTGAGATCTATGCGATATGGCCGAGAAATGTAATTTTGATGTTAACTCCCAAACCGCTGCGCAGAAGTCAACCAAACTTCACCCAATAGTGTATTGTATCACAATCTAGTAGTTACATTTGAAAATTTTGTTCTAGGACATTTTGTTTGAACGCAATCATCAAACTTAATTAAAAAAGTCATTTAAGCCTTTTCACAGTGAGATCTATGCGATATGGCCGAGAAATGTAATTTTGATGTTAACTCCCAAACCGCTGCGCTGAAGTCAACCAAACTTCACCCAATAGTGTATTGTATCACATTCTAGTAGTTACATTTGAAAATTTCGTTCTAGGACATTTGGTTTGAGCGCAATCCTCAAACTTAGGTCAAAAAAGCCATTTAAGCCTTTTCACAGTGAGATCTATGCGATATGGCCGAGAAATGTAATTTTGATGTTAACTCCCAAACCGCTGCGCAGAAGTCAACCAAACTTCACCCAATATCACATTCTAGTAGTTACATTTGAAAATTTCGTTCTAGGACATTTGGTTTGAGCGCAATCTTTAAACTTAGGTCAAAAAAGCCATTTAAGCCTTTTCACAGTGAGATCTATGCGATATGGCCGAGAAATGTAATTTTGATGTTAACTCCCAAACCGCTGCGCAGAAGTCAACCAAACTTCACCCATTAGTGTATTGTATCACAATCTAGTAGTTACATGTGAAAATTTGGTTCTAGGACATTTGATTTGAGCGCAATCCTCAAACTTAGGTCAAAAAAGCCATTTAAGCCTTTTCACAGTGAGATCTATGCGATATGGCCGAGAAATGTAATTTTGATGTTAACTCCCAAACCGCTGCGCAGAAGTCAACCAAACTTCACCCAATAGTGTATTGTATCACATTCTAGTAGTTACATTTGAAAATTTCGTTCTAGGACATTTGGTTTGAGCGCAATCATTAAACTTAGGTCAAAAAAGCCATTTAAGCCTTTTCACAGTGAGATCTATGCGATATGGCCGAGAAATGTAATTTTGATGTTAACTCCCAAACCGCTGCGCAGAAGTCAACTAAACTTCACCCAATAGTGTATTGTATCACATTCTAGTAGTTACATTTGAAAATTTCGTTCTAGGACATTTGGTTTGAGCGCAATCATTAAACTTAATTAAAAAAGTCATTTAAGCCTTTTCACAGTGAGATCTATGCGATATGGCCGAGAAATGTAATTTTGATGTTAACTCCCAAACCGCTGCGCAGAAGTCAACCAAACTTCACCCAATAGTGTATTGTATCACAATCTAGTAGTTACATTTGAAAATTTTGTTCTAGGACATTTTGTTTGAACGCAATCATCAAACTTAATTAAAAAAGTCATTTAAGCCTTTTCACAGTGAGATCTATGCGATATGGCCGAGAAATGTAATTTTGATGTTAACTCCCAAACCGCTGCGCAGAAGTCAACCAAACTTCACCCAATAGTGTATTGTATCACAATCTAGTAGTTACATTTGAAAATTTTGTTCTATGACATTTTGTTTGAACGCAATCATCAAACTTAATTAAAAAAGTCATTTAAGCCTTTTCACAGTGAGATCTATGCGATATGGCCGAGAAATGTAATTTTGATGTTAACTCCCAAACCGCTGCGCAGAAGTCAACCAAACTTCACCCAATAGTGTATTGTATCACAATCTAGTAGTTACATTTGGAAATTTGGTTCTTGGACATTTGATTTGAGCGCAATCCTCAAACTTAGGTCAAAAAAGCCATTTAAGCCTTTTCACAGTGAGATCTATGCGATATGGCCGAGAAATGTAATTTTGATGTTAACTCCCAAACCGCTGCGCAGAAGTCAACCAAACTTCACCCAATAGTGTATTGTATCACAATCTAGTAGTTACATTTGAAAATTTTGTTCTAGGACATTTTGTTTGAACGCAATCATCAAACTTAATTAAAAAAGTCATTTAAGCCTTTTCACAGTGAGATCTATGCGATATGGCCGAGAAATGTAATTTTGATGTTAACTCCCAAACCGCTGCGCAGAAGTCAACCAAACATCACCCAATAGTGTATTGTATCACATTCTAGTAGTTACATTTGAAAATTTCGTTCTAGGACATTTGGTTTGAGCGCAATCATTAAACTTAGGTCAAAAAAGCCATTTAAGCCTTTTCACAGTGAGATCTATGCGATATGGCCGAGAAATGTAATTTTGATGTTAACTCCCAAACCGCTGCGCAGAAGTCAACCAAACTTCACCCAATAGTGTATTGTATCACAATCTAGTAGTTACATTTGAAAATTTTGTTCTAGGAAATTTTGTTTGAGCGCAATCATCAAACTTAATTAAAAAAGTCATTTAAGCCTTTTCACAGTGAGATCTATGCGATATGGCCGAGAAATGTAATTTTGATGTTAACTCCCAAACCGCTGCGCAGAAGTCAACCAAACTTCACCCATTAGTGTATTGTATCACAATCTAGTAGTTACATGTGAAAATTTGGTTCTAGGACATTTGATTTGAGCGCAATCCTCAAACTTAGGTCAAAAAAGCCATTTAAGCCTTTTCACAGTGAGATCTATGCGATATGGCCGAGAAATGTAATTTTGATGTTAACTCCCAAACCGCTGCGCAGAAGTCAACCAAACTTCACCCAATAGTGTATTGTATCACATTCTAGTAGTTACATTTGAAAATTTCGTTCTAGGACATTTGGTTTGAGCGCAATCCTCAAACTTAGGTCAAAAAAGCCATTTAAGCCTTTTCACAGTGAGATCTATGCGATATGGCCGAGAAATGTAATTTTGATGTTAACTCCCAAACCGCTGCGCAGAAGTCAACCAAACTTCACCCATTAGTGTATTGTATCACAATCTAGTAGTTACATGTGGAAATTTGGTTTTTGGACATTTGGTTTGAGCGCAATCATTAAACTTAGGTCAAAAAAGCCATTTAAGCCTTTTCACAGTGAGATCTATGCGATATGGCCGAGAAATGTAATTTTGATGTTAACTCCCAAACCGCTGCGCAGAAGTCAACCAAACTTCACCCAATAGTGTATTGTATCACAATCTAATAGTTACATTTGAAAATTTTGTTCTAGGAAATTTTGTTTGAGCGCAATCATCAAACTTAATTAAAAAAGTCATTTAAGCCTTTTCACAGTGAGATCTATGCGATATGGCCGAGAAATGTAATTTTGATGTTAACTCCCAAACCTCTGCGCAGAAGTCAACCAAACTTCACCCATTAGTGTATTGTATCACAATCTAGTAGTTACATGTGGAAATTTGGTTCTAGGACATTTGATTTGAGCGCAATCCTCAAACTTAGGTCAAAAAAGCCATTTAAGCCTTTTCACAGTGAGATCTATGCGATATGGCCGAGAAATGTAATTTTGATGTTAACTCCCAAACCGCTGCGCAGAAGTCAACCAAACTTCACCCAATAGTGTATTGTATCACATTCTAGTAGTTACATTTGAAAATTTCGTTCTAGGACATTTGATGTGAGCGCAATCTTTAAACTTAGGTCAAAAAAGCCATTTAAGCCTTTTCACAGTGAGATCTATGCGATATGGCCGAGAAATGTAATTTTGATGTTAACTCCCAAACCGCTGCGCAGAAGTCAACCAAACTTCACCCAATAGTGTATTGTATCACAATCTAGTAGTTACATTTGAAAATTTTGTTCTAGGACATTTTGTTTGAACGCAATCATCAAACTTAATTAAAAAAGTCATTTAAGCCTTTTCACAGTGAGATCTATGCGATATGGCCGAGAAATGTAATTTTGATCTTAACTCCCAAACCGCTGCGCAGAAGTCAACCAAACTTCACCCAATAGTGTATTGTATCACAATCTAGTAGTTACATTTGAAAATTTTGTTCTAGGACATTTTGTTTGAACGCAATCATCAAACTTAATTAAAAAAGTCATTTAAGCCTTTTCACGGTGAGATCTATGCGATATGGCCGAGAAATGTAATTTTGATGTTAACTCCCAAACCGCTGCGCAGAAGTCAACCAAACTTCACCCAATAGTGTATTGTATCACAATCTAGTAGTTACATTTGAAAATTTTGTTCTAGGACATTTTGTTTGAACGCAATCATCAAACTTAATTAAAAAAGTCATTTAAGCCTTTTCACAGTGAGATCTATGCGATATGGCCGAGAAATGTAATTTTGATGTTAACTCCCAAACCGCTGCGCAGAAGTCAACCAAACTTCAACCATTAGTGTATTGTATCACAATCTAGTAGTTACATGTGGAAATTTGGTTCTAGGACATTTGATTTGAGCGCAGTCCTCAAACTTAGGTCAAAAAAGCCATTTAAGCCTTTTCACAGTGAGATCTATGCGATATGGCCGAGAAATGTAATTTTGATGTTAACTCCCAAACCGCTGCGCAGAAGTCAACCAAACTTCACCCAATAGTGTATTGTATCACAATCTAGTAGTTACATGTGGAAATTTGGTTATTGGACATTTGGTTTGAGCGCAATCATTAAACTTAGGTCAAAAAAGCCATTTAAGCCTTTTCACAGTGAGATCTATGCGATATGGCCGAGAAATGTAATTTTGATGTTAACTCCCAAACCGCTGCGCAGAAGTCAACCAAACTTCACCCAATAGTGTATTGTATCACAATCTAGTAGTTACATTTGAAAATTTTGTTCTAGGACATTTTGTTTGAACGCAATCATCAAACTTAATTAAAAAAGTCATTTAAGCCTTTTCACAGTGAGATCTATGCGATATGGCCGAGAAATGTAATTTTGATGTTAACTCCCAAACCGCCTCGCAGAAGTCAACCAAACTTCACCCATTAGTGTATTGTATCACAATGTAGTAGTTACATGTGGAAATTTGGTTTTTGGACATTTGGTTTGAGCGCAATCATTAAACTTAGGTCAAAAAAGCCATTTAAGCCTTTTCACAGTGAGATCTATGCGATATGGCCGAGAAATGTAATTTTGATGTTAACTCCCAAACCGCTGCGCAGAAGTCAACCAAACTTCACCCAATAGTGTATTGTATCACAATCTAATAGTTACATTTGAAAATTTTGTTCTAGGAAATTTTGTTTGAGCGCAATCATCAAACTTAATTAAAAAAGTCATTTAAGCCTTTTCACAGTGAGATCTATGCGATATGGCCGAGAAATGTAATTTTGATGTTAACTCCCAAACCTCTGCGCAGAAGTCAACCAAACTTCACCCATTAGTGTATTGTATCACAATCTAGTAGTTACATGTGGAAATTTGGTTCTAGGACATTTGATTTGAGCGCAATCCTCAAACTTAGGTCAAAAAAGCCATTTAAGCCTTTTCACAGTGAGATCTATGCGATATGGCCGAGAAATGTAATTTTGATGTTAACTCCCAAACCGCTGCGCAGAAGTCAACCAAACTTCACCCAATAGTGTATTGTATCACATTCTAGTAGTTACATTTGAAAATTTCGTTCTAGGACATTTGGTTTGAGCGCAATCTTTAAACTTATGTCAAAAAAGCCATTTAAGCCTTTTCACAGTGAGATCTATGCGATATGGCCGAGAAATGTAATTTTGATGTTAACTCCCAAACCGCTGCGCAGAAGTCAACCAAACTTCACCCAATAGTGTATTGTATCACAATCTAGTAGTTACATTTGAAAATTTTGTTCTAGGACATTTTGTTTGAACGCAATCATCAAACTTAATTAAAAAAGTCATTTAAGCCTTTTCACAGTGAGATCTATGCGATATGGCCGAGAAATGTAATTTTGATGTTAACTCCCAAACCGCTGCGCAGAAGTCAACCAAACTTCACCCAACAGTGTATTGTATCACAATCTAGTAGTTACATTTGAAAATTTTGTTCTAGGACATTTTGTTTGAACGCAATCATCAAACTTAATTAAAAAAGTCATTTAAGCCTTTTCACGGTGAGATCTATGCGATATGGCCGAGAAATGTAATTTTGATGTTAACTCCCAAACCGCTGCGCAGAAGTCAACCAAACTTCACCCAATAGTGTATTGTATCACATTCTAGTAGTTACATTTGAAAATTTCGTTCTAGGACATTTGGTTTGAGCGCAATCATTAAACTTAGGTCAAAAAAGCCATTTAAGCCTTTTCACAGTGAGATCTATGCGATGTGGCCGAGAAATGTAATTTTGATGTTAACTCCCAAACCGCTGCGCAGAAGTCAACCAAACTTCACCCAATAGTGTATTGTATCACAATCTAGTAGTTACATTTGAAAATTTTGTTCTAGGAAATTTTGTTTGAGCGCAATCATCAAACTTAATTAAAAAAGTCATTTAAGCCTTTTCACAGTGAGATCTATACGATATGGCCGAGAAATGTAATTTTGATGTTAACTCCCAAACCTCTGCGCAGAAGTCAACCAAACTTCACCCATTAGTGTATTGTATCACAATCTAGTAGTTACATGTGGAAATTTGGTTCTAGGACATTTGATTTGAGCGCAATCCTCAAACTTAGGTCAAAAAAGCCATTTAAGCCTTTTCACAGTGAGATCTATGCGATATGGCCGAGAAATGTAATTTTGATGTTAACTCCCAAACCGCTGCGCAGAAGTCAACCAAACTTCACCCAATAGTGTATTGTATCACATTCTAGTAGTTACATTTGAAAATTTCGTTCTAGGACATTTGGTTTGAGCGCAATCTTTAAACTTAGGTCAAAAAAGCCATTTAAGACTTTTCACAGTGAGATCTATGCGATATGGCCGAGAAATGTAATTTTGATGTTAACTCCCAAACCGCTGCGCAGAAGTCAACCAAACTTCACCCAATAGTGTATTGTATCACAATCTAGTAGTTACATTTGAAAATTTTGTTCTAGGACATTTTGTTTGAACGCAATCATCAAACTTAATTAAAAAAGTCATTTAAGCCTTTTCACAGTGAGATCTATGCGATATGGCCGAGAAATGTAATTTTGATGTTAACTCCCAAACCGCTGCGCAGAAGTCAACCAAACTTCACCCAATAGTGTATTGTATCACAATCTAGTACTTACATTTGAAAATTTTGTTCTATGACATTTTGTTTGAACGCAATCATCAAACTTAATTAAAAAAGTCATTTAAGCCTTTTCACAGTGAGATCTATGCGATATGGCCGAGAAATATAATTTTGATGTTAACTCCCAAACCGCTGCGCAGAAGTCAACCAAACTTCACCCATTAGTGTATTGTATCACAATCTAGTAGTTACATGTGGAAATTTGGTTATTGGACATTTGGTTTGAGCGCAATCATTAAACTTAGGTCAAAAAAGCCATTTAAGCCTTTTCACAGTGAGATCTATGCGATATGGCCGAGAAATGTAATTTTGATGTTAACTCCCAAACCGCTGCGCAGAAGTCAACCAAACTTCACCCAATAGTGTATTGTATCACAATCTAGTAGTTACATTTGAAAATTTTGTTCTAGGAAATTTTGTTTGAGCGCAATCATCAAACTTAATTAAAAAAGTCATTTAAGCCTTTTCACAGTGAGATCTATGCGATATGGCCGAGAAATGTAATTTTGATGTTAACTCCCAAACCTCTGCGCAGAAGTCAACCAAACTTCACCCAATAGTGTATTGTATCACAATCTAGTAGTTACATGTGGAAATTTGGTTCTAGGACATTTGATTTGAGAGCAATCTTTAAACTTAGGTCAAAAAAGCCATTTAAGCCTTTTCATAGTGAGATCTATGCGATATGGCCGAGAAATGTAATTTTGATGTTAACTCCCAAACCGCTGCGCAGAAGTCAACCAAACTTCACCCAATAGTGTATTGTATCACAATCTAGTAGTTACATTTGAAAGTTTTGTTCTAGGACATTTTGTTTGAACGCAATCATCAAACTTAATTAAAAAAGTCATTTAAGCCTTTTCACAGTGAGATCTATGCGATATGGCCGAGAAATGTAATTTTGATGTTAACTCCCAAACCGCTGCGCAGAAGTCAACCAAACTTCACCCAATAGTGTATTGTATCACAATCTAGTAGTTACATTTGGAAATTTTGTTCTTGGACATTTGATTTGAGTGCAATCCTCAAACTTAGGTCAAAAAAGCCATTTAAGCCTTTTCACAGTGAGATCTATGCGATATGGCCGAGAAATGTAATTTTGATGTTAACTCCCAAACCGCTGCGCAGAAGTCAACCAAACTTCACCCAATAGTGTATTGTATCACATTCTAGTAGTTACATTTGAAAATTTCGTTCTAGGACATTTGGTTTGAGCGCAATCTTTAAACTTAGGTCAAAAAAGCCATTTAAGCCTTTTCACAGTGAGATCTATGCGATATGGCCGAGAAATGTAATTTTGATGTTAACTCCCAAACCGCTGCGCAGAAGTCAACCAAACTTCACCCAATAGTGTAATGTATCACAATCTAGTAGTTACATTTGAAAATTTTGTTCTAGGAAATTTTGTTTGAGCGCAATCATCAAACTTAATTAAAAAAGTCATTTAAGCCTTTTCACAGTGAGATCTATACGATATGGCCGAGAAATGTAATTTTGATGTTAACTCCCAAACCTCTGCGCAGAAGTCAACCAAACTTCACCCATTAGTGTATTGTATCACAATCTAGTAGTTACATGTGGAAATTTGGTTCTAGGACATTTGATTTGAGCGCAATCCTCAAACTTAGGTCAAAAAAGCCATTTAAGCCTTTTCACAGTGAGATCTATGCGATATGGCTGAGAAATGTAATTTTGATGTTAACTCCCAAACCGCTGCGCAGAAGTCAACCAAATTTCACCCAATAGTGTATTGTATCACATTCTAGTAGTTACATTTGAAAATTTCGTTCTAGGACATTTGGTTTGAGCGCAATCTTTAAACTTAGGTCAAAAAAGCCATTTAAGCCTTTTCACAGTGAGATCTATGCGATATGGCCGAGAAATGTAATTTTGATGTTAACTCCCAAACCGCTGCGCAGAAGTCAACCAAACTTCACCCAATAGTGTATTGTATCACAATCTAGTAGTTACATTTGAAAATTTTGTTCTAGGACATTTTGTTTGAACGCAATCATCAAACTTAATTAAAAAAGTCATTTAAGCCTTTTCACAGTGAGATCTATGCGATATGGCCGAGAAATGTAATTTTGATGTTAACTCCCAAACCGCTGCGCAGAAGTCAACCAAACTTCACCCAATAGTGTATTGTATCACAATCTAGTAGTTACATTTGAAAATTTTGTTCTAGGACATTTTGTTTGAACGCAATCATCAAACTTAATTAAAAAAGTCATTTAAGCCTTTTCACAGTGAGATCTATGCGATATGGCCGAGAAATGTAATTTTGATGTTAACTCCCAAACCGCTGCGCAGAAGTCAACCAAACTTCACCCAATAGTGTATTGTATCACATTCTAGTAGTTACATTTGAAAATTTCGTTCTAGGACATTTGGTTTGAGCGCAATCATTAAACTTAGGTCAAAAAAGCCATTTAAGCCTTTTCACAGTGAGATCTATGCGATATGGCCGAGAAATGTAATTTTGATGTTAACTCCCAAACCGCTGCGCAGAAGTCAACCAAACTTCACCCAATAGTGTATTGTATCACAATCTAGTAGTTACATTTGAAAATTTTGTTCTAGGAAATTTTGTTTGAGCGCAATCATCAAACTTAATTAAAAAAGTCATTTAAGCCTTTTCACAGTGAGATCTATGCGATATGGCCGAGAAATGTAATTTTGATGTTAACTCCCAAACCGCTGCGCAGAAGTCAACCAAACTTCACCCAATAGTGTATTGTATCACAATCTAGTAGTTACATTTGAAAATTTTGTTCTAGGACATTTTGTTTGAACGCAATCATCAAACTTAATTAAAAAAGTCATTTAAGCCTTTTCACAGTGAGATCTATGCGATATGGCCGAGAAATGTAATTTTGATGTTAACTCCCAAACCGCTGCGCAGAAGTCAACCAAACTTCACCCAATAGTGTATTGTATCACAATCTAGTAGTTACATTTGAAAATTTTGTTCTATGACATTTTGTTTGAACGCAATCATCAAACTTAATTAAAAAAGTCATTTAAGCCTTTTCACAGTGAGATCTATGCGATATGGCCGAGAAATGTAATTTTGATGTTAACTCCCAAACCGCTGCGCAGAAGTCAACCAAACTTCACCCAATAGTGTATTGTATCACAATCTAGTAGTTACATTTGGAAATTTGGTTCTTGGACATTTGATTTGAGCGCAATCCTCAAACTTAGGTCAAAAAAGCCATTTAAGCCTTTTCACAGTGAGATCTATGCGATATGGCCGAGAAATGTAATTTTGATGTTAACTCCCAAACCGCTGCGCAGAAGTCAACCAAACTTCACCCAATAGTGTATTGTATCACAATCTAGTAGTTACATTTGAAAATTTTGTTCTAGGACATTTTGTTTGAACGCAATCATCAAACTTAATTAAAAAAGTCATTTAAGCCTTTTCACAGTGAGATCTATGCGATATGGCCGAGAAATGTAATTTTGATGTTAACTCCCAAACCGCTGCGCAGAAGTCAACCAAACTTCACCCAATAGTGTATTGTATCACATTCTAGTAGTTACATTTGAAAATTTCGTTCTAGGACATTTGGTTTGAGCGCAATCATTAAACTTAGGTCAAAAAAGCCATTTAAGCCTTTTCACAGTGAGATCTATGCGATATGGCCGAGAAATGTAATTTTGATGTTAACTCCCAAACCGCTGCGCAGAAGTCAACCAAACTTCACCCAATAGTGTATTGTATCACAATCTAGTAGTTACATTTGAAAATTTTGTTCTAGGAAATTTTGTTTGAGCGCAATCATCAAACTTAATTAAAAAAGTCATTTAAGCCTTTTCACAGTGAGATCTATGCGATATGGCCGAGAAATGTAATTTTGATGTTAACTCCCAAACCGCTGCGCAGAAGTCAACCAAACTTCACCCATTAGTGTATTGTATCACAATCTAGTAGTTACATGTGAAAATTTGGTTCTAGGACATTTGATTTGAGCGCAATCCTCAAACTTAGGTCAAAAAAGCCATTTAAGCCTTTTCACAGTGAGATCTATGCGATATGGCCGAGAAATGTAATTTTGATGTTAACTCCCAAACCGCTGCGCAGAAGTCAACCAAACTTCACCCAATAGTGTATTGTATCACATTCTAGTAGTTACATTTGAAAATTTCGTTCTAGGACATTTGGTTTGAGCGCAATCCTCAAACTTAGGTCAAAAAAGCCATTTAAGCCTTTTCACAGTGAGATCTATGCGATATGGCCGAGAAATGTAATTTTGATGTTAACTCCCAAACCGCTGCGCAGAAGTCAACCAAACTTCACCCATTAGTGTATTGTATCACAATCTAGTAGTTACATGTGGAAATTTGGTTTTTGGACATTTGGTTTGAGCGCAATCATTAAACTTAGGTCAAAAAAGCCATTTAAGCCTTTTCACAGTGAGATCTATGCGATATGGCCGAGAAATGTAATTTTGATGTTAACTCCCAAACCGCTGCGCAGAAGTCAACCAAACTTCACCCAATAGTGTATTGTATCACAATCTAATAGTTACATTTGAAAATTTTGTTCTAGGAAATTTTGTTTGAGCGCAATCATCAAACTTAATTAAAAAAGTCATTTAAGCCTTTTCACAGTGAGATCTATGCGATATGGCCGAGAAATGTAATTTTGATGTTAACTCCCAAACCTCTGCGCAGAAGTCAACCAAACTTCACCCATTAGTGTATTGTATCACAATCTAGTAGTTACATGTGGAAATTTGGTTCTAGGACATTTGATTTGAGCGCAATCCTCAAACTTAGGTCAAAAAAGCCATTTAAGCCTTTTCACAGTGAGATCTATGCGATATGGCCGAGAAATGTAATTTTGATGTTAACTCCCAAACCGCTGCGCAGAAGTCAACCAAACTTCACCCAATAGTGTATTGTATCACATTCTAGTAGTTACATTTGAAAATTTCGTTCTAGGACATTTGATGTGAGCGCAATCTTTAAACTTAGGTCAAAAAAGCCATTTAAGCCTTTTCACAGTGAGATCTATGCGATATGGCCGAGAAATGTAATTTTGATGTTAACTCCCAAACCGCTGCGCAGAAGTCAACCAAACTTCACCCAATAGTGTATTGTATCACAATCTAGTAGTTACATTTGAAAATTTTGTTCTAGGACATTTTGTTTGAACGCAATCATCAAACTTAATTAAAAAAGTCATTTAAGCCTTTTCACAGTGAGATCTATGCGATATGGCCGAGAAATGTAATTTTGATGTTAACTCCCAAACCGCTGCGCAGAAGTCAACCAAACTTCACCCAATAGTGTATTGTATCACAATCTAGTAGTTACATTTGAAAATTTTGTTCTAGGACATTTTGTTTGAACGCAATCATCAAACTTAATTAAAAAAGTCATTTAAGCCTTTTCACGGTGAGATCTATGCGATATGGCCGAGAAATGTAATTTTGATGTTAACTCCCAAACCGCTGCGCAGAAGTCAACCAAACTTCACCCAATAGTGTATTGTATCACAATCTAGTAGTTACATTTGAAAATTTTGTTCTAGGACATTTTGTTTGAACGCAATCATCAAACTTAATTAAAAAAGTCATTTAAGCCTTTTCACAGTGAGATCTATGCGATATGGCCGAGAAATGTAATTTTGATGTTAACTCCCAAACCGCTGCGCAGAAGTCAACCAAACTTCAACCATTAGTGTATTGTATCACAATCTAGTAGTTACATGTGGAAATTTGGTTCTAGGACATTTGATTTGAGCGCAGTCCTCAAACTTAGGTCAAAAAAGCCATTTAAGCCTTTTCACAGTGAGATCTATGCGATATGGCCGAGAAATGTAATTTTGATGTTAACTCCCAAACCGCTGCGCAGAAGTCAACCAAACTTCACCCAATAGTGTATTGTATCACAATCTAGTAGTTACATGTGGAAATTTGGTTATTGGACATTTGGTTTGAGCGCAATCATTAAACTTAGGTCAAAAAAGCCATTTAAGCCTTTTCACAGTGAGATCTATGCGATATGGCCGAGAAATGTAATTTTGATGTTAACTCCCAAACCGCTGCGCAGAAGTCAACCAAACTTCACCCAATAGTGTATTGTATCACAATCTAGTAGTTACATTTGAAAATTTTGTTCTAGGACATTTTGTTTGAACGCAATCATCAAACTTAATTAAAAAAGTCATTTAAGCCTTTTCACAGTGAGATCTATGCGATATGGCCGAGAAATGTAATTTTGATGTTAACTCCCAAACCGCCTCGCAGAAGTCAACCAAACTTCACCCATTAGTGTATTGTATCACAATGTAGTAGTTACATGTGGAAATTTGGTTTTTGGACATTTGGTTTGAGCGCAATCATTAAACTTAGGTCAAAAAAGCCATTTAAGCCTTTTCACAGTGAGATCTATGCGATATGGCCGAGAAATGTAATTTTGATGTTAACTCCCAAACCGCTGCGCAGAAGTCAACCAAACTTCACCCAATAGTGTATTGTATCACAATCTAATAGTTACATTTGAAAATTTTGTTCTAGGAAATTTTGTTTGAGCGCAATCATCAAACTTAATTAAAAAAGTCATTTAAGCCTTTTCACAGTGAGATCTATACGATATGGCCGAGAAATGTAATTTTGATGTTAACTCCCAAACCTCTGCGCAGAAGTCAACCAAACTTCACCCATTAGTGTATTGTATCACAATCTAGTAGTTACATGTGGAAATTTGGTTCTAGGACATTTGATTTGAGCGCAATCCTCAAACTTAGGTCAAAAAAGCCATTTAAGCCTTTTCACAGTGAGATCTATGCGATATGGCCGAGAAATGTAATTTTGATGTTAACTCCCAAACCGCTGCGCAGAAGTCAACCAAACTTCACCCAATAGTGTATTGTATCACATTCTAGTAGTTACATTTGAAAATTTCGTTCTAGGACATTTGGTTTGAGCGCAATCTTTAAACTTAGGTCAAAAAAGCCATTTAAGCCTTTTCACAGTGAGATCTATGCGATATGGCCGAGAAATGTAATTTTGATGTTAACTCCCAAACCGCTGCGCAGAAGTCAACCAAACTTCACCCAATAGTGTATTGTATCACAATCTAGTAGTTACATTTGAAAATTTTGTTCTAGGACATTTTGTTTGAACGCAATCATCAAACTTAATTAAAAAAGTCATTTAAGCCTTTTCACAGTGAGATCTATGCGATATGGCCGAGAAATGTAATTTTGATGTTAACTCCCAAACCGCTGCGCAGAAGTCAACCAAACTTCACCCAATAGTGTATTGTATCACAATCTAGTAGTTACATTTGAAAATTTTGTTCTAGGAAATTTTGTTTGAGCGCAATCATCAAACTTAATTAAAAAAGTCATTTAAGCCTTTTCACAGTGAGATCTATGCGATATGGCCGAGAAATGTAATTTTGATGTTAACTCCCAAACCTCTGCGCAGAAGTCAACCAAACTTCACCCAATAGTGTATTGTATCACAATCTAGTAGTTACATGTGGAAATTTGGTTCTAGGACATTTGATTTGAGAGCAATCTTTAAACTTAGGTCAAAAAAGCCATTTAAGCCTTTTCATAGTGAGATCTATGCGATATGGCCGAGAAATGTAATTTTGATGTTAACTCCCAAACCGCTGCGCAGAAGTCAACCAAACTTCACCCAATAGTGTATTGTATCACAATCTAGTAGTTACATTTGAAAGTTTTGTTCTAGGACATTTTGTTTGAACGCAATCATCAAACTTAATTAAAAAAGTCATTTAAGCCTTTTCACAGTGAGATCTATGCGATATGGCCGAGAAATGTAATTTTGATGTTAACTCCCAAACCGCTGCGCAGAAGTCAACCAAACTTCACCCAATAGTGTATTGTATCACAATCTAGTAGTTACATTTGGAAATTTTGTTCTTGGACATTTGATTTGAGTGCAATCCTCAAACTTAGGTCAAAAAAGCCATTTAAGCCTTTTCACAGTGAGATCTATGCGATATGGCCGAGAAATGTAATTTTGATGTTAACTCCCAAACCGCTGCGCAGAAGTCAACCAAACTTCACCCAATAGTGTATTGTATCACAATCTAGTAGTTACATTTGAAAATTTTGTTCTAGGACATTTTGTTTGAACGCAATCATCAAACTTAATTAAAAAAGTCATTTAAGCCTTTTCACAGTGAGATCTATGCGATATGGCCGAGAAATGTAATTTTGATGTTAACTCCCAAACCGCTGCGCAGAAGTCAACCAAACTTCACCCAATAGTGTATTGTATCACATTCTAGTAGTTACATTTGAAAATTTCGTTCTAGGACATTTGGTTTGAGCGCAATCATTAAACTTAGGTCAAAAAAGCCATTTAAGCCTTTTCACAGTGAGATCTATGCGATATGGCCGAGAAATGTAATTTTGATGTTAACTCCCAAACCGCTGCGCAGAAGTCAACTAAACTTCACCCAATAGTGTATTGTATCACATTCTAGTAGTTACATTTGAAAATTTCGTTCTAGGACATTTGGTTTGAGCGCAATCATTAAACTTAATTAAAAAAGTCATTTAAGCCTTTTCACAGTGAGATCTATGCGATATGGCCGAGAAATGTAATTTTGATGTTAACTCCCAAACCGCTGCGCAGAAGTCAACCAAACTTCACCCATTAGTGTATTGTATCACAATCTAGTAATTACATGTGGAAATTTGGTTCTAGGACATTTGATTTGAGCGCAATCCTCAAACTTAGGTCAAAAAAGCCATTTAAGCCTTTTCACAGTGAGATCTATGCGATATGGCCGAGAAATGTAATTTTGATGTTAACTCCCAAACCGCTGCGCAGAAGTCAACCAAACTTCACCCAATAGTGTATTGTATCACAATCTAGTAGTTACATGTGGAAATTTGGTTATTGGACATTTGGTTTGAGCGCAATCATTAAACTTAGGTCAAAAAAGTCATTTAAGCCTTTTCACAGTGAGATCTATGCGATATGGCCGAGAAATGTAATTTTGATGTTAACTCCCAAACCGCTGCGCAGAAGTCAACCAAACTTCACCCATTAGTGTATTGTATCACAATCTAGTAATTACATGTGGAAATTTGGTTCTAGGACATTTGATTTGAGCGCAATCATCAAACTTAGGTCAAAAAAGCCATTTAAGCCTTTTAACAGTGAGATCTATGCGATATGGCCGAGAAATGTAATTTTGATGTTAACTCCCAAACCGCTGCGCAGAAGTCAACTAAACTTCACCCAATAGTGTATTGTATCACAATCTAGTAGTTACATGTGGAAATTTGGTTATTGGACATTTGGTTTGAGCGCAATCATTAAACTTAGGTCAAAAAAGCCATTTAAGCCTTTTCACAGTGAGATCTATGCGATATGGCCGAGAAATGTAATTTTGATGTTAACTCCCAAACCGCTGCGCAGAAGTCAACCAAACTTCACCCAATAGTGTATTGTATCACAATCTAGTAGTTACATTTGAAAATTTTGTTCTAGGAAATTTTGTTTGAGCGCAATCATCAAACTTAATTAAAAAAGTCATTTAAGCCTTTTCACAGTGAGATCTATGCGATATGGCCGAGAAATGTAATTTTGATGTTAACTCCCAAACCTCTGCGCAGAAGTCAACCAAACTTCACCCAATAGTGTATTGTATCACAATCTAGTAGTTACATGTGGAAATTTGGTTCTAGGACATTTGATTTGAGAGCAATCTTTAAACTTAGGTCAAAAAAGCCATTTAAGCCTTTTCATAGTGAGATCTATGCGATATGGCCGAGAAATGTAATTTTGATGTTAACTCCCAAACCGCTGCGCAGAAGTCAACCAAACTTCACCCAATAGTGTATTGTATCACAATCTAGTAGTTACATTTGAAAGTTTTGTTCTAGGACATTTTGTTTGAACGCAATCATCAAACTTAATTAAAAAAGTCATTTAAGCCTTTTCACAGTGAGATCTATGCGATATGGCCGAGAAATGTAATTTTGATGTTAACTCCCAAACCGCTGCGCAGAAGTCAACCAAACTTCACCCAATAGTGTATTGTATCACAATCTAGTAGTTACATTTGGAAATTTTGTTCTTGGACATTTGATTTGAGTGCAATCCTCAAACTTAGGTCAAAAAAGCCATTTAAGCCTTTTCACAGTGAGATCTATGCGATATGGCCGAGAAATGTAATTTTGATGTTAACTCCCAAACCGCTGCGCAGAAGTCAACCAAACTTCACCCAATAGTGTATTGTATCACAATCTAGTAGTTACATTTGAAAATTTTGTTCTAGGACATTTTGTTTGAACGCAATCATCAAACTTAATTAAAAAAGTCATTTAAGCCTTTTCACAGTGAGATCTATGCGATATGGCCGAGAAATGTAATTTTGATGTTAACTCCCAAACCGCTGCGCAGAAGTCAACCAAACTTCACCCAATAGTGTATTGTATCACATTCTAGTAGTTACATTTGAAAATTTCGTTCTAGGACATTTGGTTTGAGCGCAATCATTAAACTTAGGTCAAAAAAGCCATTTAAGCCTTTTCACAGTGAGATCTATGCGATATGGCCGAGAAATGTAATTTTGATGTTAACTCCCAAACCGCTGCGCAGAAGTCAACTAAACTTCACCCAATAGTGTATTGTATCACATTCTAGTAGTTACATTTGAAAATTTCGTTCTAGGACATTTGGTTTGAGCGCAATCATTAAACTTAATTAAAAAAGTCATTTAAGCCTTTTCACAGTGAGATCTATGCGATATGGCCGAGAAATGTAATTTTGATGTTAACTCCCAAACCGCTGCGCAGAAGTCAACCAAACTTCACCCATTAGTGTATTGTATCACAATCTAGTAATTACATGTGGAAATTTGGTTCTAGGACATTTGATTTGAGCGCAATCCTCAAACTTAGGTCAAAAAAGCCATTTAAGCCTTTTCACAGTGAGATCTATGCGATATGGCCGAGAAATGTAATTTTGATGTTAACTCCCAAACCGCTGCGCAGAAGTCAACCAAACTTCACCCAATAGTGTATTGTATCACAATCTAGTAGTTACATGTGGAAATTTGGTTATTGGACATTTGGTTTGAGCGCAATCATTAAACTTAGGTCAAAAAAGTCATTTAAGCCTTTTCACAGTGAGATCTATGCGATATGGCCGAGAAATGTAATTTTGATGTTAACTCCCAAACCGCTGCGCAGAAGTCAACCAAACTTCACCCATTAGTGTATTGTATCACAATCTAGTAATTACATGTGGAAATTTGGTTCTAGGACATTTGATTTGAGCGCAATCATCAAACTTAGGTCAAAAAAGCCATTTAAGCCTTTTCACAGTGAGATCTATGCGATATGGCCGAGAAATGTAATTTTGATGTTAACTCCCAAACCGCTGCGCAGAAGTCAACTAAACTTCACCCAATAGTGTATTGTATCACAATCTAGTAGTTACATTTGAAAATTTTGTTCTAGGACATTTTGTTTGAACGCAATCATCAAACTTAATTAAAAAAGTCATTTAAGCCTTTTCACAGTGAGATCTATGCGATATGGCCGAGAAATGTAATTTTGATGTTAACTCCCAAACCGCTGCGCAGAAGTCAACCAAACTTCACCCAATAGTGTATTGTATCACAATCTAGTAGTTACATTTGAAAATTTTGTTCTAGGACATTTTGTTTGAACGCAATCATCAAACTTAATTAAAAAAGTCATTTAAGCCTTTTCACGGTGAGATCTATGCGATATGGCCGAGAAATGTAATTTTGATGTTAACTCCCAAACCGCTGCGCAGAAGTCAACCAAACTTCACCCAATAGTGTATTGTATCACATTCTAGTAGTTACATTTGAAAATTTCGTTCTAGGACATTTGGTTTGAGCGCAATCATTAAACTTAGGTCAAAAAAGCCATTTAAGCCTTTTCACAGTGAGATCTATGCGATATGGCCGAGAAATGTAATTTTGATGTTAACTCCCAAACCGCTGCGCAGAAGTCAACCAAACTTCACCCAATAGTGTATTGTATCACAATCTAGTAGTTACATTTGAAAATTTTGTTCTAGGAAATTTTGTTTGAGCGCAATCATCAAACTTAATTAAAAAAGTCATTTAAGCCTTTTCACAGTGAGATCTATACGATATGGCCGAGAAATGTAATTTTGATGTTAACTCCCAAACCTCTGCGCAGAAGTCAACCAAACTTCACCCATTAGTGTATTGTATCACAATCTAGTAGTTACATGTGGAAATTTGGTTCTAGGACATTTGATTTGAGCGCAATCCTCAAACTTAGGTCAAAAAAGCCATTTAAGCCTTTTCACAGTGAGATCTATGCGATATGGCCGAGAAATGTAATTTTGATGTTAACTCCCAAACCGCTGCGCAGAAGTCAACCAAACTTCACCCAATAGTGTATTGTATCACATTCTAGTAGTTACATTTGAAAATTTCGTTCTAGGACATTTGGTTTGAGCGCAATCTTTAAACTTAGGTCAAAAAAGCCATTTAAGCCTTTTCACAGTGAGATCTATGCGATATGGCCGAGAAATGTAATTTTGATGTTAACTCCCAAACCGCTGCGCAGAAGTCAACCAAACTTCACCCAATAGTGTATTGTATCACAATCTAGTAGTTACATTTGAAAATTTTGTTCTAGGACATTTTGTTTGAACGCAATCATCAAACTTAATTAAAAAAGTCATTTAAGCCTTTTCACAGTGAGATCTATGCGATATGGCCGAGAAATGTAATTTTGATGTTAACTCCCAAACCGCTGCGCAGAAGTCAACCAAACTTCACCCAATAGTGTATTGTATCACAATCTAGTAGTTACATTTGAAAATTTTGTTCTATGACATTTTGTTTGAACGCAATCATCAAACTTAATTAAAAAAGTCATTTAAGCCTTTTCACAGTGAGATCTATGCGATATGGCCGAGAAATGTAATTTTGATGTTAACTCCCAAACCGCTGCGCAGAAGTCAACCAAATTTCACCCATTAGTGTATTGTATCACAATCTAGTAGTTACATGTGGAAATTTGGTTATTGGACATTTGGTTTGAGCGCAATCATTAAACTTAGGTCAAAAAAGCCATTTAAGCCTTTTCACAGTGAGATCTATGCGATATGGCCGAGAAATGTAATTTTGATGTTAACTCCCAAACCGCTGCGCAGAAGTCAACCAAACTTCACCCAATAGTGTATTGTATCACAATCTAGTAGTTACATTTGAAAATTTTGTTCTAGGACATTTTGTTTGAACGCAATCATCAAACTTAATTAAAAAAGTCATTTAAGCCTTTTCACGGTGAGATCTATGCGATATGGCCGAGAAATGTAATTTTGATGTTAACTCCCAAACCGCTGCGCAGAAGTCAACCAAACTTCACCCAATAGTGTATTGTGTCACATTCTAGTAGTTACATTTGAAAATTTCGTTCTAGGACATTTGGTTTGAGCGCAATCATTAAACTTAGGTCAAAAAAGCCATTTAAGCCTTTTCACAGTGAGATCTATGCGATATGGCCGAGAAATGTAATTTTGATGTTAACTCCCAAACCGCTGCGCAGAAGTCAACTAAACTTCACCCAATAGTGTATTGTATCACATTCTAGTAGTTACATTTGAAAATTTCGTTCTAGGACATTTGGTTTGAGCGCAATCTTTAAACTTATGTCAAAAAAGCCATTTAAGCCTTTTCACAGTGAGATCTATGCGATATGGCCGAGAAATGTAATTTTGATGTTAACTCCCAAACCGCTGCGCAGAAGTCAACCAAACTTCACCCAATAGTGTATTGTATCACAATCTAGTAGTTACATTTGAAAATTTTGTTCTAGGACATTTTGTTTGAACGCAATCATCAAACTTAATTAAAAAAGTCATTTAAGCCTTTTCACAGTGAGATCTATGCGATATGGCCGAGAAATGTAATTTTGATGTTAACTCCCAAACCGCTGCGCAGAAGTCAACCAAACTTCACCCAATAGTGTATTGTATCACAATCTAGTAGTTACATTTGAAAATTTTGTTCTATGACATTTTGTTTGAACGCAATCATCAAACTTAATTAAAAAAGTCATTTAAGCCTTTTCACAGTGAGATCTATGCGATATGGCCGAGAAATGTAATTTTGATGTTAACTCCCAAACCGCTGCGCAGAAGTCAACCAAATTTCACCCATTAGTGTATTGTATCACAATCTAGTAGTTACATTTGAAAATTTTGTTCTAGGACATTTTGTTTGAACGCAATCATCAAACTTAATTAAAAAAGTCATTTAAGCCTTTTCACAGTGAGATCTATGCGATATGGCCGAGAAATGTAATTTTGATGTTAACTCCCAAACCGCTGCGCAGAAGTCAACCAAACTTCACCCAATAGTGTATTGTATCACATTCTAGTAGTTACATTTGAAAATTTCGTTCTAGGACATTTGGTTTGAGCGCAATCATTAAACTTAGGTCAAAAAAGCCATTTAAGCCTTTTCACAGTGAGATCTATGCGATATGGCCGAGAAATGTAATTTTGATGTTAACTCCCAAACCGCTGCGCAGAAGTCAACTAAACTTCACCCAATAGTGTATTGTATCACATTCTAGTAGTTACATTTGAAAATTTCGTTCTAGGACATTTGGTTTGAGCGCAATCATTAAACTTAATTAAAAAAGTCATTTAAGCCTTTTCACAGTGAGATCTATGCGATATGGCCGAGAAATGTAATTTTGATGTTAACTCCCAAACCGCTGCGCAGAAGTCAACCAAACTTCACCCATTAGTGTATTGTATCACAATCTAGTAATTACATGTGGAAATTTGGTTCTAGGACATTTGATTTGAGCGCAATCCTCAAACTTAGGTCAAAAAAGCCATTTAAGCCTTTTCACAGTGAGATCTATGCGATATGGCCGAGAAATGTAATTTTGATGTTAACTCCCAAACCGCTGCGCAGAAGTCAACCAAACTTCACCCAATAGTGTATTGTATCACAATCTAGTAGTTACATGTGGAAATTTGGTTATTGGACATTTGGTTTGAGCGCAATCATTAAACTTAGGTCAAAAAAGTCATTTAAGCCTTTTCACAGTGAGATCTATGCGATATGGCCGAGAAATGTAATTTTGATGTTAACTCCCAAACCGCTGCGCAGAAGTCAACCAAACTTCACCCATTAGTGTATTGTATCACAATCTAGTAATTACATGTGGAAATTTGGTTCTAGGACATTTGATTTGAGCGCAATCATCAAACTTAGGTCAAAAAAGCCATTTAAGCCTTTTCACAGTGAGATCTATGCGATATGGCCGAGAAATGTAATTTTGATGTTAACTCCCAAACCGCTGCGCAGAAGTCAACCAAACTTCACCCATTAGTGTATTGTATCACAATCTAGTAGTTACATGTGGAAATTTGGTTTTTGGACATTTGGTTTGAGCGCAATCATTAAACTTAGGTCAAAAAAGCCATTTAAGCCTTTTCACAGTGAGATCTATGCGATATGGCCGAGAAATGTAATTTTGATGTTAACTCCCAAACCGCTGCGCAGAAGTCAACCAAACTTCACCCAATAGTGTATTGTATCACAATCTAATAGTTACATTTGAAAATTTTGTTGTAGGAAATTTTGTTTGAGCGCAATCATCAAACTTAATTAAAAAAGTCATTTAAGCCTTTTCACAGTGAGATCTATGCGATATGGCCGAGAAATGTAATTTTGATGTTAACTCCCAAACCTCTGCGCAGAAGTCAACCAAACTTCACCCATTAGTGTATTGTATCACAATCTAGTAGTTACATGTGGAAATTTGGTTCTAGGACATTTGATTTGAGCGCAATCCTCAAACTTAGGTCAAAAAAGCCATTTAAGCCTTTTCACAGTGAGATCTATGCGATATGGCCGAGAAATGTAATTTTGATGTTAACTCCCAAACCGCTGCGCAGAAGTCAACCAAACTTCACCCAATAGTGTATTGTATCACATTCTAGTAGTTACATTTGAAAATTTCGTTCTAGGACATTTGGTTTGAGCGCAATCTTTAAACTTATGTCAAAAAAGCCATTTAAGCCTTTTCACAGTGAGATCTATGCGATATGGCCGAGAAATGTAATTTTGATGTTAACTCCCAAACCGCTGCGCAGAAGTCAACCAAACTTCACCCAATAGTGTATTGTATCACAATCTAGTAGTTACATTTGAAAATTTTGTTCTAGGACATTTTGTTTGAACGCAATCATCAAACTTAATTAAAAAAGTCATTTAAGCCTTTTCACAGTGAGATCTATGCGATATGGCCGAGAAATGTAATTTTGATGTTAACTCCCAAACCGCTGCGCAGAAGTCAACCAAACTTCACCCAATAGTGTATTGTATCACAATCTAGTAGTTACATTTGAAAATTTTGTTCTAGGACATTTTGTTTGAACGCAATCATCAAACTTAATTAAAAAAGTCATTTAAGCCTTTTCACGGTGAGATCTATGCGATATAGCCGAGAAATTTAATTTTGATGTTAACTCCCAAACCGCTGCGCAGAAGTCAACCAAACTTCACCCAATAGTGTATTGTATCACATTCTAGTAGTTACATTTGAAAATTTCGTTCTAGGACATTTGGTTTGAGCGCAATCATTAAACTTAGGTCAAAAAAGCCATTTAAGCCTTTTCACAGTGAGATCTATGCGATATGGCCGAGAAATGTAATTTTGATGTTAACTCCCAAACCGCTGCGCAGAAGTCAACCAAACTTCACCCAATAGTGTATTGTATCACAATCTAGTAGTTACATTTGAAAATTTTGTTCTAGGAAATTTTGTTTGAGCGCAATCATCAAACTTAATTAAAAAAGTCATTTAAGCCTTTTCACAGTGAGATCTATACGATATGGCCGAGAAATGTAATTTTGATGTTAACTCCCAAACCTCTGCGCAGAAGTCAACCAAACTTCACCCATTAGTGTATTGTATCACAATCTAGTAGTTACATGTGGAAATTTGGTTCTAGGACATTTGATTTGAGCGCAATCCTCAAACTTAGGTCAAAAAAGCCATTTAAGCCTTTTCACAGTGAGATCTATGCGATATGGCCGAGAAATGTAATTTTGATGTTAACTCCCAAACCGCTGCGCAGAAGTCAACCAAACTTCACCCAATAGTGTATTGTATCACATTCTAGTAGTTACATTTGAAAATTTCGTTCTAGGACATTTGGTTTGAGCGCAATCTTTAAACTTAGGTCAAAAAAGCCATTTAAGCCTTTTCACAGTGAGATCTATGCGATATGGCCGAGAAATGTAATTTTGATGTTAACTCCCAAACCGCTGCGCAGAAGTCAACCAAACTTCACCCAATAGTGTATTGTATCACAATCTAGTAGTTACATTTGAAAATTTTGTTCTAGGACATTTTGTTTGAACGCAATCATCAAACTTAATTAAAAAAGTCATTTAAGCCTTTACACAGTGAGATCTATGCGATATGGCCGAGAAATGTAATTTTGATGTTAACTCCCAAACCGCTGCGCAGAAGTCAACCAAACTTCACCCAATAGTGTATTGTATCACAATCTAGTAGTTACATTTGAAAATTTTGTTCTATGACATTTTGTTTGAACGCAATCATCAAACTTAATTAAAAAAGTCATTTAAGCCTTTTCACAGTGAGATCTATGCGATATGGCCGAGAAATGTAATTTTGATGTTAACTCCCAAACCGCTGCGCAGAAGTCAACCAAATTTCACCCATTAGTGTATTGTATCACAATCTAGTAGTTACATGTGGAAATTTGGTTATTGGACATTTGGTTTGAGCGCAATCATTAAACTTAGGTCAAAAAAGCCATTTAAGCCTTTTCACAGTGAGATCTATGCGATATGGCCGAGAAATGTAATTTTGATGTTAACTCCCAAACCGCTGCGCAGAAGTCAACCAAACTTCACCCAATAGTGTATTGTATCACAATCTAGTAGTTACATTTGAAAATTTTGTTCTAGGAAATTTTGTTTGAGCGCAATCATCAATCTTAATTAAAAAAGTCATTTAAGCCTTTTCACAGTGAGATCTATGCGATATGGCCGAGAAATGTAATTTTGATGTTAACTCCCAAACCTCTGCGCAGAAGTCAACCAAACTTCACCCAATAGTGTATTGTATCACAATCTAGTAGTTACATGTGGAAATTTGGTTCTAGGACATTTGATTTGAGAGCAATCTTTAAACTTAGGTCAAAAAAGCCATTTAAGCCTTTTCACAGTGAGATCTATGCGATATGGCCGAGAAATGTAATTTTGATGTTAACTCCCAAACCGCTGCGCAGAAGTCAACCAAACTTCACCCAATAGTGTATTGTATCACAATCTAGTAGTTACATTTGAAAGTTTTGTTCTAGGACATTTTGTTTGAACGCAATCATCAAACTTAATTAAAAAAGTCATTTAAGCCTTTTCACAGTGAGATCTATGCGATATGGCCGAGAAATGTAATTTTGATGTTAACTCCCAAACCGCTGCGCAGAAGTCAACCAAACTTCACCCAATAGTGTATTGTATCACAATCTAGTAGTTACATTTGGAAATTTTGTTCTTGGACATTTGATTTGAGTGCAATCCTCAAACTTAGGTCAAAAAAGCCATTTAAGCCTTTTCACAGTGAGATCTATGCGATATGGCCGAGAAATGTAATTTTGATGTTAACTCCCAAACCGCTGCGCAGAAGTCAACCAAACTTCACCCAATAGTGTATTGTATCACAATCTAGTAGTTACATTTGAAAATTTTGTTCTAGGACATTTTGTTTGAACGCAATCATCAAACTTAATTAAAAAAGTCATTTAAGCCTTTTCACAGTGAGATCTATGCGATATGGCCGAGAAATGTAATTTTGATGTTAACTCCCAAACCGCTGCGCAGAAGTCAACCAAACTTCACCCAATAGTGTATTGTATCACATTCTAGTAGTTACATTTGAAAATTTCGTTCTAGGACATTTGGTTTGAGCGCAATCATTAAACTTAGGTCAAAAAAGCCATTTAAGCCTTTTCACAGTGAGATCTATGCGATATGGCCGAGAAATGTAATTTTGATGTTAACTCCCAAACCGCTGCGCAGAAGTCAACTAAACTTCACCCAATAGTGTATTGTATCACATTCTAGTAGTTACATTTGAAAATTTCGTTCTAGGACATTTGGTTTGAGCGCAATCATTAAACTTAATTAAAAAAGTCATTTAAGCCTTTTCACAGTGAGATCTATGCGATATGGCCGAGAAATGTAATTTTGATGTTAACTCCCAAACCGCTGCGCAGAAGTCAACCAAACTTCACCCATTAGTGTATTGTATCACAATCTAGTAATTATATGTGGAAATTTGGTTCTAGGACATTTGATTTGAGCGCAATCCTCAAACTTAGGTCAAAAAAGCCATTTAAGCCTTTTCACAGTGAGATCTATACGATATGGCCGAGAAATGTAATTTTGATGTTAACTCCCAAACCTCTGCGCAGAAGTCAACCAAACTTCACCCATTAGTGTATTGTATCACAATCTAGTAGTTACATGTGGAAATTTGGTTCTAGGACATTTGATTTGAGCGCAATCCTCAAACTTAGGTCAAAAAAGCCATTTAAGCCTTTTCACAGTGAGATCTATGCGATATGGCCGAGAAATGTAATTTTGATGTTAACTCCCAAACCGCTGCGCAGAAGTCAACCAAACTTCACCCAATAGTGTATTGTATCACATTCTAGTAGTTACATTTGAAAATTTCGTTCTAGGCCATTTGGTTTGAGCGCAATCTTTAAACTTAGGTCAAAAAAGCCATTTAAGCCTTTTCACAGTGAGATCTATGCGATATGGCCGAGAAATGTAATTTTGATGTTAACTCCCAAACCGCTGCGCAGAAGTCAACCAAACTTCACCCAATAGTGTAATGTATCACAATCTAGTAGTTACATTTGAAAATTTTGTTCTAGGAAATTTTGTTTGAGCGCAATCATCAAACTTAATTAAAAAAGTCATTTAAGCCTTTTCACAGTGAGATCTATACGATATGGCCGAGAAATGTAATTTTGATGTTAACTCCCAAACCTCTGCGCAGAAGTCAACCAAACTTCACCCATTAGTGTATTGTATCACAATCTAGTAGTTACATGTGGAAATTTGGTTCTAGGACATTTGATTTGAGCGCAATCCTCAAACTTAGGTCAAAAAAGCCATTTAAGCCTTTTCACAGTGAGATCTATGCGATATGGCTGAGAAATGTAATTTTGATGTTAACTCCCAAACCGCTGCGCAGAAGTCAACCAAATTTCACCCAATAGTGTATTGTATCACATTCTAGTAGTTACATTTGAAAATTTCGTTCTAGGACATTTGGTTTGAGCGCAATCTTTAAACTTAGGTCAAAAAAGCCATTTAAGCCTTTTCACAGTGAGATCTATGCGATATGGCCGAGAAATGTAATTTTGATGTTAACTCCCAAACCGCTGCGCAGAAGTCAACCAAACTTCACCCAATAGTGTATTGTATCACAATCTAGTAGTTACATTTGAAAATTTTGTTCTAGGACATTTTGTTTGAACGCAATCATCAAACTTAATTAAAAAAGTCATTTAAGCCTTTTCACAGTGAGATCTATGCGATATGGCCGAGAAATGTAATTTTGATGTTAACTCCCAAACCGCTGCGCAGAAGTCAACCAAACTTCACCCAATAGTGTATTGTATCACAATCTAGTAGTTACATTTGAAAATTTTGTTCTAGGACATTTTGTTTAAACGCAATCATCAAACTTAATTAAAAAAGTCATTTAAGCCTTTTCACAGTGAGATCTATGCGATATGGCCGAGAAATGTAATTTTGATGTTAACTCCCAAACCGCTGCGCAGAAGTCAACCAAACTTCACCCAATAGTGTATTGTATCACATTCTAGTAGTTACATTTGAAAATTTCGTTCTAGGACATTTGGTTTGAGCGCAATCATTAAACTTAGGTCAAAAAAGCCATTTAAGCCTTTTCACAGTGAGATCTATGCGATATGGCCGAGAAATGTAATTTTGATGTTAACTCCCAAACCGCTGCGCAGAAGTCAACCAAACTTCACCCAATAGTGTATTGTATCACAATCTAGTAGTTACATTTGAAAATTTTGTTCTAGGAAATTTTGTTTGAGCGCAATCATCAAACTTAATTAAAAAAGTCATTTAAGCCTTTTCACAGTGAGATCTATGCGATATGGCCGAGAAATGTAATTTTGATGTTAACTCCCAAACCGCTGCGCAGAAGTCAACCAAACTTCACCCATTAGTGTATTGTATCACAATCTAGTAGTTACATGTGAAAATTTGGTTCTAGGACATTTGATTTGAGCGCAATCCTCAAACTTAGGTCAAAAAAGCCATTTAAGCCTTTTCACAGTGAGATCTATGCGATATGGCCGAGAAATGTAATTTTGATGTTAACTCCCAAACCGCTGCGCAGAAGTCAACCAAACTTCACCCAATAGTGTATTGTATCACAATCTAATAGTTACATTTGAAAATTTTGTTCTAGGAAATTTTGTTTGAGCGCAATCATCAAACTTAATTAAAAAAGTCATTTAAGCCTTTTCACAGTGAGATCTATGCGATATGGCCGAGAAATGTAATTTTGATGTTAACTCCCAAACCTCTGCGCAGAAGTCAACCAAACTTCACCCATTAGTGTATTGTATCACAATCTAGTAGTTACATGTGGAAATTTGGTTCTAGGACATTTGATTTGAGCGCAATCCTCAAACTTAGGTCAAAAAAGCCATTTAAGCCTTTTCACAGTGAGATCTATGCGATATGGCCGAGAAATGTAATTTTGATGTTAACTCCCAAACCGCTGCGCAGAAGTCAACCAAACTTCACCCAATAGTGTATTGTATCACAATCTAGTAGTTACATTTGAAAATTTTGTTCTAGGACATTTTGTTTGAACGCAATCATTAAACTTAGGTCAAAAAAGCCATTTAAGCCTTTTCACAGTGAGATCTATGCGATATGGCCGAGAAATGTAATTTTGATGTTAACTCCCAAACCGCTGCGCAGAAGTCAACCAAACTTCACCCAATAGTGTATTGTATCACAATCTAGTAGTTACATTTGAAAATTTTGTTCTAGGACATTTTGTTTGAACGCAATCATCAAACTTAATTAAAAAAGTCATTTAAGCCTTTTCACAGTGAGATCTATGCGATATGGCCGAGAAATGTAATTTTGATGTTAACTCCCAAACCGCTGCGCAGAAGTCAACCAAACTTCACCCAATAGTGTATTGTATCACATTCTAGTAGTTACATTTGAAAATTTCGTTCTAGGACATTTGGTTTGAGCGCAATCATTAAACTTAGGTCAAAAAAGCCATTTAAGCCTTTTCACAGTGAGATCTATGCGATATGGCCGAGAAATGTAATTTTGATGTTAACTCCCAAACCGCTGCGCAGAAGTCAACTAAACTTCACCCAATAGTGTATTGTATCACATTCTAGTAGTTACATTTGAAAATTTCGTTCTAGGACATTTGGTTTGAGCGCAATCATTAAACTTAATTAAAAAAGTCATTTAAGCCTTTTCACAGTGAGATCTATGCGATATGGCCGAGAAATGTAATTTTGATGTTAACTCCCAAACCGCTGCGCAGAAGTCAACCAAACTTCACCCATTAGTGTATTGTATCACAATCTAGTAATTACATGTGGAAATTTGGTTCTAGGACATTTGATTTGAGCGCAATCCTCAAACTTAGGTCAAAAAAGCCATTTAAGCCTTTTCACAGTGAGATCTATGCGATATGGCCGAGAAATGTAATTTTGATGTTAACTCCCAAACCGCTGCGCAGAAGTCAACCAAACTTCACCCATTAGTGTATTGTATCACAATCTAGTAATTACATGTGGAAATTTGGTTCTAGGACATTTGATTTGAGCGCAATCATCAAACTTAGGTCAAAAAAGCCATTTAAGCCTTTTCACAGTGAGATCTATGCGATATGGCCGAGAAATGTAATTTTGATGTTAACTCCCAAACCGCTGCGCAGAAGTCAACCAAACTTCACCCATTAGTGTATTGTATCACAATCTAGTAGTTACATGTGGAAATTTGGTTTTTGGACATTTGGTTTGAGCGCAATCATTAAACTTAGGTCAAAAAAGCCATTTAAGCCTTTTCACAGTGAGATCTATGCGATATGGCCGAGAAATGTAATTTTGATGTTAACTCCCAAACCGCTGCGCAGAAGTCAACCAAACTTCACCCAATAGTGTATTGTATCACAATCTAATAGTTACATTTGAAAATTTTGTTCTAGGAAATTTTGTTTGAGCGCAATCATCAAACTTAATTAAAAAAGTCATTTAAGCCTTTTCACAGTGAGATCTATGCGATATGGCCGAGAAATGTAATTTTGATGTTAACTCCCAAACCTCTGCGCAGAAGTCAACCAAACTTCACCCATTAGTGTATTGTATCACAATCTAGTAGTTACATGTGGAAATTTGGTTCTAGGACATTTGATTTGAGCGCAATCCTCAAACTTAGGTCAAAAAAGCCATTTAAGCCTTTTCACAGTGAGATCTATGCGATATGGCCGAGAAATGTAATTTTGATGTTAACTCCCAAACCGCTGCGCAGAAGTCAACCAAACTTCACCCAATAGTGTATTGTATCACATTCTAGTAGTTACATTTGAAAATTTCGTTCTAGGACATTTGGTTTGAGCGCAATCTTTAAACTTATGTCAAAAAAGCCATTTAAGCCTTTTCACAGTGAGATCTATGCGATATGGCCGAGAAATGTAATTTTGATGTTAACTCCCAAACCGCTGCGCAGAAGTCAACCAAACTTCACCCAATAGTGTATTGTATCACAATCTAGTAGTTACATTTGAAAATTTTGTTCTAGGACATTTTGTTTGAACGCAATCATCAAACTTAATTAAAAAAGTCATTTAAGCCTTTTCACAGTGAGATCTATGCGATATGGCCGAGAAATGTAATTTTGATGTTAACTCCCAAACCGCTGCGCAGAAGTCAACCAAACTTCACCCAATAGTGTATTGTATCACAATCTAGTAGTTACATTTGAAAATTTTGTTCTAGGACATTTTGTTTGAACGCAATCATCAAACTTAATTAAAAAAGTCATTTAAGCCTTTTCACGGTGAGATCTATGCGATATGGCCGAGAAATGTAATTTTGATGTTAACTCCCAAACCGCTGCGCAGAAGTCAACCAAACTTCACCCAATAGTGTATTGTATCACATTCTAGTAGTTACATTTGAAAATTTCGTTCTAGGACATTTGGTTTGAGCGCAATCATTAAACTTAGGTCAAAAAAGCCATTTAAGCCTTTTCACAGTGAGATCTATGCGATATGGCCGAGAAATGTAATTTTGATGTTAACTCCCAAACCGCTGCGCAGAAGTCAACCAAACTTCACCCAATAGTGTATTGTATCACAATCTAGTAGTTACATTTGAAAATTTTGTTCTAGGAAATTTTGTTTGAGCGCAATCATCAAACTTAATTAAAAAAGTCATTTAAGCCTTTTCACAGTGAGATCTATACGATATGGCCGAGAAATGTAATTTTGATGTTAACTCCCAAACCTCTGCGCAGAAGTCAACCAAACTTCACCCATTAGTGTATTGTATCACAATCTAGTAGTTACATGTGGAAATTTGGTTCTAGGACATTTGATTTGAGCGCAATCCTCAAACTTAGGTCAAAAAAGCCATTTAAGCCTTTTCACAGTGAGATCTATGCGATATGGCCGAGAAATGTAATTTTGATGTTAACTCCCAAACCGCTGCGCAGAAGTCAACCAAACTTCACCCAATAGTGTATTGTATCACATTCTAGTAGTTACATTTGAAAATTTCGTTCTAGGACATTTGGTTTGAGCGCAATCTTTAAACTTAGGTCAAAAAAGCCATTTAAGCCTTTTCACAGTGAGATCTATGCGATATGGCCGAGAAATGTAATTTTGATGTTAACTCCCAAACCGCTGCGCAGAAGTCAACCAAACTTCACCCAATAGTGTATTGTATCACAATCTAGTAGTTACATTTGAAAATTTTGTTCTATGACATTTTGTTTGAACGCAATCATCAAACTTAATTAAAAAAGTCATTTAAGCCTTTTCACAGTGAGATCTATGCGATATGGCCGAGAAATGTAATTTTGATGTTAACTCCCAAACCGCTGCGCAGAAGTCAACCAAATTTCACCCATTAGTGTATTGTATCACAATCTAGTAGTTACATGTGGAAATTTGGTTATTGGACATTTGGTTTGAGCGCAATCATTAAACTTAGGTCAAAAAAGCATTTTAAGCCTTTTCACAGTGAGATCTATGCGATATGGCCGAGAAATGTAATTTTGATGTTAACTCCCAAACCGCTGCGCAGAAGTCAACCAAACTTCACCCAATAGTGTATTGTATCACAATCTAGTAGTTACATTTGAAAATTTTGTTCTAGGAAATTTTGTTTGAGCGCAATCATCAAACTTAATTAAAAAAGTCATTTAAGCCTTTTCACAGTGAGATCTATGCGATATGGCCGAGAAATGTAATTTTGATGTTAACTCCCAAACCTCTGCGCAGAAGTCAACCAAACTTCACCCAATAGTGTATTGTATCACAATCTAGTAGTTACATGTGGAAATTTGGTTCTAGGACATTTGATTTGAGAGCAATCTTTAAACTTAGGTCAAAAAAGCCATTTAAGCCTTTTCACAGTGAGATCTATGCGATATGGCCGAGAAATGTAATTTTGATGTTAACTCCCAAACCGCTGCGCAGAAGTCAACCAAACTTCACCCAATAGTGTATTGTATCACAATCTAGTAGTTACATTTGAAAGTTTTGTTCTAGGACATTTTGTTTGAACGCAATCATCAAACTTAATTAAAAAAGTCATTTAAGCCTTTTCACAGTGAGATCTATGCGATATGGCCGAGAAATGTAATTTTGATGTTAACTCCCAAACCGCTGCGCAGAAGTCAACCAAACTTCACCCAATAGTGTATTGTATCACAATCTAGTAGTTACATTTGGAAATTTTGTTCTTGGACATTTGATTTGAGTGCAATCCTCAAACTTAGGTCAAAAAAGCCATTTAAGCCTTTTCACAGTGAGATCTATGCGATATGGCCGAGAAATGTAATTTTGATGTTAACTCCCAAACCGCTGCGCAGAAGTCAACCAAACTTCACCCAATAGTGTATTGTATCACAATCTAGTAGTTACATTTGAAAATTTTGTTCTAGGACATTTTGTTTGAACGCAATCATCAAACTTAATTAAAAAAGTCATTTAAGCCTTTTCACAGTGAGATCTATGCGATATGGCCGAGAAATGTATTTTTGATGTTAACTCCCAAACCGCTGCGCAGAAGTCAACCAAACTTCACCCAATAGTGTATTGTATCACATTCTAGTAGTTACATTTGAAAATTTCGTTCTAGGACATTTGGTTTGAGCGCAATCATTAAACTTAGGTCAAAAAAGCCATTTAAGCCTTTTCACAGTGAGATCTATGCGATATGGCCGAGAAATGTAATTTTGATGTTAACTCCCAAACCGCTGCGCAGAAGTCAACTAAACTTCACCCAATAGTGTATTGTATCACATTCTAGTAGTTACATTTGAAAATTTCGTTCTAGGACATTTGGTTTGAGCGCAATCATTAAACTTAATTAAAAAAGTCATTTAAGCCTTTTCACAGTGAGATCTATGCGATATGGCCGAGAAATGTAATTTTGATGTTAACTCCCAAACCGCTGCGCAGAAGTCAACCAAACTTCACCCATTAGTGTATTGTATCACAATCTAGTAATTATATGTGGAAATTTGGTTCTAGGACATTTGATTTGAGCGCAATCCTCAAACTTAGGTCAAAAAAGCCATTTAAGCCTTTTCACAGTGAGATCTATGCGATATGGCCGAGAAATGTAATTTTGATGTTAACTCCCAAACCGCTGCGCAGAAGTCAACCAAACTTCACCCAATAGTGTATTGTATCACAATCTAGTAGTTACATTTGAAAATTTTGTTCTATGACATTTTGTTTGAACGCAATCATCAAACTTAATTAAAAAAGTCATTTAAGCCTTTTCACAGTGAGATCTATGCGATATGGCCGAGAAATGTAATTTTGATGTTAACTCCCAAACCGCTGCGCAGAAGTCAACCAAACTTCACCCAATAGTGTATTGTATCACAATCTAGTAGTTACATTTGAAAATTTTGTTCTAGGACATTTTGTTTGAACGCAATCATCAAACTTAATTAAAAAAGTCATTTAAGCCTTTTCACAGTGAGATCTATGCGATATGGCCGAGAAATGTAATTTTGATGTTAACTCCCAAACCGCTGCGCAGAAGTCAACCAAATTTCACCCATTAGTGTATTGTATCACAATCTAGTAGTTACATGTGGAAATTTGGTTATTGGACATTTGGTTTGAGCGCAATCATTAAACTTAGGTCAAAAAAGCCATTTAAGCCTTTTCACAGTGAGATCTATGCGATATGGCCGAGAAATGTAATTTTGATGTTAACTCCCAAACCGCTGCGCAGAAGTCAACCAAACTTCACCCAATAGTGTATTGTATCACAATCTAGTAGTTACATTTGAAAATTTTGTTCTAGGAAATTTTGTTTGAGCGCAATCATCAAACTTAATTAAAAAAGTCATTTAAGCCTTTTCACAGTGAGATCTATGCGATATGGCCGAGAAATGTAATTTTGATGTTAACTCCCAAACCGCTGCGCAGAAGTCAACCAAACTTCACCCAATAGTGTATTGTATCACAATCTAGTAGTTACATTTGGAAATTTTGTTCTTGGACATTTGATTTGAGTGCAATCCTCAAACTTAGGTCAAAAAAGCCATTTAAGCCTTTTCACAGTGAGATCTATGCGATATGGCCGAGAAATGTAATTTTGATGTTAACTCCCAAACCGCTGCGCAGAAGTCAACCAAACTTCACCCAATAGTGTATTGTATCACAATCTAGTAGTTACATTTGAAAATTTTGTTCTAGGACATTTTGTTTGAACGCAATCATCAAACTTAATTAAAAAAGTCATTTAAGCCTTTTCACAGTGAGATCTATGCGATATGGCCGAGAAATGTAATTTTGATGTTAACTCCCAAACCGCTGCGCAGAAGTCAACCAAACTTCACCCAATAGTGTATTGTATCACATTCTAGTAGTTACATTTGAAAATTTCGTTCTAGGACATTTGGTTTGAGCGCAATCATTAAACTTAGGTCAAAAAAGCCATTTAAGCCTTTTCACAGTGAGATCTATGCGATATGGCCGAGAAATGTAATTTTGATGTTAACTCCCAAACCGCTGCGCAGAAGTCAACCAAACTTCACCCAATAGTGTATTGTATCACAATCTAGTAGTTACATTTGAAATTTTTGTTCTATGACATTTTGTTTGAACGCAATCATCAAACTTAATTAAAAAAGTCATTTAAGCCTTTTCACAGTGAGATCTATGCGATATGGCCGAGAAATGTAATTTTGATGTTAACTCCCAAACCGCTGCGCAGAAGTCAACCAAACTTCACCCATTAGTGTATTGTATCACAATCTAGTAATTATATGTGGAAATTTGGTTCTAGGACATTTGATTTGAGCGCAATCCTCAAACTTAGGTCAAAAAAGCCATTTAAGCCTTTTCACAGTGAGATCTATGCGATATGGCCGAGAAATGTAATTTTGATGTTAACTCCCAAACCGCTGCGCAGAAGTCAACCAAACTTCACCCAATAGTGTATTGTATCACAATCTAGTAGTTACATTTGAAATTTTTGTTCTATGACATTTTGTTTGAACGCAATCATCAAACTTAATTAAAAAAGTCATTTAAGCCTTTTCACAGTGAGATCTATGCGATATGGCCGAGAAATGTAATTTTGATGTTAACTCCCAAACCGCCTCGCAGAAGTCAACCAAACTTCACCCATTAGTGTATTGTATCACAATCTAGTAGTTACATGTGGAAATTTGGTTATTGGACATTTGGTTTGAGCGCAATCATTAAACTTAGGTCAAAAAAGTCATTTAAGCCTTTTCACAGTGAGATCTATGCGATATGGCCGAGAAATGTAATTTTGATGTTAACTCCCAAACCGCTGCGCAGAAGTCAACCAAACTTCACCCAATAGTGTATTGTATCACATTCTAGTAGTTACATTTGAAAATTTCGTTCTAGGACATTTGGTTTGAGCGCAATCATTAAATTTAGGTCAAAAAAGCCATTTAAGCCTTTTCACAGTGAGATCTATGCGATATGGCCGAGAAATGTAATTTTGATGTTAACTCCCAAACCGCTGCGCAGAAGTCAACTAAACTTCACCCAATAGTGTATTGTATCACATTCTAGTATTTACATTTGAAAATTTCGTTCTAGGACATTTGGTTTGAGCGCAATCATTAAACTTAATTAAAAAAGTCATTTAAGCCTTTTCACAGTGAGATCTATGCGATATGGCCGAGAAATGTAATTTTGATGTTAACTCCCAAACCGCTGCGCAGAAGTCAACCAAACTTCACCCATTAGTGTATTGTATCACAATCTAGTAATTACATGTAGAAATTTGGTTCTAGGACATTTGATTTGAGCGCAATCCTCAAACTTAGGTCAAAAAAGCCATTTAAGCCTTTTCACAGTGAGATCTATGCGATATGGCCGAGAAATGTAATTTTGATGTTAACTCCCAAACCGCTGCGCAGAAGTCAACCAAACTTCACCCAATAGTTTATTGTATCACAATCTAGTAGTTACATGTGGAAATTTGGTTTTTGGACATTTGGTTTGAGCGCAATCATTAAACTTAGGTCAAAAAAGCCATTTAAGCCTTTTCACAGTGAGATCTATGCGATATGGCCGAGAAATGTAATTTTGATGTTAACTCCCAAACCGCTGCGCAGAAGTCAACCAAACTTCACCCAATAGTGTATTGTATCACAATCTAATAGTTACATTTGAAAATTTTGTTCTAGGAAATTTTGTTTGAGCGCAATCATCAAACTTAATTAAAAAAGTCATTTAAGCCTTTTCACAGTGAGATCTATGCGATATGGCCGAGAAATGTAATTTTGATGTTAACTCCCAAACCTCTGCGCAGAAGTCAACCAAACTTCACCCATTAGTGTATTGTATCACAATCTAGTAGTTACATGTGGAAATTTGGTTCTAGGACATTTGATTTGAGCGCAATCCTCAAACTTAGGTCAAAAAAGCCATTTAAGCCTTTTCACAGTGAGATCTATGCGATATGGCCGAGAAATGTAATTTTGATGTTAACTCCCAAACCGCTGCGCAGAAGTCAACCAAACTTCACCCAATAGTGTATTGTATCACATTCTAGTAGTTACATTTGAAAATTTCGTTCTAGGACATTTGGTTTGAGCGCAATCTTTAAACTTATGTCAAAAAAGCCATTTAAGCCTTTTCACAGTGAGATCTATGCGATATGGCCGAGAAATGTAATTTTGATGTTAACTCCCAAACCGCTGCGCAGAAGTCAACCAAACTTCACCCAATAGTGTATTGTATCACAATCTAGTAGTTACATTTGAAAATTTTGTTCTAGGACATTTTGTTTGAACGCAATCATCAAACTTAATTAAAAAAGTCATTTAAGCCTTTTCACAGTGAGATCTATGCGATATGGCCGAGAAATGTAATTTTGATGTTAACTCCCAAACCGCTGCGCAGAAGTCAACCAAACTTCACCCAATAGTGTATTGTATCACAATCTAGTAGTTACATTTGAAAATTTTGTTCTAGGACATTTTGTTTGAACGCAATCATCAAACTTAATTAAAAAAGTCATTTAAGCCTTTTCACGGTGAGATCTATGCGATATGGCCGAGAAATGTAATTTTGATGTTAACTCCCAAACCGCTGCGCAGAAGTCAACCAAACTTCACCCAATAGTGTATTGTATCACATTCTAGTAGTTACATTTGAAAATTTCGTTCTAGGACATTTGGTTTGAGCGCAATCATTAAACAGGTCAAAAAAGCCATTTAAGCCTTTTCACAGTGAGATCTATGCGATATGGCCGAGAAATGTAATTTTGATGTTAACTCCCAAACCGCTGCGCAGAAGTCAACCAAACTTCACCCAATAGTGTATTGTATCACAATCTAGTAGTTACATTTGAAAATTTTGTTCTAGGAAATTTTGTTTGAGCGCAATCATCAAACTTAATTAAAAAAGTCATTTAAGCCTTTTCACAGTGAGATCTATACGATATGGCCGAGAAATGTAATTTTGATGTTAACTCCCAAACCTCTGCGCAGAAGTCAACCAAACTTCACCCATTAGTGTATTGTATCACAATCTAGTAGTTACATGTGGAAATTTGGTTCTAGGACATTTGATTTGAGCGCAATCCTCAAACTTAGGTCAAAAAAGCCATTTAAGCCTTTTCACAGTGAGATCTATGCGATATGGCCGAGAAATGTAATTTTGATGTTAACTCCCAAACCGCTGCGCAGAAGTCAACCAAACTTCACCCAATAGTGTATTGTATCACATTCTAGTAGTTACATTTGAAAATTTCGTTCTAGGACATTTGGTTTGAGCGCAATCTTTAAACTTAGGTCAAAAAAGCCATTTAAGCCTTTTCACAGTGAGATCTATGCGATATGGCCGAGAAATGTAATTTTGATGTTAACTCCCAAACCGCTGCGCAGAAGTCAACCAAACTTAACCCAATAGTGTATTGTATCACAATCTAGTAGATACATTTGAAAATTTTGTTCTAGGACATTTTGTTTGAACGCAATCATCAAACTTAATTAAAAAAGTCATTTAAGCCTTTTCACAGTGAGATCTATGCGATATGGCCGAGAAATGTAATTTTGATGTTAACTCCCAAACCGCTGCGCAGAAGTCAACCAAACTTCACCCAATAGTGTATTGTATCACAATCTAGTAGTTACATGTGGAAATTTGGTTATTGGACATTTGGTTTGAGCGCAATCATTAAACTTAGGTCAAAAAAGCCATTTAAGCCTTTTCACAGTGAGATCTATGCGATATGGCCGAGAAATGTAATTTTGATGTTAACTCCCAAACCGCTGCGCAGAAGTCAACCAAACTTCACCCAATAGTGTATTGTATCACAATCTAGTAGTTACATTTGAAAATTTTGTTCTAGGAAATTTTGTTTGAGCGCAATCATCAAACTTAATTAAAAAAGTCATTTAAGCCTTTTCACAGTGAGATCTATGCGATATGGCCGAGAAATGTAATTTTGATGTTAACTCCCAAACCTCTGCGCAGAAGTCAACCAAACTTCACCCAATAGTGTATTGTATCACAATCTAGTAGTTACATGTGGAAATTTGGTTCTAGGACATTTGATTTGAGCGCAATCCTCAAACTTAGGTCAAAAAAGCCATTTAAGCCTTTTCACAGTGAGATCTATGCGATATGGCCGAGAAATGTAATTTTGATGTTAACTCCCAAACCGCTGCGCAGAAGTCAACCAAACTTCACCCAATAGTGTATTGTATCACATTCTAGTAGTTACATTTGAAAATTTCGTTCTAGGACATTTGGTTTGAGCGCAATCTTTAAACTTAGGTCAAAAAAGCCATTTAAGCCTTTTCACAGTGAGATCTATGCGATATGGCCGAGAAATGTAATTTTGATGTTAACTCCCAAACCGCTGCGCAGAAGTCAACCAAACTTAACCCAATAGTGTATTGTATCACAATCTAGTAGATACATTTGAAAATTTTGTTCTAGGACATTTTGTTTGAACGCAATCATCAAACTTAATTAAAAAAGTCATTTAAGCCTTTTCACAGTGAGATCTATGCGATATGGCCGAGAAATGTAATTTTGATGTTAACTCCCAAACCGCTGCGCAGAAGTCAACCAAACTTCACCCAATAGTGTATTGTATCACAATCTAGTAGTTACATGTGGAAATTTGGTTATTGGACATTTGGTTTGAGCGCAATCATTAAACTTAGGTCAAAAAAGCCATTTAAGCCTTTTCACAGTGAGATCTATGCGATATGGCCGAGAAATGTAATTTTGATGTTAACTCCCAAACCTCTGCGCAGAAGTCAACCAAACTTCACCCAATAGTGTATTGTATCACAATCTAGTAGTTACATGTGGAAATTTGGTTCTAGGACATTTGATTTGAGAGCAATCTTTAAACTTAGGTCAAAAAAGCCATTTAAGCCTTTTCACAGTGAGATCTATGCGATATGGCCGAGAAATGTAATTTTGATGTTAACTCCCAAACCGCTGCGCAGAAGTCAACCAAACTTCACCCAATAGTGTATTGTATCACAATCTAGTAGTTACATTTGAAAGTTTTGTTCTAGGACATTTTGTTTGAACGCAATCATCAAACTTAATTAAAAAAGTCATTTAAGCCTTTTCACAGTGAGATCTATGCGATATGGCCGAGAAATGTAATTTTGATGTTAACTCCCAAACCGCTGCGCAGAAGTCAACCAAACTTCACCCAATAGTGTATTGTATCACAATCTAGTAGTTACATTTGGAAATTTTGTTCTTGGACATTTGATTTGAGTGCAATCCTCAAACTTAGGTCAAAAAAGCCATTTAAGCCTTTTCACAGTGAGATCTATGCGATATGGCCGAGAAATGTAATTTTGATGTTAACTCCCAAACCGCTGCGCAGAAGTCAACCAAACTTCACCCAATAGTGTATTGTATCACAATCTAGTAGTTACATTTGAAAATTTTGTTCTAGGACATTTTGTTTGAACGCAATCATCAAACTTAATTAAAAAAGTCATTTAAGCCTTTTCACAGTGAGATCTATGCGATATGGCCGAGAAATGTAATTTTGATGTTAACTCCCAAACCGCTGCGCAGAAGTCAACCAAACTTCACCCAATAGTGTATTGTATCACATTCTAGTAGTTACATTTGAAAATTTCGTTCTAGGACATTTGGTTTGAGCGCAATCATTAAACTTAGGTCAAAAAAGCCATTTAAGCCTTTTCACAGTGAGATCTATGCGATATGGCCGAGAAATGTAATTTTGATGTTAACTCCCAAACCGCTGCGCAGAAGTCAACTAAACTTCACCCAATAGTGTATTGTATCACATTCTAGTAGTTACATTTGAAAATTTCGTTCTAGGACATTTGGTTTGAGCGCAATCATTAAACTTAATTAAAAAAGTCATTTAAGCCTTTTCACAGTGAGATCTATGCGATATGGCCGAGAAATGTAATTTTGATGTTAACTCCCAAACCGCTGCGCAGAAGTCAACCAAACTTCACCCATTAGTGTATTGTATCACAATCTAGTAATTACATGTGGAAATTTGGTTCTAGGACATTTGATTTGAGCGCAATCCTCAAACTTAGGTCAAAAAAGCCATTTAAGCCTTTTCACAGTGAGATCTATGCGATATGGCCGAGAAATGTAATTTTGATGTTAACTCCCAAACCGCTGCGCAGAAGTCAACCAAACTTCACCCAATAGTGTATTGTATCACAATCTAGTAGTTACATTTGAAAATTTTGTTCTATGACATTTTGTTTGAACGCAATCATCAAACTTAATTAAAAAAGTCATTTAAGCCTTTTCACAGTGAGATCTATGCGATATGGCCGAGAAATGTAATTTTGATGTTAACTCCCAAACCGCCTCGCAGAAGTCAACCAAACTTCACCCATTAGTGTATTGTATCACAATCTAGTAGTTACATGTGGAAATTTGGTTATTGGACATTTGGTTTGAGCGCAATCATTAAACTTAGGTCAAAAAAGTCATTTAAGCCTTTTCACAGTGAGATCTATGCGATATGGCCGAGAAATGTAATTTTGATGTTAACTCCCAAACCGCTGCGCAGAAGTCAACCAAACTTCACCCAATAGTGTATTGTATCACATTCTAGTAGTTACATTTGAAAATTTCGTTCTAGGACATTTGGTTTGAGCGCAATCATTAAATTTAGGTCAAAAAAGCCATTTAAGCCTTTTCACAGTGAGATCTATGCGATATGGCCGAGAAATGTAATTTTGATGTTAACTCCCAAACCGCTGCGCAGAAGTCAACTAAACTTCACCCAATAGTGTATTGTATCACATTCTAGTAGTTACATTTGAAAATTTCGTTCTAGGACATTTGGTTTGAGCGCAATCATTAAACTTAATTAAAAAAGTCATTTAAGCCTTTTCACAGTGAGATCTATGCGATATGGCCGAGAAATGTAATTTTGATGTTAACTCCCAAACCGCTGCGCAGAAGTCAACCAAACTTCACCCATTAGTGTATTGTATCACAATCTAGTAATTACATGTAGAAATTTGGTTCTAGGACATTTGATTTGAGCGCAATCCTCAAACTTAGGTCAAAAAAGCCATTTAAGCCTTTTCACAGTGAGATCTATGCGATATGGCCGAGAAATGTAATTTTGATGTTAACTCCCAAACCGCTGCGCAGAAGTCAACCAAACTTCACCCAATAGTTTATTGTATCACAATCTAGTAGTTACATGTGGAAATTTGTTTTTTGGACATTTGGTTTGAGCGCAATCTTTAAACTTAGGTCAAAAAAGCCATTTAAGCCTTTTCACAGTGAGATCTATGCGATATGGCCGAGAAATGTAATTTTGATGTTAACTCCCAAACCGCTGCGCAGAAGTCAACCAAACTTCACCCAATAGTGTATTGTATCACAATCTAATAGTTACATTTGAAAATTTTGTTCTAGGAAATTTTGTTTGAGCGCAATCATCAAACTTAATTAAAAAAGTCATTTAAGCCTTTTCACAGTGAGATCTATGCGATATGGCCGAGAAATGTAATTTTGATGTTAACTCCCAAACCTCTGCGCAGAAGTCAACCAAACTTCACCCATTAGTGTATTGTATCACAATCTAGTAGTTACATGTGGAAATTTGGTTCTAGGACATTTGATTTGAGCGCAATCCTCAAACTTAGGTCAAAAAAGCCATTTAAGCCTTTTCACAGTGAGATCTATGCGATATGGCCGAGAAATGTAATTTTGATGTTAACTCCCAAACCGCTGCGCAGAAGTCAACCAAACTTCACCCAATAGTGTATTGTATCACATTCTAGTAGTTACATTTGAAAATTTCGTTCTAGGACATTTGGTTTGAGCGCAATCTTTAAACTTATGTCAAAAAAGCCATTTAAGCCTTTTCACAGTGAGATCTATGCGATATGGCCGAGAAATGTAATTTTGATGTTAACTCCCAAACCGCTGCGCAGAAGTCAACCAAACTTCACCCAATAGTGTATTGTATCACAATCTAGTAGTTACATTTGAAAATTTTGTTCTAGGACATTTTGTTTGAACGCAATCATCAAACTTAATTAAAAAAGTCATTTAAGCCTTTTCACAGTGAGATCTATGCGATATGGCCGAGAAATGTAATTTTGATGTTAACTCCCAAACCGCTGCGCAGAAGTCAACCAAACTTCACCCAATAGTGTATTGTATCACAATCTAGTAGTTACATTTGAAAATTTTGTTCTAGGACATTTTGTTTGAACGCAATCATCAAACTTAATTAAAAAAGTCATTTAAGCCTTTTCACGGTGAGATCTATGCGATATGGCCGAGAAATGTAATTTTGATGTTAACTCCCAAACCGCTGCGCAGAAGTCAACCAAACTTCACCCAATAGTGTATTGTATCACATTCTAGTAGTTACATTTGAAAATTTCGTTCTAGGACATTTGGTTTGAGCGCAATCATTAAACAGGTCAAAAAAGCCATTTAAGCCTTTTCACAGTGAGATCTATGCGATATGGCCGAGAAATGTAATTTTGATGTTAACTCCCAAACCGCTGCGCAGAAGTCAACCAAACTTCACCCAATAGTGTATTGTATCACAATCTAGTAGTTACATTTGAAAATTTTGTTCTAGGAAATTTTGTTTGAGCGCAATCATCAAACTTAATTTAAAAAGTCATTTAAGCCTTTTCACAGTGAGATCTATACGATATGGCCGAGAAATGTAATTTTGATGTTAACTCCCAAACCTCTGCGCAGAAGTCAACCAAACTTCACCCATTAGTGTATTGTATCACAATCTAGTAGTTACATGTGGAAATTTGGTTCTAGGACATTTGATTAGAGCGCAATCCTCAAACTTAGGTCAAAAAAGCCATTTAAGCCTTTTCACAGTGAGATCTATGCGATATGGCCGAGAAATGTAATTTTGATGTTAACTCCCAAACCGCTGCGCAGAAGTCAACCAAACTTCACCCAATAGTGTATTGTATCACATTCTAGTAGTTACATTTGAAAATTTCGTTCTAGGACATTTGGTTTGAGCGCAATCTTTAAACTTAGGTCAAAAAAGCCATTTAAGCCTTTTCACAGTGAGATCTATGCGATATGGCCGAGAAATGTAATTTTGATGTTAACTCCCAAACCGCTGCGCAGAAGTCAACCAAACTTAACCCAATAGTGTATTGTATCACAATCTAGTAGATACATTTGAAAATTTTGTTCTAGGACATTTTGTTTGAACGCAATCATCAAACTTAATTAAAAAAGTCATTTAAGCCTTTTCACATTGAGATCTATGCGATATGGCCGAGAAATGTAATTTTGATGTTAACTCCCAAACCGCTGCGCAGAAGTCAACCAAACTTCACCCAATAGTGTATTGTATCACAATCTAGTAGTTACATGTGGAAATTTGGTTATTGGACATTTGGTTTGAGCGCAATCATTAAACTTAATTAAAAAAGTCATTTAAGCCTTTTCACAGTGAGATCTATGCGATATGGCCGAGAAATGTAATTTTGATGTTAACTCCCAAACCTCTGCGCAGAAGTCAACCAAACTTCACCCAATAGTGTATTGTATCACAATCTAGTAGTTACATGTGGAAATTTGGTTCTAGGACATTTGATTTGAGAGCAATCTTTAAACTTAGGTCAAAAAAGCCATTTAAGCCTTTTCACAGTGAGATCTATGCGATATGGCCGAGAAATGTAATTTTGATGTTAACTCCCAAACCGCTGCGCAGAAGTCAACCAAACTTCACCCAATAGTGTATTGTATCACAATCTAGTAGTTACATTTGAAAGTTTTGTTCTAGGACATTTTGTTTGAACGCAATCATCAAACTTAATTAAAAAAGTCATTTAAGCCTTTTCACAGTGAGATCTATGCGATATGGCCGAGAAATGTAATTTTGATGTTAACTCCCAAACCGCTGCGCAGAAGTCAACCAAACTTCACCCAATAGTGTATTGTATCACAATCTAGTAGTTACATTTGGAAATTTTGTTCTTGGACATTTGATTTGAGTGCAATCCTCAAACTTAGGTCAAAAAAGCCATTTAAGCCTTTTCACAGTGAGATCTATGCGATATGGCCGAGAAATGTAATTTTGATGTTAACTCCCAAACCGCTGCGCAGAAGTCAACCAAACTTCACCCAATAGTGTATTGTATCACAATCTAGTAGTTACATTTGAAAATTTTGTTCTAGGACATTTTGTTTGAACGCAATCATCAAACTTAATTAAAAAAGTCATTTAAGCCTTTTCACAGTGAGATCTATGCGATATGGCCGAGAAATGTAATTTTGATGTTAACTCCCAAACCGCTGCGCAGAAGTCAACCAAACTTCACCCAATAGTGTATTGTATCACATTCTAGTAGTTACATTTGAAAATTTCGTTCTAGGACATTTGGTTTGAGCGCAATCATTAAACTTAGGTCAAAAAAGCCATTTAAGCCTTTTCACAGTGAGATCTATGCGATATGGCCGAGAAATGTAATTTTGATGTTAACTCCCAAACCGCTGCGCAGAAGTCAACTAAACTTCACCCAATAGTGTATTGTATCACATTCTAGTAGTTACATTTGAAAATTTCGTTCTAGGACATTTGGTTTGAGCGCAATCATTAAACTTAATTAAAAAAGTCATTTAAGCCTTTTCACAGTGAGATCTATGCGATATGGCCGAGAAATGTAATTTTGATGTTAACTCCCAAACCGCTGCGCAGAAGTCAACCAAACTTCACCCATTAGTGTATTGTATCACAATCTAGTAATTACATGTGGAAATTTGGTTCTAGGACATTTGATTTGAGCGCAATCCTCAAACTTAGGTCAAAAAAGCCATTTAAGCCTTTTCACAGTGAGATCTATGCGATATGGCCGAGAAATGTAATTTTGATGTTAACTCCCAAACCGCTGCGCAGAAGTCAACCAAACTTCACCCAATAGTGTATTGTATCACAATCTAGTAGTTACATTTGAAAATTTTGTTCTATGACATTTTGTTTGAACGCAATCATCAAACTTAATTAAAAAAGTCATTTAAGCCTTTTCACAGTGAGATCTATGCGATATGGCCGAGAAATGTAATTTTGATGTTAACTCCCAAACCGCCTCGCAGAAGTCAACCAAACTTCACCCATTAGTGTATTGTATCACAATCTAGTAGTTACATGTGGAAATTTGGTTATTGGACATTTGGTTTGAGCGCAATCATTAAACTTAGGTCAAAAAAGTCATTTAAGCCTTTTCACAGTGAGATCTATGCGATATGGCCGAGAAATGTAATTTTGATGTTAACTCCCAAACCGCTGCGCAGAAGTCAACCAAACTTCACCCAATAGTGTATTGTATCACATTCTAGTAGTTACATTTGAAAATTTCGTTCTAGGACATTTGGTTTGAGCGCAATCATTAAATTTAGGTCAAAAAAGCCATTTAAGCCTTTTCACAGTGAGATCTATGCGATATGGCCGAGAAATGTAATTTTGATGTTAACTCCCAAACCGCTGCGCAGAAGTCAACTAAACTTCACCCAATAGTGTATTGTATCACATTCTAGTAGTTACATTTGAAAATTTCGTTCTAGGACATTTTGTTTGAACGCAATCATCAAACTTAATTAAAAAAGTCATTTAAGCCTTTTCACAGTGAGATCTATGCGATATGGCCGAGAAATGTAATTTTGATGTTAACTCCCAAACCGCTGCGCAGAAGTCAACCAAACTTCACCCAATAGTGTATTGTATCACAATCTAGTAGTTACATTTGAAAATTTTGTTCTAGGACATTTTGTTTGAACGCAATCATCAAACTTAATTAAAAAAGTCATTTAAGCCTTTTCACGGTGAGATCTATGCGATATGGCCGAGAAATGTAATTTTGATGTTAACTCCCAAACCGCTGCGCAGAAGTCAACCAAACTTCACCCAATAGTGTATTGTATCACATTCTAGTAGTTACATTTGAAAATTTCGTTCTAGGACATTTGGTTTGAGCGCAATCATTAAACAGGTCAAAAAAGCCATTTAAGCCTTTTCACAGTGAGATCTATGCGATATGGCCGAGAAATGTAATTTTGATGTTAACTCCCAAACCGCTGCGCAGAAGTCAACCAAACTTCACCCAATAGTGTATTGTATCACAATCTAGTAGTTACATTTGAAAATTTTGTTCTAGGAAATTTTGTTTGAGCGCAATCATCAAACTTAATTAAAAAAGTCATTTAAGCCTTTTCACAGTGAGATCTATACGATATGGCCGAGAAATGTAATTTTGATGTTAACTCCCAAACCTCTGCGCAGAAGTCAACCAAACTTCACCCATTAGTGTATTGTATCACAATCTAGTAGTTACATGTGGAAATTTGGTTCTAGGACATTTGATTAGAGCGCAATCCTCAAACTTAGGTCAAAAAAGCCATTTAAGCCTTTTCACAGTGAGATCTATGCGATATGGCCGAGAAATGTAATTTTGATGTTAACTCCCAAACCGCTGCGCAGAAGTCAACCAAACTTCACCCAATAGTGTATTGTATCACATTCTAGTAGTTACATTTGAAAATTTCGTTCTAGGACATTTGGTTTGAGCGCAATCTTTAAACTTAGGTCAAAAAAGCCATTTAAGCCTTTTCACAGTGAGATCTATGCGATATGGCCGAGAAATGTAATTTTGATGTTAACTCCCAAACCGCTGCGCAGAAGTCAACCAAACTTAACCCAATAGTGTATTGTATCACAATCTAGTAGATACATTTGAAAATTTTGTTCTAGGACATTTTGTTTGAACGCAATCATCAAACTTAATTAAAAAAGTCATTTAAGCCTTTTCACAGTGAGATCTATGCGATATGGCCGAGAAATGTAATTTTGATGTTAACTCCCAAACCGCTGCGCAGAAGTCAACCAAACTTCACCCAATAGTGTATTGTATCACAATCTAGTAGTTACATGTGGAAATTTGGTTATTGGACATTTGGTTTGAGCGCAATCATTAAACTTAATTAAAAAAGTCATTTAAGCCTTTTCACAGTGAGATCTATGCGATATGGCCGAGAAATGTAATTTTGATGTTAACTCCCAAACCTCTGCGCAGAAGTCAACCAAACTTCACCCAATAGTGTATTGTATCACAATCTAGTAGTTACATGTGGAAATTTGGTTCTAGGACATTTGATTTGAGAGCAATCTTTAAACTTAGGTCAAAAAAGCCATTTAAGCCTTTTCACAGTGAGATCTATGCGATATGGCCGAGAAATGTAATTTTGATGTTAACTCCCAAACCGCTGCGCAGAAGTCAACCAAACTTCACCCAATAGTGTATTGTATCACAATCTAGTAGTTACATTTGAAAGTTTTGTTCTAGGACATTTTGTTTGAACGCAATCATCAAACTTAATTAAAAAAGTCATTTAAGCCTTTTCACAGTGAGATCTATGCGATATGGCCGAGAAATGTAATTTTGATGTTAACTCCCAAACCGCTGCGCAGAAGTCAACCAAACTTCACCCAATAGTGTATTGTATCACAATCTAGTAGTTACATTTGGAAATTTTGTTCTTGGACATTTGATTTGAGTGCAATCCTCAAACTTAGGTCAAAAAAGCCATTTAAGCCTTTTCACAGTGAGATCTATGCGATATGGCCGAGAAATGTAATTTTGATGTTAACTCCCAAACCGCTGCGCAGAAGTCAACCAAACTTCACCCAATAGTGTATTGTATCACAATCTAGTAGTTACATTTGAAAATTTTGTTCTAGGACATTTTGTTTGAACGCAATCATCAAACTTAATTAAAAAAGTCATTTAAGCCTTTTCACAGTGAGATCTATGCGATATGGCCGAGAAATGTAATTTTGATGTTAACTCCCAAACCGCTGCGCAGAAGTCAACCAAACTTCACCCAATAGTGTATTGTATCACATTCTAGTAGTTACATTTGAAAATTTCGTTCTAGGACATTTGGTTTGAGCGCAATCATTAAACTTAGGTCAAAAAAGCCATTTAAGCCTTTTCACAGTGAGATCTATGCGATATGGCCGAGAAATGTAATTTTGATGTTAACTCCCAAACCGCTGCGCAGAAGTCAACTAAACTTCACCCAATAGTGTATTGTATCACATTCTAGTAGTTACATTTGAAAATTTCGTTCTAGGACATTTGGTTTGAGCGCAATCATTAAACTTAATTAAAAAAGTCATTTAAGCCTTTTCACAGTGAGATCTATGCGATATGGCCGAGAAATGTAATTTTGATGTTAACTCCCAAACCGCTGCGCAGAAGTCAACCAAACTTCACCCATTAGTGTATTGTATCACAATCTAGTAATTACATGTGGAAATTTGGTTCTAGGACATTTGATTTGAGCGCAATCCTCAAACTTAGGTCAAAAAAGCCATTTAAGCCTTTTCACAGTGAGATCTATGCGATATGGCCGAGAAATGTAATTTTGATGTTAACTCCCAAACCGCTGCGCAGAAGTCAACCAAACTTCACCCAATAGTGTATTGTATCACAATCTAGTAGTTACATTTGAAAATTTTGTTCTATGACATTTTGTTTGAACGCAATCATCAAACTTAATTAAAAAAGTCATTTAAGCCTTTTCACAGTGAGATCTATGCGATATGGCCGAGAAATGTAATTTTGATGTTAACTCCCAAACCGCCTCGCAGAAGTCAACCAAACTTCACCCATTAGTGTATTGTATCACAATCTAGTAGTTACATGTGGAAATTTGGTTATTGGACATTTGGTTTGAGCGCAATCATTAAACTTAGGTCAAAAAAGTCATTTAAGCCTTTTCACAGTGAGATCTATGCGATATGGCCGAGAAATGTAATTTTGATGTTAACTCCCAAACCGCTGCGCAGAAGTCAACCAAACTTCACCCAATAGTGTATTGTATCACATTCTAGTAGTTACATTTGAAAATTTCGTTCTAGGACATTTGGTTTGAGCGCAATCATTAAATTTAGGTCAAAAAAGCCATTTAAGCCTTTTCACAGTGAGATCTATGCGATATGGCCGAGAAATGTAATTTTGATGTTAACTCCCAAACCGCTGCGCAGAAGTCAACTAAACTTCACCCAATAGTGTATTGTATCACATTCTAGTAGTTACATTTGAAAATTTCGTTCTAGGACATTTGGTTTGAGCGCAATCATTAAACTTAATTAAAAAAGTCATTTAAGCCTTTTCACAGTGAGATCTATGCGATATGGCCGAGAAATGTAATTTTGATGTTAACTCCCAAACCGCTGCGCAGAAGTCAACCAAACTTCACCCATTAGTGTATTGTATCACAATCTAGTAATTACATGTAGAAATTTGGTTCTAGGACATTTGATTTGAGCGCAATCCTCAAACTTAGGTCAAAAAAGCCATTTAAGCCTTTTCACAGTGAGATCTATGCGATATGGCCGAGAAATGTAATTTTGATGTTAACTCCCAAACCGCTGCGCAGAAGTCAACCAAACTTCACCCAATAGTTTATTGTATCACAATCTAGTAGTTACATGTGGAAATTTGGTTTTTGGACATTTGGTTTGAGCGCAATCTTTAAACTTAGGTCAAAAAAGCCATTTAAGCCTTTTCACAGTGAGATCTATGCGATATGGCCGAGAAATGTAATTTTGATGTTAACTCCCAAACCGCTGCGCAGAAGTCAACCAAACTTCACCCAATAGTGTATTGTATCACAATCTAATAGTTACATTTGAAAATTTTGTTCTAGGAAATTTTGTTTGAGCGCAATCATCAAACTTAATTAAAAAAGTCATTTAAGCCTTTTCACAGTGAGATCTATGCGATATGGCCGAGAAATGTAATTTTGATGTTAACTCCCAAACCTCTGCGCAGAAGTCAACCAAACTTCACCCATTAGTGTATTGTATCACAATCTAGTAGTTACATGTGGAAATTTGGTTCTAGGACATTTGATTTGAGCGCAATCCTCAAACTTAGGTCAAAAAAGCCATTTAAGCCTTTTCACAGTGAGATCTATGCGATATGGCCGAGAAATGTAATTTTGATGTTAACTCCCAAACCGCTGCGCAGAAGTCAACCAAACTTCACCCAATAGTGTATTGTATCACATTCTAGTAGTTACATTTGAAAATTTCGTTCTAGGACATTTGGTTTGAGCGCAATCTTTAAACTTATGTCAAAAAAGCCATTTAAGCCTTTTCACAGTGAGATCTATGCGATATGGCCGAGAAATGTAATTTTGATGTTAACTCCCAAACCGCTGCGCAGAAGTCAACCAAACTTCACCCAATAGTGTATTGTATCACAATCTAGTAGTTACATTTGAAAATTTTGTTCTAGGACATTTTGTTTGAACGCAATCATCAAACTTAATTAAAAAAGTCATTTAAGCCTTTTCACAGTGAGATCTATGCGATATGGCCGAGAAATGTAATTTTGATGTTAACTCCCAAACCGCTGCGCAGAAGTCAACCAAACTTCACCCAATAGTGTATTGTATCACAATCTAGTAGTTACATTTGAAAATTTTGTTCTAGGACATTTTGTTTGAACGCAATCATCAAACTTAATTAAAAAAGTCATTTAAGCCTTTTCACGGTGAGATCTATGCGATATGGCCGAGAAATGTAATTTTGATGTTAACTCCCAAACCGCTGCGCAGAAGTCAACCAAACTTCACCCAATAGTGTATTGTATCACATTCTAGTAGTTACATTTGAAAATTTCGTTCTAGGACATTTGGTTTGAGCGCAATCATTAAACAGGTCAAAAAAGCCATTTAAGCCTTTTCACAGTGAGATCTATGCGATATGGCCGAGAAATGTAATTTTGATGTTAACTCCCAAACCGCTGCGCAGAAGTCAACCAAACTTCACCCAATAGTGTATTGTATCACAATCTAGTAGTTACATTTGGAAATTTTGTTCTTGGACATTTGATTTGAGCGCAATCATCAAACTTAGGTCAAAAAAGCCATTTAAGCCTTTTCACAGTGAGATCTATGCGATATGGCCGAGAAATGTAATTTTGATGTTAACTCCCAAACCGCTGCGCAGAAGTCAACTAAACTTCACCCAATAGTGTATTGTATCACATTCTAGTAGTTACATTTGAAAATTTCGTTCTAGGACATTTGGTTTGAGCGCAATCATTAAACTTAATTAAAAAAGTCATTTAAGCCTTTTCACAGTGAGATCTATGCGATATGGCCGAGAAATGTAATTTTGATGTTAACTCCCAAACCGCTGCGCAGAAGTCAACCAAACTTCACCCATTAGTGTATTGTATCACAATCTAGTAATTACATGTGGAAATTTGGTTCTAGGACATTTGATTTGAGCGCAATCCTCAAACTTAGGTCAAAAAAGCCATTTAAGCCTTTTCACAGTGAGATCTATGCGATATGGCCGAGAAATGTAATTTTGATGTTAACTCCCAAACCGCTGCGCAGAAGTCAACCAAACTTCACCCAATAGTGTATTGTATCACAATCTAGTAGTTACATTTGAAAATTTTGTTCTATGACATTTTGTTTGAACGCAATCATCAAACTTAATTAAAAAAGTCATTTAAGCCTTTTCACAGTGAGATCTATGCGATATGGCCGAGAAATGTAATTTTGATGTTAACTCCCAAACCGCCTCGCAGAAGTCAACCAAACTTCACCCATTAGTGTATTGTATCACAATCTAGTAGTTACATGTGGAAATTTGGTTATTGGACATTTGGTTTGAGCGCAATCATTAAACTTAGGTCAAAAAAGTCATTTAAGCCTTTTCACAGTGAGATCTATGCGATATGGCCGAGAAATGTAATTTTGATGTTAACTCCCAAACCGCTGCGCAGAAGTCAACCAAACTTCACCCAATAGTGTATTGTATCACATTCTAGTAGTTACATTTGAAAATTTCGTTCTAGGACATTTGGTTTGAGCGCAATCATTAAATTTAGGTCAAAAAAGCCATTTAAGCCTTTTCACAGTGAGATCTATGCGATATGGCCGAGAAATGTAATTTTGATGTTAACTCCCAAACCGCTGCGCAGAAGTCAACTAAACTTCACCCAATAGTGTATTGTATCACATTCTAGTAGTTACATTTGAAAATTTCGTTCTAGGACATTTGGTTTGAGCGCAATCATTAAACTTAATTAAAAAAGTCATTTAAGCCTTTTCACAGTGAGATCTATGCGATATGGCCGAGAAATGTAATTTTGATGTTAACTCCCAAACCGCTGCGCAGAAGTCAACCAAACTTCACCCATTAGTGTATTGTATCACAATCTAGTAATTACATGTAGAAATTTGGTTCTAGGACATTTGATTTGAGCGCAATCCTCAAACTTAGGTCAAAAAAGCCATTTAAGCCTTTTCACAGTGAGATCTATGCGATATGGCCGAGAAATGTAATTTTGATGTTAACTCCCAAACCGCTGCGCAGAAGTCAACCAAACTTCACCCAATAGTTTATTGTATCACAATCTAGTAGTTACATGTGGAAATTTGGTTTTTGGACATTTGGTTTGAGCGCAATCTTTAAACTTAGGTCAAAAAAGCCATTTAAGCCTTTTCACAGTGAGATCTATGCGATATGGCCGAGAAATGTAATTTTGATGTTAACTCCCAAACCGCTGCGCAGAAGTCAACCAAACTTCACCCAATAGTGTATTGTATCACAATCTAATAGTTACATTTGAAAATTTTGTTCTAGGAAATTTTGTTTGAGCGCAATCATCAAACTTAATTAAAAAAGTCATTTAAGCCTTTTCACAGTGAGATCTATGCGATATGGCCGAGAAATGTAATTTTGATGTTAACTCCCAAACCTCTGCGCAGAAGTCAACCAAACTTCACCCATTAGTGTATTGTATCACAATCTAGTAGTTACATGTGGAAATTTGGTTCTAGGACATTTGATTTGAGCGCAATCCTCAAACTTAGGTCAAAAAAGCCATTTAAGCCTTTTCACAGTGAGATCTATGCGATATGGCCGAGAAATGTAATTTTGATGTTAACTCCCAAACCGCTGCGCAGAAGTCAACCAAACTTCACCCAATAGTGTATTGTATCACATTCTAGTAGTTACATTTGAAAATTTCGTTCTAGGACATTTGGTTTGAGCGCAATCTTTAAACTTATGTCAAAAAAGCCATTTAAGCCTTTTCACAGTGAGATCTATGCGATATGGCCGAGAAATGTAATTTTGATGTTAACTCCCAAACCGCTGCGCAGAAGTCAACCAAACTTCACCCAATAGTGTATTGTATCACAATCTAGTAGTTACATTTGAAAATTTTGTTCTAGGACATTTTGTTTGAACGCAATCATCAAACTTAATTAAAAAAGTCATTTAAGCCTTTTCACAGTGAGATCTATGCGATATGGCCGAGAAATGTAATTTTGATGTTAACTCCCAAACCGCTGCGCAGAAGTCAACCAAACTTCACCCAATAGTGTATTGTATCACAATCTAGTAGTTACATTTGAAAATTTTGTTCTAGGACATTTTGTTTGAACGCAATCATCAAACTTAATTAAAAAAGTCATTTAAGCCTTTTCACGGTGAGATCTATGCGATATGGCCGAGAAATGTAATTTTGATGTTAACTCCCAAACCGCTGCGCAGAAGTCAACCAAACTTCACCCAATAGTGTATTGTATCACATTCTAGTAGTTACATTTGAAAATTTCGTTCTAGGACATTTGGTTTGAGCGCAATCATTAAACAGGTCAAAAAAGCCATTTAAGCCTTTTCACAGTGAGATCTATGCGATATGGCCGAGAAATGTAATTTTGATGTTAACTCCCAAACCGCTGCGCAGAAGTCAACCAAACTTCACCCAATAGTGTATTGTATCACAATCTAGTAGTTACATTTGAAAATTTTGTTCTAGGAAATTTTGTTTGAGCGCAATCATCAAACTTAATTAAAAAAGTCATTTAAGCCTTTTCACAGTGAGATCTATACGATATGGCCGAGAAATGTAATTTTGATGTTAACTCCCAAACCTCTGCGCAGAAGTCAACCAAACTTCACCCATTAGTGTATTGTATCACAATCTAGTAGTTACATGTGGAAATTTGGTTCTAGGACATTTGATTTGAGCGCAATCCTCAAACTTAGGTCAAAAAAGCCATTTAAGCCTTTTCACAGTGAGATCTATGCGATATGGCCGAGAAATGTAATTTTGATGTTAACTCCCAAACCGCTGCGCAGAAGTCAACCAAACTTCACCCAATAGTGTATTGTATCACATTCTAGTAGTTACATTTGAAAATTTCGTTCTAGGACATTTGGTTTGAGCGCAATCTTTAAACTTAGGTCAAAAAAGCCATTTAAGCCTTTTCACAGTGAGATCTATGCGATATGGCCGAGAAATGTAATTTTGATGTTAACTCCCAAACCGCTGCGCAGAAGTCAACCAAACTTAACCCAATAGTGTATTGTATCACAATCTAGTAGATACATTTGAAAATTTTGTTCTAGGACATTTTGTTTGAACGCAATCATCAAACTTAATTAAAAAAGTCATTTAAGCCTTTTCACAGTGAGATCTATGCGATATGGCCGAGAAATGTAATTTTGATGTTAACTCCCAAACCGCTGCGCAGAAGTCAACCAAACTTCACCCAATAGTGTATTGTATCACAATCTAGTAGTTACATGTGGAAATTTGGTTATTGGACATTTGGTTTGAGCGCAATCATTAAACTTAGGTCAAAAAAGCCATTTAAGCCTTTTCACAGTGAGATCTATGCGATATGGCCGAGAAATGTAATTTTGATGTTAACTCCCAAACCGCTGCGCAGAAGTCAACCAAACTTCACCCAATAGTGTATTGTATCACAATCTAGTAGTTACATTTGAAAATTTTGTTCTAGGAAATTTTGTTTGAGCGCAATCATCAAACTTAATTAAAAAAGTCATTTAAGCCTTTTCACAGTGAGATCTATGCGATATGGCCGAGAAATGTAATTTTGATGTTAACTCCCAAACCTCTGCGCAGAAGTCAACCAAACTTCACCCAATAGTGTATTGTATCACAATCTAGTAGTTACATGTGGAAATTTGGTTCTAGGACATTTGATTTGAGAGCAATCTTTAAACTTAGGTCAAAAAAGCCATTTAAGCCTTTTCACAGTGAGATCTATGCGATATGGCCGAGAAATGTAATTTTGATGTTAACTCCCAAACCGCTGCGCAGAAGTCAACCAAACTTCACCCAATAGTGTATTGTATCACAATCTAGTAGTTACATTTGAAAGTTTTGTTCTAGGACATTTTGTTTGAACGCAATCATCAAACTTAATTAAAAAAGTCATGTAAGCCTTTTCACAGTGAGATCTATGCGATATGGCCGAGAAATGTAATTTTGATGTTAACTCCCAAACCGCTGCGCAGAAGTCAACCAAACTTCACCCAATAGTGTATTGTATCACAATCTAGTAGTTACATTTGGAAATTTTGTTCTTGGACATTTGATTTGAGTGCAATCCTCAAACTTAGGTAAAAAAAGCCATTTAAGCCTTTTCACAGTGAGATCTATGCGATATGGCCGAGAAATGTAATTTTGATGTTAACTCCCAAACCGCTGCGCAGAAGTCAACCAAACTTCACCCAATAGTGTATTGTATCACAATCTAGTAGTTACATTTGAAAATTTTGTTCTAGGACATTTTGTTTGAACGCAATCATCAAACTTAATTAAAAAAGTCATTTAAGCCTTTTCACAGTGAGATCTATGCGATATGGCCGAGAAATGTAATTTTGATGTTAACTCCCAAACCGCTGCGCAGAAGTCAACCAAACTTCACCCAATAGTGTATTGTATCACATTCTAGTAGTTACATTTGAAAATTTCGTTCTAGGACATTTGGTTTGAGCGCAATCATTAAACTTAGGTCAAAAAAGCCATTTAAGCCTTTTCACAGTGAGATCTATGCGATATGGCCGAGAAATGTAATTTTGATGTTAACTCCCAAACCGCTGCGCAGAAGTCAACTAAACTTCACCCAATAGTGTATTGTATCACATTCTAGTAGTTACATTTGAAAATTCGTTCTAGGACATTTGGTTTGAGCGCAATCATTAAACTTAATTAAAAAAGTCATTTAAGCCTTTTCACAGTGAGATCTATGCGATATGGCCGAGAAATGTAATTTTGATGTTAACTCCCAAACCGCTGCGCAGAAGTCAACCAAACTTCACCCATTAGTGTATTGTATCACAATCTAGTAATTACATGTGGAAATTTGGTTCTAGGACATTTGATTTGAGCGCAATCCTCAAACTTAGGTCAAAAAAGCCATTTAAGCCTTTTCACAGTGAGATCTATGCGATATGGCCGAGAAATGTAATTTTGATGTTAACTCCCAAACCGCTGCGCAGAAGTCAACCAAACTTCACCCAATAGTGTATTGTATCACAATCTAGTAGTTACATTTGAAAATTTTGTTCTATGACATTTTGTTTGAACGCAATCATCAAACTTAATTAAAAAAGTCATTTAAGCCTTTTCACAGTGAGATCTATGCGATATGGCCGAGAAATGTAATTTTGATGTTAACTCCCAAACCGCCTCGCAGAAGTCAACCAAACTTCACCCATTAGTGTATTGTATCACAATCTAGTAGTTACATGTGGAAATTTGGTTATTGGACATTTGGTTTGAGCGCAATCATTAAACTTAGGTCAAAAAAGTCATTTAAGCCTTTTCACAGTGAGATCTATGCGATATGGCCGAGAAATGTAATTTTGATGTTAACTCCCAAACCGCTGCGCAGAAGTCAACCAAACTTCACCCAATAGTGTATTGAATCACATTCTAGTAGTTACATTTGAAAATTTCGTTCTAGGACATTTGGTTTGAGCGCAATCATTAAATTTAGGTCAAAAAAGCCATTTAAGCCTTTTCACAGTGAGATCTATGCGATATGGCCGAGAAATGTAATTTTGATGTTAACTCCCAAACCGCTGCGCAGAAGTCAACTAAACTTCACCCAATAGTGTATTGTATCACATTCTAGTAGTTACATTTGAAAATTTCGTTCTAGGACATTTGGTTTGAGCGCAATCATTAAACTTAATTAAAAAAGTCATTTAAGCCTTTTCACAGTGAGATCTATGCGATATGGCCGAGAAATGTAATTTTGATGTTAACTCCCAAACCGCTGCGCAGAAGTCAACCAAACTTCACCCATTAGTGTATTGTATCACAATCTAGTAATTACATGTGGAAATTTGGTTCTAGGACATTTGATTTGAGCGCAATCCTCAAATTTAGGTCAAAAAAGCCATTTAAGCCTTTTCACAGTGAGATCTATGCGATATGGCCGAGAAATGTAATTTTGATGTTAACTCCCAAACCGCTGCGCAGAAGTCAACCAAACTTCACCCAATAGTGTATTGTATCACAATCTAGTAGTTACATGTGGAAATTTGGTTTTTGGACATTTGGTTTGAGCGCAATCATTAAACTTAGGTCAAAAAAGCCATTTAAGCCTTTTCACAGTGAGATCTATGCGATATGGCCGAGAAATGTAATTTTGATGTTAACTCCCAAACCGCTGCGCAGAAGTCAACCAAACTTCACCCAATAGTGTATTGTATCACAATCTAATAGTTACATTTGAAAATTTTGTTCTAGGAAATTTTGTTTGAGCGCAATCATCAAACTTAATTTAAAAAGTCATTTAAGCCTTTTCACAGTGAGATCTATGCGATATGGCCGAGAAATGTAATTTTGATGTTAACTCCCAAACCGCTGCGCAGAAGTCAACCAAACTTCACCCAATAGTGTATTGTATCACATTCTAGTAGTTACATTTGAAAATTTCGTTCTAGGACATTTGGTTTGAGCGCAATCTTTAAACTTATGTCAAAAAAGCCATTTAAGCCTTTTCACAGTGAGATCTATGCGATATGGCCGAGAAATGTAATTTTGATGTTAACTCCCAAACCGCTGCGCAGAAGTCAACCAAACTTCACCCAATAGTGTATTGTATCACAATCTAGTAGTTACATTTGAAAATTTTGTTCTAGGACATTTTGTTTGAACGCAATCATCAAACTTAATTAAAAAAGTCATTTAAGCCTTTTCACGGTGAGATCTATGCGATATGGCCGAGAAATGTAATTTTGATGTTAACTCCCAAACCGCTGCGCAGAAGTCAACCAAACTTCACCCAATAGTGTATTGTATCACATTCTAGTAGTTACATTTGAAAATTTCGTTCTAGGACATTTGGTTTGAGCGCAATCATTAAACTTAGGTCAAAAAAGCCATTTAAGCCTTTTCAAAGTGAGATCTATGCGATATGGCCGAGAAATGTAATTTTGATGTTAACTCCCAAACCGCTGCGCAGAAGTCAACCAAACTTCACCCAATAGTGTATTGTATCACAATCTAGTAGTTACATTTGAAAATTTTGTTCTAGGAAATTTTGTTTGAGCGCAATCATCAAACTTAATTAAAAAAGTCATTTAAGCCTTTTCACAGTGAGATCTATACGATATGGCCGAGAAATGTAATTTTGATGTTAACTCCCAAACCTCTGCGCAGAAGTCAACCAAACTTCACCCATTAGTGTATTGTATCACAATCTAGTAGTTACATGTGGAAATTTGGTTCTAGGACATTTGATTTGAGCGCAATCCTCAAACTTAGGTCAAAAAAGCCATTTAAGCCTTTTCACAGTGAGATCTATGCGATATGGCCGAGAAATGTAATTTTGATGTTAACTCCCAAACCGCTGCGCAGAAGTCAACCAAACTTCACCCAATAGTGTATTGTATCACATTCTAGTAGTTACATTTGAAAATTTCGTTCTAGGACATTTGGTTTGAGCGCAATCTTTAAACTTAGGTCAAAAAAGCCATTTAAGCCTTTTCACAGTGAGATCTATGCGATATGGCCGAGAAATGTAATTTTGATGTTAACTCCCAAACCGCTGCGCAGAAGTCAACCAAACTTCACCCAATAGTGTATTGTATCACAATCTAGTAGTTACATTTGAAAATTTTGTTCTAGGACATTTTGTTTGAACGCAATCATCAAACTTAATTAAAAAAGTCATTTAAGCCTTTTCACAGTGAGATCTATGCGATATGGCCGAGAAATGTAATTTTGATGTTAACTCCCAAACCGCTGCGCAGAAGTCAACCAAACTTCACCCAATAGTGTATTGTATCACAATCTAGTAGTTACATTTGAAAATTTTGTTCTATGACATTTTGTTTGAACGCAATCATCAAACTTAATTAAAAAAGTCATTAAAGCCTTTTCACAGTGAGATCTATGCGATATGGCCGAGAAATGTAATTTTGATGTTAACTCCCAAACCGCTGCGCAGAAGTCAACCAAACTTCACCCATTAGTGTATTGTATCACAATCTAGTAGTTACATGTGGAAATTTGGTTATTGGACATTTGGTTTGAGCGCAATCATTAAACTTAGGTCAAAAAAGCCATTTAAGCCTTTTCACAGTGAGATCTATGCGATATGGCCGAGAAATGTAATTTTGATGTTAACTCCCAAACCGCTGCGCAGAAGTCAACCAAACTTCACCCAATAGTGTATTGTATCACAATCTAGTAGTTACATTTGAAAATTTTGTTCTATGACATTTTGTTTGAGCGCAATCATCAAACTTAATTAAAAAAGTCATTTAAGCCTTTTCACATTGAGATCTATGCGTTATGGCCGAGAAATGTAATTTTGATGTTAACTCCCAAACCTCTGCGCAGAAGTCAACCAAACTTCACCCAATAGTGTATTGTATCACAATCTAGTAGTTACATGTGGAAATTTGGTTCTAGGACATTTGATTTGAGAGCAATCTTTAAACTTAGGTCAAAAAAGCCATTTAAGCCTTTTCACAGTGAGATCTATGCGATATGGCCGAGAAATGTAATTTTGATGTTAACTCCCAAACCGCTGCGCAGAAGTCAACCAAACTTCACCCAATAGTGTATTGTATCACAATCTAGTAGTTACATTTGAAAGTTTTGTTCTAGGACATTTTGTTTGAACGCAATCATCAAACTTAATTAAAAAAGTCATTTAAGCCTTTTCACAGTGAGATCTATGCGATATGGCCGAGAAATGTAATTTTGATGTTAACTCCCAAACCGCTGCGCAGAAGTCAACCAAACTTCACCCAATAGTGTATTGTATCACAATCTAGTAGTTACATTTGGAAATTTTGTTCTTGGACATTTGATTTGAGTGCAATCCTCAAACTTAGGTCAAAAAAGCCATTTAAGACTTTTCACAGTGAGATCTATGCGATATGGCCGAGAAATGTAATTTTGATGTTAACTCCCAAACCGCTGCGCAGAAGTCAACCAAACTTCACCCAATAGTGTATTGTATCACAATCTAGTAGTTACATGTGGAAATTTGGTTTTTGGACATTTGGTTTGAGCGCAATCATTAAACTTAGGTCAAAAAAGCCATTTAAGCCTTTTCACAGTGAGATCTATGCGATATGGCCGAGAAATGTAATTTTGATGTTAACTCCCAAACCGCTGCGCAGAAGTCAACCAAACTTCACCCAATAGTGTATTGTATCACAATCTAATAGTTACATTTGAAAATTTTGTTCTAGGAAATTTTGTTTGAGCGCAATCATCAAACTTAATTAAAAAAGTCATTTAAGCCTTTTCACAGTGAGATCTATGCGATATGGCCGAGAAATGTAATTTTGATGTTAACTCCCAAACCTCTGCGCAGAAGTCAACCAAACTTCACCCATTAGTGTATTGTATCACAATCTAGTAGTTACATGTGGAAATTTGGTTCTAGGACATTTGATTTGAGCGCAATCCTCAAACTTAGGTCAAAAAAGCCATTTAAGCCTTTTCACAGTGAGATCTATGCGATATGGCCGAGAAATGTAATTTTGATGTTAACTCCCAAACCGCTGCGCAGAAGTCAACCAAACTTCACCCAATAGTGTATTGTATCACATTCTAGTAGTTACATTTGAAAATTTCGTTCTAGGACATTTGGTTTGAGCGCAATCTTTAAACTTATGTCAAAAAAGCCATTTAAGCCTTTTCACAGTGAGATCTATGCGATATGGCCGAGAAATGTAATTTTGATGTTAACTCCCAAACCGCTGCGCAGAAGTCAACCAAACTTCACCCAATAGTGTATTGTATCACAATCTAGTAGTTACATTTGAAAATTTTGTTCTAGGACATTTTGTTTGAACGCAATCATCAAACTTAATTAAAAAAGTAATTTAAGCCTTTTCACAGTGAGATCTATGCGATATGGCCGAGAAATGTAATTTTGATGTTAACTCCCAAACCGCTGCGCAGAAGTCAACCAAACTTCACCCAATAGTGTATTGTATCACAATCTAGTAGTTACATTTGAAAATTTTGTTCTAGGACATTTTGTTTGAACGCAATCATCAAACTTAATTAAAAAAGTCATTTAAGCCTTTTCACGGTGAGATCTATGCGATATGGCCGAGAAATGTAATTTTGATGTTAACTCCCAAACCGCTGCGCAGAAGTCAACCAAACTTCACCCAATAGTGTATTGTATCACATTCTAGTAGTTACATTTGAAAATTTCGTTCTAGGACATTTGGTTTGAGCGCAATCATTAAACTTAGGTCAAAAAAGCCATTTAAGCCTTTTCACAGTGAGATCTATGCGATATGGCCGAGAAATGTAATTTTGATGTTAACTCCCAAACCGCTGCGCAGAAGTCAACCAAACTTCACCCAATAGTGTATTGTATCACAATCTAGTAGTTACATTTGAAAATTTTGTTCTAGGAAATTTTGTTTGAGCGCAATCATCAAACTTAATTAAAAAAGTCATTTAAGCCTTTTCACAGTGAGATCTATACGATATGGCCGAGAATTGTAATTTTGATGTTAACTCCCAAACCTCTGCGCAGAAGTCAACCAAACTTCACCCATTAGTGTATTGTATCACAATCTAGTAGTTACATGTGGAAATTTGGTTCTAGGACATTTGATTTGAGCGCAATCCTCAAACTTAGGTCAAAAAAGCCATTTAAGCCTTTTCACAGTGAGATCTATGCGATATGGCCGAGAAATGTAATTTTGATGTTAACTCCCAAACCGCTGCGCAGAAGTCAACCAAACTTCACCCAATAGTGTATTGTATCACATTCTAGTAGTTACATTTGAAAATTTTGTTCTAGGACATTTGGTTTGAGCGCAATCTTTAAACTTAGGTCAAAAAAGCCATTTAAGCCTTTTCACAGTGAGATCTATGCGATATGGCCGAGAAATGTAATTTTGATGTTAACTCCCAAACCGCTGCGCAGAAGTCAACCAAACTTCACCCAATAGTGTATTGTATCACAATCTAGTAGTTACATTTGAAAATTTTGTTCTAGGACATTTTGTTTGAACGCAATCATCAAACTTAATTAAAAAAGTCATTTAAGCCTTTTCACAGTGAGATCTATGCGATATGGCCGAGAAATGTAATTTTGATGTTAACTCCCAAACCGCTGCGCAGAAGTCAACCAAACTTCACCCAATAGTGTATTGTATCACAATCTAGTAGTTACATTTGAAAATTTTGTTCTATGACATTTTGTTTGAACGCAATCATCAAACTTAATTAAAAAAGTCATTTAAGCCTTTTCACAGTGAGATCTATGCGATATGGCAGAGAAATGTAATTTTGATGTTAACTCCCAAACCGCTGCGCAGAAGTCAACCAAACTTCACCCATTAGTGTATTGTATCACAATCTAGTAGTTACATGTGGAAATTTGGTTATTGGACATTTGGTTTGAGCGCAATCATTAAACTTAGGTCAAAAAAGCCATTTAAGCCTTTTCACAGTGAGATCTATGCGATATGGCCGAGAAATGTAATTTTGATGTTAACTCCCAAACCGCTGCGCAGAAGTCAACCAAACTTCACCCAATAGTGTATTTTATCACAATCTAGTAGTTACATTTGAAAATTTTGTTCTAGGAAATTTTGTTTGAGCGCAATCATCAAACTTAATTAAAAAAGTCATTTAAGCCTTTTCACAGTGAGATCTATGCGATATGGCCGAGAAATGTAATTTTGATGTTAACTCCCAAACCTCTGCGCAGAAGTCAACCAAACTTCACCCAATAGTGTATTGTATCACAATCTAGTAGTTACATGTGGAAATTTGGTTCTAGGACATTTGATTTGAGAGCAATCTTTAAACTTAGGTCAAAAAAGCCATTTAAGCCTTTTCACAGTGAGATCTATGCGATATGGCCGAGAAATGTAATTTTGATGTTAACTCCCAAACCGCTGCGCAGAAGTCAACCAAACTTCACCCAATAGTGTATTGTATCACAATCTAGTAGTTACATTTGAAAGTTTTGTTCTAGGACATTTTGTTTGAACGCAATCATCAAACTTAATTAAAAAAGTCATTTAAGCCTTTTCACAGTGAGATCTATGCGATATGGCCGAGAAATGTAATTTTGATGTTAACTCCCAAACCGCTGCGCAGAAGTCAACCAAACTTCACCCAATAGTGTATTGTATCACAATCTAGTAGTTACATTTGGAAATTTTGTTCTTGGACATTTGATTTGAGTGCAATCCTCAAACTTAGGTCAAAAAAGCCATTTAAGCCTTTTCACAGTGAGATCTATGCGATATGGCCGAGAAATGTAATTTTGATGTTAACTCCCAAACCGCTGCGCAGAAGTCAACCAAACTTCACCCAATAGTGTATTGTATCACAATCTAGTAGTTACATTTGAAAATTTTGTTCTAGGACATTTTGTTTGAACGCAATCATCAAACTTAATTAAAAAAGTCATTTAAGCCTTTTCACAGTGAGATCTATGCGATATGGCCGAGAAATGTAATTTTGATGTTAACTCCCAAACCGCTGCGCAGAAGTCAACCAAACTTCACCCAATAGTGTATTGTATCACATTCTAGTAGTTACATTTGAAAATTTCGTTCTAGGACATTTGGTTTGAGCGCAATCATTAAACTTAGGTCAAAAAAGCCATTTAAGCCTTTTCACAGTGAGATCTATGCGATATGGCCGAGAAATGTAATTTTGATGTTAACTCCCAAACCGCTGCGCAGAAGTCAACTAAACTTCACCCAATAGTGTATTGTATCACATTCTAGTAGTTACATTTGAAAATTTCGTTCTAGGACATTTGGTTTGAGCGCAATCATTAAACTTAATTAAAAAAGTCATTTAAGCCTTTTCACAGTGAGATCTATGCGATATGGCCGAGAAATGTAATTTTGATGTTAACTCCCAAACCGCTGCGCAGAAGTCAACCAAACTTCACCCATTAGTGTATTGTATCACAATCTAGTAATTACATGTGGAAATTTGGTTCTAGGACATTTGATTTGAGCGCAATCCTCAAACTTAGGTCAAAAAAGCCATTTAAGCCTTTTCACAGTGAGATCTATGCGATATGGCCGAGAAATGTAATTTTGATGTTAACTCCCAAACCGCTGCGCAGAAGTCAACCAAACTTCACCCAATAGTGTATTGTATCACAATCTAGTAGTTACATTTGAAAATTTTGTTCTATGACATTTGGTTTGAACGCAATCATCAAACTTAATTAAAAAAGTCATTTAAGCCTTTTCACAGTGAGATCTATGCGATATGGCCGAGAAATGTAATTTTGATGTTAACTCCCAAACCGCCTCGCAGAAGTCAACCAAACTTCACCCATTAGTGTATTGTATCACAATCTAGTAGTTACATGTGGAAATTTGGTTATTGGACATTTGGTTTGAGCGCAATCATTAAACTTAGGTCAAAAAAGTCATTTAAGCCTTTTCACAGTGAGATCTATGCGATATGGCCGAGAAATGTAATTTTGATGTTAACTCCCAAACCGCTGCGCAGAAGTCAACCAAACTTCACCCAATAGTGTATTGTATCACAATCTAATAGTTACATTTGAAAATTTTGTTCTAGGAAATTTTGTTTGAGCGCAATCATCAAACTTAATTAAAAAAGTCATTTAAGCCTTTTCACAGTGAGATCTATGCGATATGGCCGAGAAATGTAATTTTGATGTTAACTCCCAAACCTCTGCGCAGAAGTCAACCAAACTTCACCCATTAGTGTATTGTATCACAATCTAGTAGTTACATGTGGAAATTTGGTTCTAGGACATTTGATTTGAGCGCAATCCTCAAACTTAGGTCAAAAAAGCCATTTAAGCCTTTTCACAGTGAGATCTATGCGATATGGCCGAGAAATGTAATTTTGATGTTAACTCCCAAACCGCTGCGCAGAAGTCAACCAAACTTCACCCAATAGTGTATTGTATCACATTCTAGTAGTTACATTTGAAAATTTCGTTCTAGGACATTTGGTTTGAGCGCAATCTTTAAACTTATGTCAAAAAAGCCATTTAAGCCTTTTCACAGTGAGATCTATGCGATATGGCCGAGAAATGTAATTTTGATGTTAACTCCCAAACCGCTGCGCAGAAGTCAACCAAACTTCACCCAATAGTGTATTGTATCACAATCTAGTAGTTACATTTGAAAATTTTGTTCTATGACATTTTGTTTGAACGCAATCATCAAACTTAATTAAAAAAGTCATTTAAGCCTTTTCACAGTGAGATCTATGCGATATGGCCGAGAAATGTAATTTTGATGTTAACTCCCAAACCGCTGCGCAGAAGTCAACCAAACTTCACCCAATAGTGTATTGTATCACATTCTAGTAGTTACATTTGAAAATTTCGTTCTAGGACATTTGGTTTGAGCGCAATCATTAAACTTAGGTCAAAAAAGCCATTTAAGCCTTTTCACAGTGAGATCTATGCGATATGGCCGAGAAATGTAATTTTGATGTTAACTCCCAAACCGCTGCGCAGAAGTCAACCAAACTTCACCCAATGGTGTATTGTATCACAATCTAGTAGTTACATTTGAAAATTTTGTTCTAGGAAATTTTGTTTGAGCGCAATCATCAAACTTAATTAAAAAAGTCATTTAAGCCTTTTCACAGTGAGATCTATACGATATGGCCGAGAAATGTAATTTTGATGTTAACTCCCAAACCTCTGCGCAGAAGTCAACCAAACTTCACCCATTAGTGTATTGTATCACAATCTAGTAGTTACATGTGGAAATTTGGTTCTAGGACATTTGATTTGAGCGCAATCCTCAAACTTAGGTCAAAAAAGCCATTTAAGCCTTTTCACAGTGAGATCTATGCGATATGGCCGAGAAATGTAATTTTGATGTTAACTCCCAAACCGCTGCGCAGAAGTCAACCAAACTTCACCCAATAGTGTATTGTATCACATTCTAGTAGTTACATTTGAAAATTTCGTTCTAGGACATTTGGTTTGAGCGCAATCTTTAAACTTAGGTCAAAAAAGCCATTTAAGCCTTTTCACAGTGAGATCTATGCGATATGGCCGAGAAATGTAATTTTGATGTTAACTCCCAAACCGCTGCGCAGAAGTCAACCAAACTTCACCCAATAGTGTATTGTATCACAATCTAGTAGTTACATTTGAAAATTTTGTTCTAGGACATTTTGTTTGAACGCAATCATCAAACTTAATTAAAAAAGTCATTTAAGCCTTTTCACAGTGAGATCTATGCGATATGGCCGAGAAATGTAATTTTGATGTTAACTCCCAAACCGCTGCGCAGAAGTCAACCAAACTTCACCCAATAGTGTATTGTATCACAATCTAGTAGTTACATTTGAAAATTTTGTTCTATGACATTTTGTTTGAACGCAATCATCAAACTTAATTAAAAAAGTCATTTAAGCCTTTTCACAGTGAGATCTATGCGATATGGCCGAGAAATGTAATTTTGATGTTAACTCCCAAACCGCTGCGCAGAAGTCAACCAAACTTCACCCATTAGTGTATTGTATCACAATCTAGTAGTTACATGTGGAAATTTGGTTATTGGACATTTGGTTTGAGCGCAATCATTAAACTTAGGTCAAAAAAGCCATTTAAGCCTTTTCACAGTGAGATCTATGCGATATGGCCGAGAAATGTAATTTTGATGTTAACTCCCAAACCGCTGCGCAGAAGTCAACCAAACTTCACCCAATAGTGTATTGTATCACAATCTAGTAGTTACATTTGAAAATTTTGTTCTAGGAAATTTTGTTTGAGCGCAATCATCAAACTTAATTAAAAAAGTCATTTAAGCCTTTTCACAGTGAGATCTATGCGATATGGCCGAGAAATGTAATTTTGATGTTAACTCCCAAACCTCTGCGCAGAAGTCAACCAAACTTCACCCAATAGTGTATTGTATCACAATCTAGTAGTTACATGTGGAAATTTGGTTCTAGGACATTTGATTTGAGAGCAATCTTTAAACTTAGGTCAAAAAAGCCATTTAAGCCTTTTCACAGTGAGATCTATGCGATATGGCCGAGAAATGTAATTTTGATGTTAACTCCCAAACCGCTGCGCAGAAGTCAACCAAACTTCACCCAATAGTGTATTGTATCACAATCTAGTAGTTACATTTGAAAGTTTTGTTCTAGGACATTTTGTTTGAACGCAATCATCAAACTTAATTAAAAAAGTCATTTAAGCCTTTTCACAGTGAGATCTATGCGATATGGCCGAGAAATGTAATTTTGATGTTAACTCCCAAACCGCTGCGCAGAAGTCAACCAAACTTCACCCAATAGTGTATTGTATCACAATCTAGTAGTTACATTTGGAAATTTTGTTCTTGGACATTTGATTTGAGTGCAATCCTCAAACTTAGGTCAAAAAAGCCATTTAAGCCTTTTCACAGTGAGATCTATGCGATATGGCCGAGAAATGTAATTTTGATGTTAACTCCCAAACCGCTGCGCAGAAGTCAACCAAACTTCACCCAATAGTGTATTGTATCACAATCTAGTAGTTACATTTGAAAATTTTGTTCTAGGACATTTTGTTTGAACGCAATCATCAAACTTAATTAAAAAAGTCATTTAAGCCTTTTCACAGTGAGATCTATGCGATATGGCCGAGAAATGTAATTTTGATGTTAACTCCCAAACCGCTGCGCAGAAGTCAACCAAACTTCACCCAATAGTGTATTGTATCACATTCTAGTAGTTACATTTGAAAATTTCGTTCTAGGACATTTGGTTTGAGCGCAATCATTAAACTTAGGTCAAAAAAGCCATTTAAGCCTTTTCACAGTGAGATCTATGCGATATGGCCGAGAAATGTAATTTTGATGTTAACTCCCAAACCGCTGCGCAGAAGTCAACTAAACTTCACCCAATAGTGTATTGTATCACATTCTAGTAGTTACATTTGAAAATTTCGTTCTAGGACATTTGGTTTGAGCGCAATCATTAAACTTAATTAAAAAAGTCATTTAAGCCTTTTCACAGTGAGATCTATGCGATATGGCCGAGAAATGTAATTTTGATGTTAACTCCCAAACCGCTGCGCAGAAGTCAACCAAACTTCACCCATTAGTGTATTGTATCACAATCTAGTAATTACATGTGGAAATTTGGTTCTAGGACATTTGATTTGAGCGCAATCCTCAAACTTAGGTCAAAAAAGCCATTTAAGCCTTTTCACAGTGAGATCTATGCGATATGGCCGAGAAATGTAATTTTGATGTTAACTCCCAAACCGCTGCGCAGAAGTCAACCAAACTTCACCCAATAGTGTATTGTATCACAATCTAGTAGTTACATTTGAAAATTTCGTTCTAGGACATTTGGTTTGAGCGCAATCATTAAACTTAATTAAAAAAGTCATTTAAGCCTTTTCACAGTGAGATCTATGCGATATGGCCGAGAAATGTAATTTTGATGTTAACTCCCAAACCGCTGCGCAGAAGTCAACCAAACTTCACCCATTAGTGTATTGTATCACAATCTAGTAATTACATGTGGAAATTTGGTTCTAGGACATTTGATTTGAGCGCAATCCTCAAATTTAGGTCAAAAAAGCCATTTAAGCCTTTTCACAGTGAGATCTATGCGATATGGCCGAGAAATGTAATTTTGATGTTAACTCCCAAACCGCTGCGCAGAAGTCAACCAAACTTCACCCAATAGTGTATTGTATCACAATCTAGTAGTTACATGTGGAAATTTGGTTTTTGGACATTTGGTTTGAGCGCAATCATTAAACTTAGGTCAAAAAAGCCATTTAAGCCTTTTCACAGTGAGATCTATGCGATATGGCCGAGAAATGTAATTTTGATGTTAACTCCCAAACCGCTGCGCAGAAGTCAACCAAACTTCACCCAATAGTGTATTGTATCACAATCTAATAGTTACATTTGAAAATTTTGTTCTAGGAAATTTTGTTTGAGCGCAATCATCAAACTTAATTTAAAAAGTCATTTAAGCCTTTTCACAGTGAGATCTATGCGATATGGCCGAGAAATGTAATTTTGATGTTAACTCCCAAACCTCTGCGCAGAAGTCAACCAAACTTCACCCATTAGTGTATTGTATCACAATCTAGTAGTTACATGTGGAAATTTGGTTCTAGGACATTTGATTTGAGCGCAATCCTCAAACTTAGGTCAAAAAAGCCATTTAAGCCTTTTCACAGTGAGATCTATGCGATATGGCCGAGAAATGTAATTTTGATGTTAACTCCCAAACCGCTGCGCAGAAGTCAACCAAACTTCACCCAATAGTGTATTGTATCACATTCTAGTAGTTACATTTGAAAATTTCGTTCTAGGACATTTGGTTTGAGCGCAATCTTTAAACTTATGTCAAAAAAGCCATTTAAGCCTTTTCACAGTGAGATCTATGCGATATGGCCGAGAAATGTAATTTTGATGTTAACTCCCAAACCGCTGCGCAGAAGTCAACCAAACTTCACCCAATAGTGTATTGTATCACAATCTAGTAGTTACATTTGAAAATTTTGTTCTAGGACATTTTGTTTGAACGCAATCATCAAACTTAATTAAAAAAGTCATTTAAGCCTTTTCACAGTGAGATCTATGCGATATGGCCGAGAAATGTAATTTTGATGTTAACTCCCAAACCGCTGCGCAGAAGTCAACCAAACTTCACCCAATAGTGTATTGTATCACAATCTAGTAGTTACATTTGAAAATTTTGTTCTAGGACATTTTGTTTGAACGCAATCATCAAACTTAATTAAAAAAGTCATTTAAGCCTTTTCACGGTGAGATCTATGCGATATGGCCGAGAAATGTAATTTTGATGTTAACTCCCAAACCGCTGCGCAGAAGTCAACCAAACTTCACCCAATAGTGTATTGTATCACATTCTAGTAGTTACATTTGAAAATTTCGTTCTAGGACATTTGGTTTGAGCGCAATCATTAAACTTAGGTCAAAAAAGCCATTTAAGCCTTTTCACAGTGAGATCTATGCGATATGGCCGAGAAATGTAATTTTGATGTTAACTCCCAAACCGCTGCGCAGAAGTCAACCAAACTTCACCCAATAGTGTATTGTATCACAATCTAGTAGTTACATTTGAAAATTTTGTTCTAGGACATTTTGTTTGAACGCAATCATCAAACTTAATTAAAAAAGTCATTTAAGACTTTTCACAGTGAGATCTATGCGATATGGCCGAGAAATGTAATTTTGATGTTAACTCCCAAACCGCTGCGCAGAAGTCAACCAAACTTCACCCAATAGTGTATTGTATCACAATCTAGTAGTTACATTTGAAAATTTTGTTCTATGACATTTTGTTTGAACGCAATCATCAAACTTAATTAAAAAAGTCATTAAAGCCTTTTCACAGTGAGATCTATGCGATATGGCCGAGAAATGTAATTTTGATGTTAACTCCCAAACCGCTGCGCAGAAGTCAACCAAACTTCACCCATTAGTGTATTGTATCACAATCTAGTAGTTACATGTGGAAATTTGGTTATTGGACATTTGGTTTGAGCGCAATCATTAAACTTAGGTCAAAAAAGCCATTTAAGCCTTTTCACAGTGAGATCTATGCGATATGGCCGAGAAATGTAATTTTGATGTTAACTCCCAAACCGCTGCGCAGAAGTCAACCAAACTTCACCCAATAGTGTATTGTATCACAATCTAGTAGTTACATTTGAAAATTTTGTTCTATGACATTTTGTTTGAGCGCAATCATCAAACTTAATTAAAAAAGTCATTTAAGCCTTTTCACATTGAGATCTATGCGTTATGGCCGAGAAATGTAATTTTGATGTTAACTCCCAAACCTCTGCGCAGAAGTCAACCAAACTTCACCCAATAGTGTATTGTATCACAATCTAGTAGTTACATGTGGAAATTTGGTTCTAGGACATTTGATTTGAGAGCAATCTTTAAACTTAGGTCAAAAAAGCCATTTAAGACTTTTCACAGTGAGATCTATGCGATATGGCCGAGAAATGTAATTTTGATGTTAACTCCCAAACCGCTGCGCAGAAGTCAACCAAACTTCACCCAATAGTGTATTGTATCACAATCTAGTAGTTACATTTGAAAGTTTTGTTCTAGGACATTTTGTTTGAACGCAATCATCAAACTTAATTAAAAAAGTCATTTAAGCCTTTTCACAGTGAGATCTATGCGATATGGCCGAGAAATGTAATTTTGATGTTAACTCCCAAACCGCTGCGCAGAAGTCAACCAAACTTCACCCAATAGTGTATTGTATCACAATCTAGTAGTTACATTTGGAAATTTTGTTCTTGGACATTTGATTTGAGTGCAATCCTCAAACTTAGGTCAAAAAAGCCATTTAAGACTTTTCACAGTGAGATCTATGCGATATGGCCGAGAAATGTAATTTTGATGTTAACTCTCAAACCGCTGCGCAGAAGTCAACCAAACTTCACCCAATAGTGTATTGTATCACAATCTAGTAGTTACATGTGGAAATTTGGTTTTTGGACATTTGGTTTGAGCGCAATCATTAAACTTAGGTCAAAAAAGCCATTTAAGCCTTTTCACAGTGAGATCTATGCGATATGGCCGAGAAATGTAATTTTGATGTTAACTCCCAAACCGCTGCGCAGAAGTCAACCAAACTTCACCCAATAGTGTATTGTATCACAATCTAATAGTTACATTTGAAAATTTTGTTCTAGGAAATTTTGTTTGAGCGCAATCATCAAACTTAATTAAAAAAGTCATTTAAGCCTTTTCACAGTGAGATCTATGCGATATGGCCGAGAAATGTAATTTTGATGTTAACTCCCAAACCTCTGCGCAGAAGTCAACCAAACTTCACCCATTAGTGTATTGTATCACAATCTAGTAGTTACATGTGGAAATTTGGTTCTAGGACATTTGATTTGAGCGCAATCCTCAAACTTAGGTCAAAAAAGCCATTTAAGCCTTTTCACAGTGAGATCTATGCGATATGGCCGAGAAATGTAATTTTGATGTTAACTCCCAAACCGCTGCGCAGAAGTCAACCAAACTTCACCCAATAGTGTATTGTATCACATTCTAGTAGTTACATTTGAAAATTTCGTTCTAGGACATTTGGTTTGAGCGCAATCTTTAAACTTATGTCAAAAAAGCCATTTAAGCCTTTTCACAGTGAGATCTATGCGATATGGCCGAGAAATGTAATTTTGATGTTAACTCCCAAACCGCTGCGCAGAAGTCAACCAAACTTCACCCAATAGTGTATTGTATCACAATCTAGTAGTTACATTTGAAAATTTTGTTCTAGGACATTTTGTTTGAACGCAATCATCAAACTTAATTAAAAAAGTAATTTAAGCCTTTTCACAGTGAGATCTATGCGATATGGCCGAGAAATGTAATTTTGATGTTAACTCCCAAACCGCTGCGCAGAAGTCAACCAAACTTCACCCAATAGTGTATTGTATCACAATCTAGTAGTTACATTTGAAAATTTTGTTCTAGGACATTTTGTTTGAACGCAATCATCAAACTTAATTAAAAAAGTCATTTAAGCCTTTTCACGGTGAGATCTATGCGATATGGCCGAGAAATGTAATTTTGATGTTAACTCCCAAACCGCTGCGCAGAAGTCAACCAAACTTCACCCAATAGTGTATTGTATCACATTCTAGTAGTTACATTTGAAAATTTCGTTCTAGGACATTTGGTTTGAGCGCAATCATTAAACTTAGGTCAAAAAAGCCATTTAAGCCTTTTCACAGTGAGATCTATGCGATATGGCCGAGAAATGTAATTTTGATGTTAACTCCCAAACCGCTGCGCAGAAGTCAACCAAACTTCACCCAATAGTGTATTGTATCACAATCTAGTAGTTACATTTGAAAATTTTGTTCTAGGAAATTTTGTTTGAGCGCAATCATCAAACTTAATTAAAAAAGTCATTTAAGCCTTTTCACAGTGAGATCTATACGATATGGCCGAGAATTGTAATTTTGATGTTAACTCCCAAACCTCTGCGCAGAAGTCAACCAAACTTCACCCATTAGTGTATTGTATCACAATCTAGTAGTTACATGTGGAAATTTGGTTCTAGGACATTTGATTTGAGCGCAATCCTCAAACTTAGGTCAAAAAAGCCATTTAAGCCTTTTCACAGTGAGATCTATGCGATATGGCCGAGAAATGTAATTTTGATGTTAACTCCCAAACCGCTGCGCAGAAGTCAACCAAACTTCACCCAATAGTGTATTGTATCAATTTCTAGTAGTTACATTTGAAAATTTCGTTCTAGGACATTTGGTTTGAGCGCAATCTTTAAACTTAGGTCAAAAAAGCCATTTAAGCCTTTTCACAGTGAGATCTATGCGATATGGCCGAGAAATGTAATTTTGATGTTAACTCCCAAACCGCTGCGCAGAAGTCAACCAAACTTCACCCAATAGTGTATTGTATCACAATCTAGTAGTTACATTTGAAAATTTTGTTCTAGGACATTTTGTTTGAACGCAATCATCAAACTTAATTAAAAAAGTCATTTAAGCCTTTTCACAGTGAGATCTATGCGATATGGCCGAGAAATGTAATTTTGATGTTAACTCCCAAACCGCTGCGCAGAAGTCAACCAAACTTCACCCAATAGTGTATTGTATCACAATCTAGTAGTTACATTTGAAAATTTTGTTCTATGACATTTTGTTTGAACGCAATCATCAAACTTAATTAAAAAAGTCATTTAAGCCTTTTCACAGTGAGATCTATGCGATATGGCAGAGAAATGTAATTTTGATGTTAACTCCCAAACCGCTGCGCAGAAGTCAACCAAACTTCACCCATTAGTGTATTGTATCACAATCTAGTAGTTACATGTGGAAATTTGGTTATTGGACATTTGGTTTGAGCGCAATCATTAAACTTAGGTCAAAAAAGCCATTTAAGCCTTTTCACAGTGAGATCTATGCGATATGGCCGAGAAATGTAATTTTGATGTTAACTCCCAAACCGCTGCGCAGAAGTCAACCAAACTTCACCCAATAGTGTATTTTATCACAATCTAGTAGTTACATTTGAAAATTTTGTTCTAGGAAATTTTGTTTGAGCGCAATCATCAAACTTAATTAAAAAAGTCATTTAAGCCTTTTCACAGTGAGATCTATGCGATATGGCCGAGAAATGTAATTTTGATGTTAACTCCCAAACCTCTGCGCAGAAGTCAACCAAACTTCACCCAATAGTGTATTGTATCACAATCTAGTAGTTACATGTGGAAATTTGGTTCTAGGACATTTGATTTGAGAGCAATCTTTAAACTTAGGTCAAAAAAGCCATTTAAGCCTTTTCACAGTGAGATCTATGCGATATGGCCGAGAAATGTAATTTTGATGTTAACTCCCAAACCGCTGCGCAGAAGTCAACCAAACTTCACCCAATAGTGTATTGTATCACAATCTAGTAGTTACATTTAAAAGTTTTGTTCTAGGACATTTTGTTTGAACGCAATCATCAAACTTAATTAAAAAAGTCATTTAAGCCTTTTCACAGTGAGATCTATGCGATATGGCCGAGAAATGTAATTTTGATGTTAACTCCCAAACCGCTGCGCAGAAGTCAACCAAACTTCAACCAATAGTGTATTGTATCACAATCTAGTAGTTACATTTGGAAATTTTGTTCTTGGACATTTGATTTGAGTGCAATCCTCAAACTTAGGTCAAAAAAGCCATTTAAGCCTTTTCACAGTGAGATCTATGCGATATGGCCGAGAAATGTAATTTTGATGTTAACTCCCAAACCGCTGCGCAGAAGTCAACCAAACTTCACCCAATAGTGTATTGTATCACAATCTAGTAGTTACATTTGAAAATTTTGTTCTAGGACATTTTGTTTGAACGCAATCATCAAACTTAATTAAAAAAGTCATTTAAGCCTTTTCACAGTGAGATCTATGCGATATGGCCGAGAAATGTAATTTTGATGTTAACTCCCAAACCGCTGCGCAGAAGTCAACCAAACTTCACCCAATAGTGTATTGTATCACATTCTAGTAGTTACATTTGAAAATTTCGTTCTAGGACATTTGGTTTGAGCGCAATCATTAAACTTAGGTCAAAAAAGCCATTTAAGCCTTTTCACAGTGAGATCTATGCGATATGGCCGAGAAATGTAATTTTGATGTTAACTCCCAAACCGCTGCGCAGAAGTCAACTAAACTTCACCCAATAGTGTATTGTATCACATTCTAGTAGTTACATTTGAAAATTTCGTTCTAGGACATTTGGTTTGAGCGCAATCATTAAACTTAATTAAAAAAGTCATTTAAGCCTTTTCACAGTGAGATCTATGCGATATGGCCGAGAAATGTAATTTTGATGTTAACTCCCAAACCGCTGCGCAGAAGTCAACCAAACTTCACCCATTAGTGTATTGTATCACAATCTAGTAATTACATGTGGAAATTTGGTTCTAGGACATTTGATTTGAGCGCAATCCTCAAACTTAGGTCAAAAAAGCCATTTAAGCCTTTTCACAGTGAGATCTATGCGATATGGCCGAGAAATGTAATTTTGATGTTAACTCCCAAACCGCTGCGCAGAAGTCAACCAAACTTCACCCAATGGTGTATTGTATCACAATCTAGTAGTTACATTTGAAAATTTTGTTCTAGGAAATTTTGTTTGAGCGCAATCATCAAACTTAATTAAAAAAGTCATTTAAGCCTTTTCACAGTGAGATCTATACGATATGGCCGAGAAATGTAATTTTGATGTTAACTCCCAAACCTCTGCGCAGAAGTCAACCAAACTTCACCCATTTGTGTATTGTATCACAATCTAGTAGTTACATGTGGAAATTTGGTTCTAGGACATTTGATTTGAGCGCAATCCTCAAACTTAGGTCAAAAAAGCCATTTAAGCCTTTTCACAGTGAGATCTATGCGATATGGCCGAGAAATGTAATTTTGATGTTAACTCCCAAACCGCTGCGCAGAAGTCAACCAAACTTCACCCAATAGTGTATTGTATCACATTCTAGTAGTTACATTTGAAAATTTCGTTCTAGGACATTTGGTTTGAGCGCAATCTTTAAACTTAGGTCAAAAAAGCCATTTAAGCCTTTTCACAGTGAGATCTATGCGATATGGCCGAGAAATGTAATTTTGATGTTAACTCCCAAACCGCTGCGCAGAAGTCAACCAAACTTCACCCAATAGTGTATTGTATCACAATCTAGTAGTTACATTTGAAAATTTTGTTCTAGGACATTTTGTTTGAACGCAATCATCAAACTTAATTAAAAAAGTCATTTAAGCCTTTTCACAGTGAGATCTATGCGATATGGCCGAGAAATGTAATTTTGATGTTAACTCCCAAACCGCTGCGCAGAAGTCAACCAAACTTCACCCAATAGTGTATTGTATCACAATCTAGTAGTTACATTTGAAAATTTTGTTCTATGACATTTTGTTTGAACGCAATCATCAAACTTAATTAAAAAAGTCATTTAAGCCTTTTCACAGTGAGATCTATGCGATATGGCCGAGAAATGTAATTTTGATGTTAACTCCCAAACCGCTGCGCAGAAGTCAACCAAACTTCACCCATTAGTGTATTGTATCACAATCTAGTAGTTACATGTGGAAATTTGGTTATTGGACATTTGGTTTGAGCGCAATCATTAAACTTAGGTCAAAAAAGCCATTTAAGCCTTTTCACAGTGAGATCTATGCGATATGGCCGAGAAATGTAATTTTGATGTTAACTCCCAAACCGCTGCGCAGAAGTCAACCAAACTTCACCCAATAGTGTATTGTATCACAATCTAGTAGTTACATTTGAAAATTTTGTTCTAGGAAATTTTGTTTGAGCGCAATCATCAAACTTAATTAAAAAAGTCATTTAAGCCTTTTCACAGTGAGATCTATGCGATATGGCCGAGAAATGTAATTTTGATGTTAACTCCCAAACCTCTGCGCAGAAGTCAACCAAACTTCACCCAATAGTGTATTGTATCACAATCTAGTAGTTACATGTGGAAATTTGGTTCTAGGACATTTGATTTGAGAGCAATCTTTAAACTTAGGTCAAAAAAGCCATTTAAGCCTTTTCACAGTGAGATCTATGCGATATGGCCGAGAAATGTAATTTTGATGTTAACTCCCAAACCGCTGCGCAGAAGTCAACCAAACTTCACCCAATAGTGTATTGTATCACAATCTAGTAGTTACATTTGAAAGTTTTGTTCTAGGACATTTTGTTTGAACGCAATCATCAAACTTAATTAAAAAAGTCATTTAAGCCTTTTCACAGTGAGATCTATGCGATATGGCCGAGAAATGTAATTTTGATGTTAACTCCCAAACCGCTGCGCAGAAGTCAACCAAACTTCACCCAATAGTGTATTGTATCACAATCTAGTAGTTACATTTGGAAATTTTGTTCTTGGACATTTGATTTGAGTGCAATCCTCAAACTTAGGTCAAAAAAGCCATTTAAGCCTTTTCACAGTGAGATCTATGCGATATGGCCGAGAAATGTAATTTTGATGTTAACTCCCAAACCGCTGCGCAGAAGTCAACCAAACTTCACCCAATAGTGTATTGTATCACAATCTAGTAGTTACATTTGAAAATTTTGTTCTAGGACATTTTGTTTGAACGCAATCATCAAACTTAATTAAAAAAGTCATTTAAGCCTTTTCACAGTGAGATCTATGCGATATGGCCGAGAAATGTAATTTTGATGTTAACTCCCAAACCGCTGCGCAGAAGTCAACCAAACTTCACCCAATAGTGTATTGTATCACATTCTAGTAGTTACATTTGAAAATTTCGTTCTAGGACATTTGGTTTGAGCGCAATCATTAAACTTAGGTCAAAAAAGCCATTTAAGCCTTTTCACAGTGAGATCTATGCGATATGGCCGAGAAATGTAATTTTGATGTTAACTCCCAAACCGCTGCGCAGAAGTCAACTAAACTTCACCCAATAGTGTATTGTATCACATTCTAGTAGTTACATTTGAAAATTTCGTTCTAGGACATTTGGTTTGAGCGCAATCATTAAACTTAATTAAAAAAGTCATTTAAGCCTTTTCACAGTGAGATCTATGCGATATGGCCGAGAAATGTAATTTTGATGTTAACTCCCAAACCGCTGCGCAGAAGTCAACCAAACTTCACCCATTAGTGTATTGTATCACAATCTAGTAGTTACATGTGGAAATTTGGTTCTAGGACATTTGATTTGAGCGCAATCCTCAAACTTAGGTCAAAAAAGCCATTTAAGCCTTTTCACAGTGAGATCTATGCGATATGGCCGAGAAATGTAATTTTGATGTTAACTCCCAAACCGCTGCGCAGAAGTCAACCAAACTTCACCCAATAGTGTATTGTATCACATTCTAGTAGTTACATTTGAAAATTTCGTTCTAGGACATTTGGTTTGAGCGCAATCTTTAAACTTAGGTCAAAAAAGCCATTTAAGCCTTTTCACAGTGAGATCTATGCGATATGGCCGAGAAATGTAATTTTGATGTTAACTCCCAAACCGCTGCGCAGAAGTCAACCAAACTTCACCCAATAGTGTATTGTATCACAATCTAGTAGTTACATTTGAAAATTTTGTTCTAGGACATTTTGTTTGAACGCAATCATCAAACTTAATTAAAAAAGTCATTTAAGCCTTTTCACAGTGAGATCTATGCGATATGGCCGAGAAATGTAATTTTGATGTTAACTCCCAAACCGCTGCGCAGAAGTCAACCAAACTTCACCCAATAGTGTATTGTATCACAATCTAGTAGTTACATTTGAAAATTTTGTTCTATGACATTTTGTTTGAACGCAATCATCAAACTTAATTAAAAAAGTCATTTAAGCCTTTTCACAGTGAGATCTATGCGATATGGCAGAGAAATGTAATTTTGATGTTAACTCCCAAACCGCTGCGCAGAAGTCAACCAAACTTCACCCATTAGTGTATTGTATCACAATCTAGTAGTTACATGTGGAAATTTGGTTATTGGACATTTGGTTTGAGCGCAATCATTAAACTTAGGTCAAAAAAGCCATTTAAGCCTTTTCACAGTGAGATCTATGCGATATGGCCGAGAAATGTAATTTTGATGTTAACTCCCAAACCGCTGCGCAGAAGTCAACCAAACTTCACCCAATAGTGTATTTTATCACAATCTAGTAGTTACATTTGAAAATTTTGTTCTAGGAAATTTTGTTTGAGCGCAATCATCAAACTTAATTAAAAAAGTCATTTAAGCCTTTTCACAGTGAGATCTATGCGATATGGCCGAGAAATGTAATTTTGATGTTAACTCCCAAACCTCTGCGCAGAAGTCAACCAAACTTCACCCAATAGTGTATTGTATCACAATCTAGTAGTTACATGTGGAAATTTGGTTCTAGGACATTTGATTTGAGAGCAATCTTTAAACTTAGGTCAAAAAAGCCATTTAAGCCTTTTCACAGTGAGATCTATGCGATATGGCCGAGAAATGTAATTTTGATGTTAACTCCCAAACCGCTGCGCAGAAGTCAACCAAACTTCACCCAATAGTGTATTGTATCACAATCTAGTAGTTACATTTGAAAGTTTTGTTCTAGGACATTTTGTTTGAACGCAATCATCAAACTTAATTAAAAAAGTCATTTAAGCCTTTTCACAGTGAGATCTATGCGATATGGCCGAGAAATGTAATTTTGATGTTAACTCCCAAACCGCTGCGCAGAAGTCAACCAAACTTCACCCAATAGTGTATTGTATCACAATCTAGTAGTTACATTTGGAAATTTTGTTCTTGGACATTTGATTTGAGTGCAATCCTCAAACTTAGGTCAAAAAAGCCATTTAAGCCTTTTCACAGTGAGATCTATGCGATATGGCCGAGAAATGTAATTTTGATGTTAACTCCCAAACCGCTGCGCAGAAGTCAACCAAACTTCACCCAATAGTGTATTGTATCACAATCTAGTAGTTACATTTGAAAATTTTGTTCTAGGACATTTTGTTTGAACGCAATCATCAAACTTAATTAAAAAAGTCATTTAAGCCTTTTCACAGTGAGATCTATGCGATATGGCCGAGAAATGTAATTTTGATGTTAACTCCCAAACCGCTGCGCAGAAGTCAACCAAACTTCACCCAATAGTGTATTGTATCACATTCTAGTAGTTACATTTGAAAATTTCGTTCTAGGACATTTGGTTTGAGCGCAATCATTAAACTTAGGTCAAAAAAGCCATTTAAGCCTTTTCACAGTGAGATCTATGCGATATGGCCGAGAAATGTAATTTTGATGTTAACTCCCAAACCGCTGCGCAGAAGTCAACTAAACTTCACCCAATAGTGTATTGTATCACATTCTAGTAGTTACATTTGAAAATTTCGTTCTAGGACATTTGGTTTGAGCGCAATCATTAAACTTAATTAAAAAAGTCATTTAAGCCTTTTCACAGTGAGATCTATGCGATATGGCCGAGAAATGTAATTTTGATGTTAACTCCCAAACCGCTGCGCAGAAGTCAACCAAACTTCACCCATTAGTGTATTGTATCACAATCTAGTAATTACATGTGGAAATTTGGTTCTAGGACATTTGATTTGAGCGCAATCCTCAAACTTAGGTCAAAAAAGCCATTTAAGCCTTTTCACAGTGAGATCTATGCGATATGGCCGAGAAATGTAATTTTGATGTTAACTCCCAAACCGCTGCGCAGAAGTCAACCAAACTTCACCCAATAGTGTATTGTATCACAATCTAGTAGTTACATTTGAAAATTTTGTTCTATGACATTTGGTTTGAACGCAATCATCAAACTTAATTAAAAAAGTCATTTAAGCCTTTTCACAGTGAGATCTATGCGATATGGCCGAGAAATGTAATTTTGATGTTAACTCCCAAACCGCCTCGCAGAAGTCAACCAAACTTCACCCATTAGTGTATTGTATCACAATCTAGTAGTTACATGTGGAAATTTGGTTATTGGACATTTGGTTTGAGCGCAATCATTAAACTTAGGTCAAAAAAGTCATTTAAGCCTTTTCACAGTGAGATCTATGCGATATGGCCGAGAAATGTAATTTTGATGTTAACTCCCAAACCGCTGCGCAGAAGTCAACCAAACTTCACCCAATAGTGTATTGTATCACAATCTAATAGTTACATTTGAAAATTTTGTTCTAGGAAATTTTGTTTGAGCGCAATCATCAAACTTAATTAAAAAAGTCATTTAAGCCTTTTCACAGTGAGATCTATGCGATATGGCCGAGAAATGTAATTTTGATGTTAACTCCCAAACCTCTGCGCAGAAGTCAACCAAACTTCACCCATTAGTGTATTGTATCACAATCTAGTAGTTACATGTGGAAATTTGGTTCTAGGACATTTGATTTGAGCGCAATCCTCAAACTTAGGTCAAAAAAGCCATTTAAGCCTTTTCACAGTGAGATCTATGCGATATGGCCGAGAAATGTAATTTTGATGTTAACTCCCAAACCGCTGCGCAGAAGTCAACCAAACTTCACCCAATAGTGTATTGTATCACATTCTAGTAGTTACATTTGAAAATTTCGTTCTAGGACATTTGGTTTGAGCGCAATCTTTAAACTTATGTCAAAAAAGCCATTTAAGCCTTTTCACAGTGAGATCTATGCGATATGGCCGAGAAATGTAATTTTGATGTTAACTCCCAAACCGCTGCGCAGAAGTCAACCAAACTTCACCCAATAGTGTATTGTATCACATTCTAGTAGTTACATTTGAAAATTTCGTTCTAGGACATTTGGTTTGAGCGCAATCATTAAACTTAGGTCAAAAAAGCCATTTAAGCCTTTTCACAGTGAGATCTATGCGATATGGCCGAGAAATGTAATTTTGATGTTAACTCCCAAACCGCTGCGCAGAAGTCAACCAAACTTCACCCAATGGTGTATTGTATCACAATCTAGTAGTTACATTTGAAAATTTTGTTCTAGGAAATTTTGTTTGAGCGCAATCATCAAACTTAATTAAAAAAGTCATTTAAGCCTTTTCACAGTGAGATCTATACGATATGGCCGAGAAATGTAATTTTGATGTTAACTCCCAAACCTCTGCGCAGAAGTCAACCAAACTTCACCCATTTGTGTATTGTATCACAATCTAGTAGTTACATGTGGAAATTTGGTTCTAGGACATTTGATTTGAGCGCAATCCTCAAACTTAGGTCAAAAAAGCCATTTAAGCCTTTTCACAGTGAGATCTATGCGATATGGCCGAGAAATGTAATTTTGATGTTAACTCCCAAACCGCTGCGCAGAAGTCAACCAAACTTCACCCAATAGTGTATTGTATCACATTCTAGTAGTTACATTTGAAAATTTCGTTCTAGGACATTTGGTTTGAGCGCAATCTTTAAACTTAGGTCAAAAAAGCCATTTAAGCCTTTTCACAGTGAGATCTATGCGATATGGCCGAGAAATGTAATTTTGATGTTAACTCCCAAACCGCTGCGCAGAAGTCAACCAAACTTCACCCAATAGTGTATTGTATCACAATCTAGTAGTTACATTTGAAAATTTTGTTCTAGGACATTTTGTTTGAACGCAATCATCAAACTTAATTAAAAAAGTCATTTAAGCCTTTTCACAGTGAGATCTATGCGATATGGCCGAGAAATGTAATTTTGATGTTAACTCCCAAACCGCTGCGCAGAAGTCAACCAAACTTCACCCAATAGTGTATTGTATCACAATCTAGTAGTTACATTTGAAAATTTTGTTCTATGACATTTTGTTTGAACGCAATCATCAAACTTAATTAAAAAAGTCATTTAAGCCTTTTCACAGTGAGATCTATGCGATATGGCCGAGAAATGTAATTTTGATGTTAACTCCCAAACCGCTGCGCAGAAGTCAACCAAACTTCACCCATTAGTGTATTGTATCACAATCTAGTAGTTACATGTGGAAATTTGGTTATTGGACATTTGGTTTGAGCGCAATCATTAAACTTAGGTCAAAAAAGCCATTTAAGCCTTTTCACAGTGAGATCTATGCGATATGGCCGAGAAATGTAATTTTGATGTTAACTCCCAAACCGCTGCGCAGAAGTCAACCAAACTTCACCCAATAGTGTATTGTATCACAATCTAGTAGTTACATTTGAAAATTTTGTTCTAGGAAATTTTGTTTGAGCGCAATCATCAAACTTAATTAAAAAAGTCATTTAAGCCTTTTCACAGTGAGATCTATGCGATATGGCCGAGAAATGTAATTTTGATGTTAACTCCCAAACCTCTGCGCAGAAGTCAACCAAACTTCACCCAATAGTGTATTGTATCACAATCTAGTAGTTACATGTGGAAATTTGGTTCTAGGACATTTGATTTGAGAGCAATCTTTAAACTTAGGTCAAAAAAGCCATTTAAGCCTTTTCACAGTGAGATCTATGCGATATGGCCGAGAAATGTAATTTTGATGTTAACTCCCAAACCGCTGCGCAGAAGTCAACCAAACTTCACCCAATAGTGTATTGTATCACAATCTAGTAGTTACATTTGAAAGTTTTGTTCTAGGACATTTTGTTTGAACGCAATCATCAAACTTAATTAAAAAAGTCATTTAAGCCTTTTCACAGTGAGATCTATGCGATATGGCCGAGAAATGTAATTTTGATGTTAACTCCCAAACCGCTGCGCAGAAGTCAACCAAACTTCACCCAATAGTGTATTGTATCACAATCTAGTAGTTACATTTGGAAATTTTGTTCTTGGACATTTGATTTGAGTGCAATCCTCAAACTTAGGTCAAAAAAGCCATTTAAGCCTTTTCACAGTGAGATCTATGCGATATGGCCGAGAAATGTAATTTTGATGTTAACTCCCAAACCGCTGCGCAGAAGTCAACCAAACTTCACCCAATAGTGTATTGTATCACAATCTAGTAGTTACATTTGAAAATTTTGTTCTAGGACATTTTGTTTGAACGCAATCATCAAACTTAATTAAAAAAGTCATTTAAGCCTTTTCACAGTGAGATCTATGCGATATGGCCGAGAAATGTAATTTTGATGTTAACTCCCAAACCGCTGCGCAGAAGTCAACCAAACTTCACCCAATAGTGTATTGTATCACATTCTAGTAGTTACATTTGAAAATTTCGTTCTAGGACATTTGGTTTGAGCGCAATCATTAAACTTAGGTCAAAAAAGCCATTTAAGCCTTTTCACAGTGAGATCTATGCGATATGGCCGAGAAATGTAATTTTGATGTTAACTCCCAAACCGCTGCGCAGAAGTCAACTAAACTTCACCCAATAGTGTATTGTATCACATTCTAGTAGTTACATTTGAAAATTTCGTTCTAGGACATTTGGTTTGAGCGCAATCATTAAACTTAATTAAAAAAGTCATTTAAGCCTTTTCACAGTGAGATCTATGCGATATGGCCGAGAAATGTAATTTTGATGTTAACTCCCAAACCGCTGCGCAGAAGTCAACCAAACTTCACCCATTAGTGTATTGTATCACAATCTAGTAATTACATGTGGAAATTTGGTTCTAGGACATTTGATTTGAGCGCAATCCTCAAACTTAGGTCAAAAAAGCCATTTAAGCCTTTTCACAGTGAGATCTATGCGATATGGCCGAGAAATGTAATTTTGATGTTAACTCCCAAACCGCTGCGCAGAAGTCAACCAAACTTCACCCAATAGTGTATTGTATCACAATCTAGTAGTTACATTTGAAAATTTTGTTCTATGACATTTGGTTTGAACGCAATCATCAAACTTAATTAAAAAAGTCATTTAAGCCTTTTCACAGTGAGATCTATGCGATATGGCCGAGAAATGTAATTTTGATGTTAACTCCCAAACCGCCTCGCAGAAGTCAACCAAACTTCACCCATTAGTGTATTGTATCACAATCTAGTAGTTACATGTGGAAATTTGGTTATTGGACATTTGGTTTGAGCGCAATCATTAAACTTAGGTCAAAGAAGTCATTTAAGCCTTTTCACAGTGAGATCTATGCGATATGGCCGAGAAATGTAATTTTGATGTTAACTCCCAAACCGCTGCGCAGAAGTCAACCAAACTTCACCCAATAGTGTATTGTATCACAATCTAATAGTTACATTTGAAAATTTTGTTCTAGGAAATTTTGTTTGAGCGCAATCATCAAACTTAATTAAAAAAGTCATTTAAGCCTTTTCACAGTGAGATCTATGCGATATGGCCGAGAAATGTAATTTTGATGTTAACTCCCAAACCTCTGCGCAGAAGTCAACCAAACTTCACCCATTAGTGTATTGTATCACAATCTAGTAGTTACATGTGGAAATTTGGTTCTAGGACATTTGATTTGAGCGCAATCCTCAAACTTAGGTCAAAAAAGCCATTTAAGCCTTTTCACAGTGAGATCTATGCGATATGGCCGAGAAATGTAATTTTGATGTTAACTCCCAAACCGCTGCGCAGAAGTCAACCAAACTTCACCCAATAGTGTATTGTATCACATTCTAGTAGTTACATTTGAAAATTTCGTTCTAGGACATTTGGTTTGAGCGCAATCTTTAAACTTATGTCAAAAAAGCCATTTAAGCCTTTTCACAGTGAGATCTATGCGATATGGCCGAGAAATGTAATTTTGATGTTAACTCCCAAACCGCTGCGCAGAAGTCAACCAAACTTCACCCAATAGTGTATTGTATCACAATCTAGTAGTTACATTTGAAAATTTTGTTCTAGGACATTTTGTTTGAACGCAATCATCAAACTTAATTAAAAAAGTAATTTAAGCCTTTTCACAGTGAGATCTATGCGATATGGCCGAGAAATGTAATTTTGATGTTAACTCCCAAACCGCTGCGCAGAAGTCAACCAAACTTCACCCAATAGTGTATTGTATCACAATCTAGTAGTTACATTTGAAAATTTTGTTCTAGGACATTTTGTTTGAACGCAATCATCAAACTTAATTAAAAAAGTCATTTAAGCCTTTTCACGGTGAGATCTATGCGATATGGCCGAGAAATGTAATTTTGATGTTAACTCCCAAACCGCTGCGCAGAAGTCAACCAAACTTCACCCAATAGTGTATTGTATCACATTCTAGTAGTTACATTTGAAAATTTCGTTCTAGGACATTTGGTTTGAGCGCAATCATTAAACTTAGGTCAAAAAAGCCATTTAAGCCTTTTCACAGTGAGATCTATGCGATATGGCCGAGAAATGTAATTTTGATGTTAACTCCCAAACCGCTGCGCAGAAGTCAACCAAACTTCACCCAATAGTGTATTGTATCACAATCTAGTAGTTACATTTGAAAATTTTGTTCTATGACATTTGGTTTGAACGCAATCATCAAACTTAATTAAAAAAGTCATTTAAGCCTTTTCACAGTGAGATCTATGCGATATGGCCGAGAAATGTAATTTTGATGTTAACTCCCAAACCGCCTCGCAGAAGTCAACCAAACTTCACCCATTAGTGTATTGTATCACAATCTAGTAGTTACATGTGGAAATTTGGTTATTGGACATTTGGTTTGAGCGCAATCATTAAACTTAGGTCAAAAAAGTCATTTAAGCCTTTTCACAGTGAGATCTATGCGATATGGCCGAGAAATGTAATTTTGATGTTAACTCCCAAACCGCTGCGCAGAAGTCAACCAAACTTCACCCAATAGTGTATTGTATCACAATCTAATAGTTACATTTGAAAATTTTGTTCTAGGAAATTTTGTTTGAGCGCAATCATCAAACTTAATTAAAAAAGTCATTTAAGCCTTTTCACAGTGAGATCTATGCGATATGGCCGAGAAATGTAATTTTGATGTTAACTCCCAAACCTCTGCGCAGAAGTCAACCAAACTTCACCCATTAGTGTATTGTATCACAATCTAGTAGTTACATGTGGAAATTTGGTTCTAGGACATTTGATTTGAGCGCAATCCTCAAACTTAGGTCAAAAAAGCCATTTAAGCCTTTTCACAGTGAGATCTATGCGATATGGCCGAGAAATGTAATTTTGATGTTAACTCCCAAACCGCTGCGCAGAAGTCAACCAAACTTCACCCAATAGTGTATTGTATCACATTCTAGTAGTTACATTTGAAAATTTCGTTCTAGGACATTTGGTTTGAGCGCAATCTTTAAACTTATGTCAAAAAAGCCATTTAAGCCTTTTCACAGTGAGATCTATGCGATATGGCCGAGAAATGTAATTTTGATGTTAACTCCCAAACCGCTGCGCAGAAGTCAACCAAACTTCACCCAATAGTGTATTGTATCACAATCTAGTAGTTACATTTGAAAATTTTGTTCTATGACATTTTGTTTGAACGCAATCATCAAACTTAATTAAAAAAGTCATTTAAGCCTTTTCACAGTGAGATCTATGCGATATGGCCGAGAAATGTAATTTTGATGTTAACTCCCAAACCGCTGCGCAGAAGTCAACCAAACTTCACCCAATAGTGTATTGTATCACATTCTAGTAGTTACATTAGAAAATTTCGTTCTAGGACATTTGGTTTGAGCGCAATCATTAAACTTAGGTCAAAAAAGCCATTTAAGCCTTTTCACAGTGAGATCTATGCGATATGGCCGAGAAATGTAATTTTGATGTTAACTCCCAAACCGCTGCGCAGAAGTCAACCAAACTTCACCCAATGGTGTATTGTATCACAATCTAGTAGTTACATTTGAAAATTTTGTTCTAGGAAATTTTGTTTGAGCGCAATCATCAAACTTAATTAAAAAAGTCATTTAAGCCTTTTCACAGTGAGATCTATACGATATGGCCGAGAAATGTAATTTTGATGTTAACTCCCAAACCTCTGCGCAGAAGTCAACCAAACTTCACCCATTAGTGTATTGTATCACAATCTAGTAGTTACATGTGGAAATTTGGTTCTAGGACATTTGATTTGAGCGCAATCCTCAAACTTAGGTCAAAAAAGCCATTTAAGCCTTTTCACAGTGAGATCTATGCGATATGGCCGAGAAATGTAATTTTGATGTTAACTCCCAAACCGCTGCGCAGAAGTCAACCAAACTTCACCCAATAGTGTATTGTATCACATTCTAGTAGTTACATTTGAAAATTTCGTTCTAGGACATTTGGTTTGAGCGCAATCTTTAAACTTAGGTCAAAAAAGCCATTTAAGCCTTTTCACAGTGAGATCTATGCGATATGGCCGAGAAATGTAATTTTGATGTTAACTCCCAAACCGCTGCGCAGAAGTCAACCAAACTTCACCCAATAGTGTATTGTATCACAATCTAGTAGTTACATTTGAAAATTTTGTTCTAGGACATTTTGTTTGAACGCAATCATCAAACTTAATTAAAAAAGTCATTTAAGCCTTTTCACAGTGAGATCTATGCGATATGGCCGAGAAATGTAATTTTGATGTTAACTCCCAAACCGCTGCGCAGAAGTCAACCAAACTTCACCCAATAGTGTATTGTATCACAATCTAGTAGTTACATTTGAAAATTTTGTTCTATGACATTTTGTTTGAACGCAATCATCAAACTTAATTAAAAAAGTCATTTAAGCCTTTTCACAGTGAGATCTATGCGATATGGCCGAGAAATGTAATTTTGATGTTAACTCCCAAACCGCTGCGCAGAAGTCAACCAAACTTCACCCATTAGTGTATTGTATCACAATCTAGTAGTTACATGTGGAAATTTGGTTATTGGACATTTGGTTTGAGCGCAATCATTAAACTTAGGTCAAAAAAGCCATTTAAGCCTTTTCACAGTGAGATCTATGCGATATGGCCGAGAAATGTAATTTTGATGTTAACTCCCAAACCGCTGCGCAGAAGTCAACCAAACTTCACCCAATAGTGTATTGTATCACAATCTAGTAGTTACATTTGAAAATTTTGTTCTAGGAAATTTTGTTTGAGCGCAATCATCAAACTTAATTAAAAAAGTCATTTAAGCCTTTTCACAGTGAGATCTATGCGATATGGCCGAGAAATGTAATTTTGATGTTAACTCCCAAACCTCTGCGCAGAAGTCAACCAAACTTCACCCAATAGTGTATTGTATCACAATCTAGTAGTTACATGTGGAAATTTGGTTCTAGGACATTTGATTTGAGAGCAATCTTTAAACTTAGGTCAAAAAAGCCATTTAAGCCTTTTCACAGTGAGATCTATGCGATATGGCCGAGAAATGTAATTTTGATGTTAACTCCCAAACCGCTGCGCAGAAGTCAACCAAACTTCACCCAATAGTGTATTGTATCACAATCTAGTAGTTACATTTGAAAGTTTTGTTCTAGGACATTTTGTTTGAACGCAATCATCAAACTTAATTAAAAAAGTCATTTAAGCCTTTTCACAGTGAGATCTATGCGATATGGCCGAGAAATGTAATTTTGATGTTAACTCCCAAACCGCTGCGCAGAAGTCAACCAAACTTCACCCAATAGTGTATTGTATCACAATCTAGTAGTTACATTTGGAAATTTTGTTCTTGGACATTTGATTTGAGTGCAATCCTCAAACTTAGGTCAAAAAAGCCATTTAAGCCTTTTCACAGTGAGATCTATGCGATATGGCCGAGAAATGTAATTTTGATGTTAACTCCCAAACCGCTGCGCAGAAGTCAACCAAACTTCACCCAATAGTGTATTGTATCACAATCTAGTAGTTACATTTGAAAATTTTGTTCTAGGACATTTTGTTTGAACGCAATCATCAAACTTAATTAAAAAAGTCATTTAAGCCTTTTCACAGTGAGATCTATGCGATATGGCCGAGAAATGTAATTTTGATGTTAACTCCCAAACCGCTGCGCAGAAGTCAACCAAACTTCACCCAATAGTGTATTGTATCACATTCTAGTAGTTACATTTGAAAATTTCGTTCTAGGACATTTGGTTTGAGCGCAATCATTAAACTTAGGTCAAAAAAGCCATTTAAGCCTTTTCACAGTGAGATCTATGCGATATGGCCGAGAAATGTAATTTTGATGTTAACTCCCAAACCGCTGCGCAGAAGTCAACTAAACTTCACCCAATAGTGTATTGTATCACATTCTAGTAGTTACATTTGAAAATTTCGTTCTAGGACATTTGGTTTGAGCGCAATCATTAAACTTAATTAAAAAAGTCATTTAAGCCTTTTCACAGTGAGATCTATGCGATATGGCCGAGAAATGTAATTTTGATGTTAACTCCCAAACCGCTGCGCAGAAGTCAACCAAACTTCACCCATTAGTGTATTGTATCACAATCTAGTAATTACATGTGGAAATTTGGTTCTAGGACATTTGATTTGAGCGCAATCCTCAAACTTAGGTCAAAAAAGCCATTTAAGCCTTTTCACAGTGAGATCTATGCGATATGGCCGAGAAATGTAATTTTGATGTTAACTCCCAAACCGCTGCGCAGAAGTCAACCAAACTTCACCCAATAGTGTATTGTATCACAATCTAGTAGTTACATTTGAAAATTTTGTTCTATGACATTTGGTTTGAACGCAATCATCAAACTTAATTAAAAAAGTCATTTAAGCCTTTTCACAGTGAGATCTATGCGATATGGCCGAGAAATGTAATTTTGATGTTAACTCCCAAACCGCCTCGCAGAAGTCAACCAAACTTCACCCATTAGTGTATTGTATCACAATCTAGTAGTTACATGTGGAAATTTGGTTATTGGACATTTGGTTTGAGCGCAATCATTAAACTTAGGTCAAAGAAGTCATTTAAGCCTTTTCACAGTGAGATCTATGCGATATGGCCGAGAAATGTAATTTTGATGTTAACTCCCAAACCGCTGCGCAGAAGTCAACCAAACTTCACCCAATAGTGTATTGTATCACAATCTAATAGTTACATTTGAAAATTTTGTTCTAGGAAATTTTGTTTGAGCGCAATCATCAAACTTAATTAAAAAAGTCATTTAAGCCTTTTCACAGTGAGATCTATGCGATATGGCCGAGAAATGTAATTTTGATGTTAACTCCCAAACCTCTGCGCAGAAGTCAACCAAACTTCACCCATTAGTGTATTGTATCACAATCTAGTAGTTACATGTGGAAATTTGGTTCTAGGACATTTGATTTGAGCGCAATCCTCAAACTTAGGTCAAAAAAGCCATTTAAGCCTTTTCACAGTGAGATCTATGCGATATGGCCGAGAAATGTAATTTTGATGTTAACTCCCAAACCGCTGCGCAGAAGTCAACCAAACTTCACCCAATAGTGTATTGTATCACATTCTAGTAGTTACATTTGAAAATTTCGTTCTAGGACATTTGGTTTGAGCGCAATCTTTAAACTTATGTCAAAAAAGCCATTTAAGCCTTTTCACAGTGAGATCTATGCGATATGGCCGAGAAATGTAATTTTGATGTTAACTCCCAAACCGCTGCGCAGAAGTCAACCAAACTTCACCCAATAGTGTATTGTATCACAATCTAGTAGTTACATTTGAAAATTTTGTTCTAGGACATTTTGTTTGAACGCAATCATCAAACTTAATTAAAAAAGTAATTTAAGCCTTTTCACAGTGAGATCTATGCGATATGGCCGAGAAATGTAATTTTGATGTTAACTCCCAAACCGCTGCGCAGAAGTCAACCAAACTTCACCCAATAGTGTATTGTATCACAATCTAGTAGTTACATTTGAAAATTTTGTTCTAGGACATTTTGTTTGAACGCAATCATCAAACTTAATTAAAAAAGTCATTTAAGCCTTTTCACGGTGAGATCTATGCGATATGGCCGAGAAATGTAATTTTGATGTTAACTCCCAAACCGCTGCGCAGAAGTCAACCAAACTTCACCCAATAGTGTATTGTATCACATTCTAGTAGTTACATTTGAAAATTTCGTTCTAGGACATTTGGTTTGAGCGCAATCATTAAACTTAGGTCAAAAAAGCCATTTAAGCCTTTTCACAGTGAGATCTATGCGATATGGCCGAGAAATGTAATTTTGATGTTAACTCCCAAACCGCTGCGCAGAAGTCAACCAAACTTCACCCAATAGTGTATTGTATCACAATCTAGTAGTTACATTTGAAAATTTTGTTCTAGGAAATTTTGTTTGAGCGCAATCATCAAACTTAATTAAAAAAGTCATTTAAGCCTTTTCACAGTGAGATCTATACGATATGGCCGAGAAATGTAATTTTGATGTTAACTCCCAAACCTCTGCGCAGAAGTCAACCAAACTTCACCCATTAGTGTATTGTATCACAATCTAGTAGTTACATGTGGAAATTTGGTTCTAGGACATTTGATTTGAGCGCAATCCTCAAACTTAGGTCAAAAAAGCCATTTAAGCCTTTTCACAGTGAGATCTATGCGATATGGCCGAGAAATGTAATTTTGATGTTAACTCCCAAACCGCTGCGCAGAAGTCAACCAAACTTCACCCAATAGTGTATTGTATCACATTCTAGTAGTTACATTTGAAAATTTCGTTCTAGGACATTTGGTTTGAGCGCAATCTTTAAACTTAGGTCAAAAAAGCCATTTAAGCCTTTTCACAGTGAGATCTATGCGATATGGCCGAGAAATGTAATTTTGATGTTAACTCCCAAACCGCTGCGCAGAAGTCAACCAAACTTCACCCAATAGTGTATTGTATCACAATCTAGTAGTTACATTTGAAAATTTTGTTCTAGGAAATTTTGTTTGAGCGCAATCATCAAACTTAATTAAAAAAGTCATTTAAGCCTTTTCACAGTGAGATCTATGCGATATGGCCGAGAAATGTAATTTTGATGTTAACTCCCAAACCTCTGCGCAGAAGTCAACCAAACTTCACCCAATAGTGTATTGTATCACAATCTAGTAGTTACATGTGGAAATTTGGTTCTAGGACATTTGATTTGAGAGCAATCTTTAAACTTAGGTCAAAAAAGCCATTTAAGCCTTTTCACAGTGAGATCTATGCGATATGGCCGAGAAATGTAATTTTGATGTTAACTCCCAAACCGCTGCGCAGAAGTCAACCAAACTTCACCCAATAGTGTATTGTATCACAATCTAGTAGTTACATTTGAAAGTTTTGTTCTAGGACATTTTGTTTGAACGCAATCATCAAACTTAATTAAAAAAGTCATTTAAGCCTTTTCACAGTGAGATCTATGCGATATGGCCGAGAAATGTAATTTTGATGTTAACTCCCAAACCGCTGCGCAGAAGTCAACCAAACTTCACCCAATAGTGTATTGTATCACAATCTAGTAGTTACATTTGGAAATTTTGTTCTTGGACATTTGATTTGAGTGCAATCCTCAAACTTAGGTCAAAAAAGCCATTTAAGCCTTTTCACAGTGAGATCTATGCGATATGGCCGAGAAATGTAATTTTGATGTTAACTCCCAAACCGCTGCGCAGAAGTCAACCAAACTTCACCCAATAGTGTATTGTATCACATTCTAGTAGTTACATTTGAAAATTTTGTTCTAGGACATTTTGTTTGAACGCAATCATCAAACTTAATTAAAAAAGTCATTTAAGCCTTTTCACAGTGAGATCTATGCGATATGGCCGAGAAATGTAATTTTGATGTTAACTCCCAAACCGCTGCGCAGAAGTCAACCAAACTTCACCCAATAGTGTATTGTATCACATTCTAGTAGTTACATTTGAAAATTTCGTTCTAGGACATTTGGTTTGAGCGCAATCATTAAACTTAGGTCAAAAAAGCCATTTAAGCCTTTTCACAGTGAGATCTATGCGATATGGCCGAGAAATGTAATTTTGATGTTAACTCCCAAACCGCTGCGCAGAAGTCAACCAAACTTCACCCAATAGTGTATTGTATCACAATCTAGTAGTTACATTTGAAAATTTTGTTCTAGGAAATTTTGTTTGAGCGCAATCATCAAACTTAATTAAAAAAGTCATTTAAGCCTTTTCACAGTGAGATCTATGCGATATGGCCGAGAAATGTAATTTTGATGTTAACTCCCAAACCTCTGCGCAGAAGTCAACCAAACTTCACCCATTAGTGTATTGTATCACAATCTAGTAGTTACATGTGGAAATTTGGTTCTAGGACATTTGATTTGAGCGCAATCCTCAAACTTAGGTCAAAAAAGCCATTTAAGCCTTTTCACAGTGAGATCTATGCGATATGGCCGAGAAATGTAATTTTGATGTTAACTCCCAAACCGCTGCGCAGAAGTCAACCAAACTTCACCCAATAGTGTATTGTATCACATTCTAGTGGTTACATTTGAAAATTTCGTTCTAGGACATTTGGTTTGAGCGCAATCATTAAACTTAATTAAAAAAGTCATTTAAGCCTTTTCACAGTGAGATCTATGCGATATGGCCGAGAAATGTAATTTTGATGTTAACTCCCAAACCGCTGCGCAGAAGTCAACCAAACTTCACCCATTAGTGTATTGTATCACAATCTAGTAATTACATGTGGAAATTTGGTTCTAGGACATTTGATTTGAGCGCAATCCTCAAACTTAGGTCAAAAAAGCCATTTAAGCCTTTTCACAGTGAGATCTATGCGATATGGCCGAGAAATGTAATTTTGATGTTAACTCCCAAACCGCTGCGCAGAAGTCAACCAAACTTCACCCAATAGTGTATTGTATCACAATCTAGTAGTTACATTTGAAAATTTTGTTCTATGACATTTGGTTTGAACGCAATCATCAAACTTAATTAAAAAAGTCATTTAAGCCTTTTCACAGTGAGATCTATGCGATATGGCCGAGAAATGTAATTTTGATGTTAACTCCCAAACCGCCTCGCAGAAGTCAACCAAACTTCACCCATTAGTGTATTGTATCACAATCTAGTAGTTACATGTGGAAATTTGGTTATTGGACATTTGGTTTGAGCGCAATCATTAAACTTAGGTCAAAAAAGTCATTTAAGCCTTTTCACAGTGAGATCTATGCGATATGGCCGAGAAATGTAATTTTGATGTTAACTCCCAAACCGCTGCGCAGAAGTCAACCAAACTTCACCCAATAGTGTATTGTATCACATTCTAGTAGTTACATTTGAAAATTTTGTTCTAGGACATTTGGTTTGAGCGCAATCATTAAATTTAGGTCAAAAAAGCCATTTAAGCCTTTTCACAGTGAGATCTATGCGATATGGCCGAGAAATGTAATTTTGATGTTAACTCCCAAACCGCTGCGCAGAAGTCAACTAAACTTCACCCAATATTGTATTGTATCACATTCTAGTAGTTACATTTGAAAATTTCGTTCTAGGACATTTGGTTTGAGCGCAATCATTAAACTTAATTAAAAAAGTCATTTAAGCCTTTTCACAGTGAGATCTATGCGATATGGCCGAGAAATGTAATTTTGATGTTAACTCCCAAACCGCTGCGCAGAAGTCAACCAAACTTCACCCATTAGTGTATTGTATCAAAATCTAGTAATTACATGTGGAAATTTGGTTCTAGGACATTTGATTTGAGCGCAATCCTCAAACTTAGGTCAAAAAAGCCATTTAAGCCTTTTCACAGTGAGATCTATGCGATATGGCCGAGAAATGTAATTTTGATGTTAACTCCCAAACCGCTGCGCAGAAGTCAACCAAACTTCACCCAATAGTGTATTGTATCACAATCTAGTAGTTACATTTGAAAATTTTGTTCTATGACATTTTGTTTGAACGCAATCATCAAACTTAATTAAAAAAGTCATTTAAGCCTTTTCACAGTGAGATCTATGCGATATGGCCAAGAAATGTAATTTTGATGTTAACTCCCAAACCGCCTCGCAGAAGTCAACCAAACTTCACCCATTAGTGTATTGTATCACAATCTAGTAGTTACATGTGGAAATTTGGTTATTGGACATTTGGTTTGAGCGCAATCATTAAACTTAGGTCAAAAAAGCCATTTAAGCCTTTTCACAGTGAGATCTATGCGATATGGCCGAGAAATGTAATTTTGATGTTAACTCCAAAACCGCTGCGCAGAAGTCAACCAAACTTCACCCAATAGTGTATTGTATCACAATCTAGTAGTTACATTTGAAAATTTTGTTCTAGGAAATTTTGTTTGAGCGCAATCATCAAACTTAATTAAAAAAGTCATTTAAGCCTTTTCACAGTGAGATCTATGCCATATGGCCGAGAAATGTAATTTTGATGTTAACTCCCAAACCTCTGCGCAGAAGTCAACCAAACTTCACCCATTAGTGTATTGTATCACATTCTAGTAGTTACATGTGGAAATTTGGTTCTAGGACATTTGATTTGAGCGCAATCCTCAAACTTAGGTCAAAAAAGCCATTTAAGCCTTTTCACAGTGAGATCTATGCGATATGGCCGAGAAATGTAATTTTGATGTTAACTCCCAAACCGCTGCGCAGAAGTCAACCAAACTTCACCCAATAGTGTATTGTATCACATTCTAGTAGTTACATTTGAAAATTTCGTTCTAGGACATTTGGTTTGAGCGCAATCTTTAAACTTAGGTCAAAAAAGCCATTTAAGCCTTTTCACAGTGAGATCTATGCGATATGGCCGAGAAATGTAATTTTGATGTTAACTCCCAAACCGCTGCGCAGAAGTCAACCAAACTTCACCCATTAGTGTATTGTATCACAATCTAGTAATTACATGTGGAAATTTGGTTCTAGGACATTTGATTTGAGCGCAATCCTCAAACTTAGGTCAAAAAAGCCATTTAAGCCTTTTCACAGTGAGATCTATGCGATATGGCCGAGAAATGTAATTTTGATGTTAACTCCCAAACCGCTGCGCAGAAGTCAACCAAACTTCACCCAATAGTGTATTGTATCACAATCTAGTAGTTACATTTGAAAATTTTGTTCTATGACATTTTGTTTGAACGCAATCATCAAACTTAATTAAAAAAGTCATTTAAGCCTTTTCACAGTGAGATCTATGCGATATGGCCGAGAAATGTAATTTTGATGTTAACTCCCAAACCGCTGCGCAGAAGTCAACCAAACTTCACCCATTAGTGTATTGTATCACAATCTAGTAGTTACATGTGGAAATTTGGTTATTGGACATTTGGTTTGAGCGCAATCATTAAACTTAGGTCAAAAAAGCCATTTAAGCCTTTTCACAGTGAGATCTATGCGATATGGCCGAGAAATGTAATTTTGATGTTAACTCCCAAACTGCTGCGCAGAAGTCAACCAAACTTCACCCAATAGTGTATTGTATCACAATCTAGTAGTTACATTTGAAAATTTTGTTCTAGGAAATTTTGTTTGAGCGCAATCATCAAACTTAATTAAAAAAGTCATTTAAGCCTTTTCACAGTGAGATCTATACGATATGGCCGAGAAATGTAATTTTGATGTTAACTCCCAAACCTCTGCGCAGAAGTCAACCAAACTTCACCCATTAGTGTATTGTATCACAATCTAGTAGTTACATGTGGAAATTTGGTTCTAGGACATTTGATTTGAGCGCAATCCTCAAACTTAGGTCAAAAAAGCCATTTAAGCCTTTTCACAGTGAGATCTATGCGATATGGCCGAGAAATGTAATTTTGATGTTAACTCCCAAACCGCTGCGCAGAAGTCAACCAAACTTCACCCAATAGTGTATTGTATCACATTCTAGTAGTTACATTTGAAAATTTCGTTCTAGGACATTTGGTTTGATCGCAATCTTTAAACTTAGGTCAAAAAAGCCATTTAAGCCTTTTCACAGTGAGATCTATGCGATATGGCCGAGAAATGTAATTTTGATGTTAACTCCCAAACCGCTGCGCAGAAGTCAACCAAACTTCACCCAATAGTGTATTGTATCACAATCTAGTAGTTACATTTGAAAAATTTGTTCTAGGACATTTTGTTTGAACGCAATCATCAAACTTAATTAAAAAAGTCATTTAAGCCTTTTCACAGTGAGATCTATGCGATATGGCCGAGAAATGTAATTTTGATGTTAACTCCCAAACCGCTGCGCAGAAGTCAACCAAACTTCACCCAATAGTGTATTGTATCACAATCTAGTAGTTACATTTGGAAATTTGGTTCTTGGACATTTGATTTGAGCGCAATCCTCAAACTTAGGTCAAAAAAGCCATTTAAGCCTTTTCACTGTGAGATCTATGCGATATGGCCGAGAAATGTAATTTTGATGTTAACTCCCAAACCGCTGCGCAGAAGTCAACCAAACTTCACCCAATAGTGTATTGTATCACAATCTAGTAGTTACATTTGAAAATTTTGTTCTAGGACATTTTGCTTGAACGCAATCATCAAACTTAATTAAAAAAGTCATTTAAGCCTTTTCACAGTGAGATCTATGCGATATGGCCGAGAAATGTAATTTTGATGTTAACTCCCAAACCGCTGCGCAGAAGTCAACCAAACTTCACCCAATAGTGTATTGTATCACATTCTAGTAGTTACATTTGAAAATTTTGTTCTAGGACATTTGGTTTGAGCGCAATCATTAAACTTAGGTCAAAAAAGCCATTTAAGCCTTTTCACAGTGAGATCTATGCGATATGGCCGAGAAATGTAATTTTGATGTTAACTCCCAAACCGCTGCGCAGAAGTCAACCAAACTTCACCCAATAGTGTATTGTATCACAATCTAGTAGTTACATTTGAAAATTTTGTTCTAGGAAATTTTGTTTGAGCGCAATCATCAAACTTAATTAAAAAAGTCATTTAAGCCTTTTCACAGTGAGATCTATGCGATATGGCCGAGAAATGTAATTTTGATGTTAACTCCCAAACCGCTGCGCAGAAGTCAACCAAACTTCACCCATTAGTGTATTGTATCACAATCTAGTAGTTACATGTGAAAATTTGGTTCTAGGACATTTGATTTGAGCGCAATCCTCAAACTTAGGTCAAAAAAGCCATTTAAGCCTTTTCACAGTGAGATCTATGCGATATGGCCGAGAAATGTAATTTTGATGTTAACTCCCAAACCGCTGCGCAGAAGTCAACCAAACTTCACCCAATAGTGTATTGTATCACATTCTAGTAGTTACATTTGAAAATTTCGTTCTAGGACATTTGGTTTGAGCGCAATCATTAAACTTAGGTCAAAAAAGCCATTTAAGCCTTTTCACAGTGAGATCTATGCGATATGGCCGAGAAATGTAATTTTGATGTTAACTCCCAAACCGCTGCGCAGAAGTCAACTAAACTTCACCCAATAGTGTATTGTATCACATTCTAGTAGTTACATTTGAAAATTTCGTTCTAGGACATTTGGTTTGAGCGCAATCATTAAACTTAATTAAAAAAGTCATTTAAGCCTTTTCACAGTGAGATCTATGCGATATGGCCGAGAAATGTAATTTTGATGTTAACTCCCAAACCGCTGCGCAGAAGTCAACCAAACTTCACCCATTAGTGTATTGTATCACAATCTAGTAATTACATGTGGAAATTTGGTTCTAGGACATTTGATTTGAGCGCAATCCTCAAACTTAGGTCAAAAAAGCCATTTAAGCCTTTTCACAGTGAGATCTATGCGATATGGCCGAGAAATGTAATTTTGATGTTAACTCCCAAACCGCTGCGCAGAAGTCAACCAAATTTCACCCAATAGTGTATTGTATCACAATCTAGTAGTTACATTTGAAAATTTTGTTCTATGACATTTTGTTTGAACGCAATCATCAAACTTAATTAAAAAAGTCATTTAAGCCTTTTCACAGTGAGATCTATGCGATATGGCCGAGAAATGTAATTTTGATGTTAACTCCCAACCCGCTGCGCAGAAGTCAACCAAACTTCACCCATTAGTGTATTGTATCACAATCTAGTAGTTACATGTGGAAATTTGGTTATTGGACATTTGGTTTGAGCGCAATCATTAAACTTAGGTCAAAAAAGCCATTTAAGCCTTTTCACAGTGAGATCTATGCGATATGGCCGAGAAATGTAATTTTGATGTTAACTCCCAAACCGCTGCGCAGAAGTCAACCAAACTTCACCCAATAGTGTATTGTATCACAATCTAGTAGTTACATTTGGAAATTTGGTTCTTGGACATTTGATTTGAGCGCAATCCTCAAACTTAGGTCAAAAAAGCCATTTAAGCCTTTTCACAGTGAGATCTATGCGATATGGCCGAGAAATGTAATTTTGATGTTAACTCCCAAACCGCTGCGCAGAAGTCAACCAAACTTCACCCAATAGTGTATTGTATCACAATCTAGTAGTTACATTTGAAAATTTTGTTTTAGGACATTTTGTTTGAACGCAATCATCAAACTTAATTAAAAAAAACATTTAAGCCTTTTCACAGTGAGATCTATGCGATATGGCCGAGAAATGTAATTTTGATGTTGACTCCCAAACCGCTGCGCAGAAGTCAACCAAACTTCACCCAATAGTGTATTGTATCACATTCTAGTAGTTACATTTGAAAATTTCGTTCTAGGACATTTGGTTTGAGCGCAATCATTAAACTTAGGTCAAAAAAGCCATTTAAGCCTTTTCACAGTGAGATCTATCCGATATGGCCGAGAAATGTAATTTTGATGTTAACTCCCAAACCGCTGCGCAGAAGTCAACCAAACTTCACCCAATAGTGTATTGTATCACAATCTAGTAGTTACATTTGAAAATTTTGTTCTAGGAAATTTTGTTTGAGCGCAATCATCAAACTTAATTAAAAATGTCATTTAAGCCTTTTCACAGTGAGATCTATGCGATATGGCCGAGAAATGTAATTTTGATGTTAACTCCCAAACCGCTGCGCAGAAGTGAACCAAACTTCACCCATTAGTGTATTGTATCACAATCTAGTAGTTACATGTGAAAATTTGGTTCTAGGACATTTGATTTGAGCGCAATCCTCAAACTTAGGTCAAAAAAGCCATTTAAGCCTTTTCACAGTGAGATCTATGCGATATGGCCGAGAAATGTAATTTTGATGTTAACTCCCAAACCGCTGCGCAGAAGTCAACTAAACTTCACCCAATAGTGTATTGTATCACATTCTAGTAGTTACATTTGAAAATTTCGTTCTAGGACATTTGGTTTGAGCGCAATCATTAAACTTAATTAAAAAAGTCATTTAAGCCTTTTCACAGTGAGATCTATGCGATATGGCCGAGAAATGTAATTTTGATGTTAACTCCCAAACCGCTGCGCAGAAGTCAACCAAACTTCACCCATTAGTGTATTGTATCACAATCTAGTAATTACATGTGGAAATTTGGTTCTAGGACATTTGATTTGAGCGCAATCCTCAAACTTAGGTCAAAAAAGCCATTTAAGCCTTTTCACAGTGAGATCTATGCGATATGGCCGAGAAATGTAATTTTGATGTTAACTCCCAAACCGCTGCGCAGAAGTCAACCAAACTTCACCCAATAGTGTATTGTATCACAATCTAGTAGTTACATTTGAAAATTTTGTTCTATGACATTTTGTTTGAACGCAATCATCAAACTTAATTAAAAAAGTCATTTAAGCCTTTTCACAGTGAGATCTATGCGATATGGCCGAGAAATGTAATTTTGATGTTAACTCCCAAACCGCTGCGCAGAAGTCAACCAAACTTCACCCATTAGTGTATTGTATCACAATCTAGTAGTTACATGTAGAAATTTGGTTATTGGACATTTGATTTGAGCGCAATCCTCAAACTTAGGTCAAAAAAGCCATTTAAGCCTTTTCACAGTGAGATCTATGCGATATGGCCGAGAAATGTAATTTTGATGTTAACTCCCAAACCGCTGCGCAGAAGTCAACCAAACTTCACCCATTAGTGTATTGTATCACAATCTAGTAGTTACATGTGGAAATTTGGTTCTAGGACATTTTATTTGAGCGCAATCCTCAAACTTAGGTCAAAAAAGCCATCAAGCCTTTTCACAGTGAGATCTATGCGATATGGCCGAGAAATGTAATTTTGATGTTAACTCCCAAACCGCTGCGCAGAAGTCAACCAAGCTTCACCCAATAGTGTATTGTATCACATTCTAGTAGTTACATTTGAAAATTTCGTTCTAGGACATTTGGTTTGAGCGCAATCATTAAACTTAGGTCAAAAAAGCCATTTAAGCCTTTTCACAGTGAGATCTATGCGATATGGCCGAGAAATGTAATTTTGATGTTAACTCCCAAACCGCTGCGCAGAAGTCAACCAAACTTCACCCAATAGTGTATTGTATCACAATCTAGTAGTTACATTTGAAAATTTTGTTCTAGGAAATTTTGTTTGAGCGCAATCATCAAACTTAATTAAAAAAGTCATTTAAGCCTTTTCACAGTGAGATCTATGCGATATGGCCGAGAAATGTAATTTTGATGTTAACTCCCAAACCGCTGCGCAGAAGTCAACCAAACTTCACCCATTAGTGTATTGTATCACAATCTAGTAGTTACATGTGGAAATTTGGTTATTGGACATTTGATTTGAGCGCAATCCTCAAACTTAGGTCAAAAAAGCCATTTAAGCCTTTTCACAGTGAGATCTATGCGATATGGCCGAGAAATGTAATTTTGATGTTAACTCCCAAACCGCTGCGCAGAAGTCAACCAAACTTCACCCATTAGTGTATTGTATCACAATCTAGTAGTTACATGTGGAAATTTGGTTCTAGGACATTTGATTTGAGCGCAATCCTCAAACTTAGGTCAAAAAAGCCATTTAAGCCTTTTCACAGTGAGATCTATGCGATATGGCCGAGAAATGTAATTTTGATGTTAACTCCCAAACCGCTGCGCAGAAGTCAACTAAACTTCAACCAATAGTGTATTGTATCACATTCTAGTAGTTACATTTGAAAATTTTGTTCTAGGACATTTGGTTTGAGCGCAATCATTAAACTTAATTAAAAAAGTCATTTAAGCCTTTTCACAGTGAGATCTATGCGATATGGCCGAGAAATGTAATTTTGATGTTAACTCCCAAACCGCTGCGCAGAAGTCAACTAAACTTCACCCAATAGTGTATTGTATCACATTCTAGTAGTTACATTTGAAAATTTTGTTCTAGGACATTTGGTTTGAGCGCAATCATTAAACTTAATTAAAAAAGTCATTTAAGCCTTTTCACAGTGAGATCTATGCGATATGGCCGAGAAATGTAATTTTGATGTTAACTCCCAAACCGCTGCGCAGAAGTCAACCAAACTTCACCCATTAGTGTATTGTATCACAATCTAGTAATTACATGTGGAAATTTGGTTCAAGGACATTTGATTTGAGCGCAATCCTCAAACTTAGGTCAAAAAAGCCATTTAAGCCTTTTCACAGTGAGATCTATGCGATATGGCCGAGAAATGTAATTTTGATGTTAACTCCCAAACCGCTGCGCAGAAGTCAACCAAACTTCACCCATTAGTGTATTGTATCACAATCTAGTAGTTACATTTGAAAATTTTGTTCTATGACATTTTGTTTGAACGCAATCATCAAACTTAATTAAAAAAGTCATTTAAGCCTTTTCACAGTGAGATCTATGCGATATGGCCGAGAAATGTAATTTTGATGTTAACTCCCAAACCGCTGCGCAGAAGTCAACCAAACTTCACCCATTAGTGTATTGTATCACAATCTAGTAGTTACATGTGGAAATTTGGTTATTGGACATTTGATTTGAGCGCAATCCTCAAACTTAGGTCAAAAAAGCCATTTAAGCCTTTTCAAGTGAGATCTATGCGATATGGCCGAGAAATGTAATTTTGATGTTAACTCCCAAACCGCTGCGCAGAAGTCAACCAAACTTCACCCAATAGTGTATTGTATCACATTCTAGTAGTTACATTTGAAAATTTCGTTCTAGGACATTTGGTTTGAGCGCAATCTTTAAACTTAGGTCAAAAAAGCCATTTAAGCCTTTTCACATTGAGATCTATGCGATATGGCCGAGAAATGTAATTTTGATGTTAACTCCCAAACCGCTGCGCAGAAGTCAACCAAACTTCACCCAATAGTGTATTGTATCACATTCTAGTAGTTACATTTGAAAATTTCGTTCTAGGACATTTGGTTTGAGCGCAATCTTTAAACTTAGGTCAAAAAAGCCATTTAAGCCTTTTCACAGTGAGATCTATGCGATATGGCCGAGAAATGTAATTTTGATGTTAACTCCCAAACCGCTGCGCAGAAGTCAACCAAACTTCACCCAATAGTGTATTGTATCACAATCTAGTAGTTACATTTGAAAATTTTGTTCTAGGACATTTTGTTTGAACGCAATCATCAAACTTAATTAAAAAAGTCATTTAAGCCTTTTCACAGTGAGATCTATGCGATATGGCCGAGAAATGTAATTTTGATGTTAACTCCCAAACCGCTGCGCAGAAGTCAACCAAACTTCACCCAATAGTGTATTGTATCACAATCTAGTAGTTACATTTGAAAATTTTGTTCTAGGACATTTTGTTTGAACGCAATCATCAAACTTAATTAAAAAAGTCATTTAAGCCTTTTCACGGTGAGATCTATGCGATATGGCCGAGAAATGTAATTTTGATGTTAACTCCCAAACCGCTGCGCAGAAGTCAACCAAACTTCACCCAATAGTGTATTGTATCACATTCTAGTAGTTACATTTGAAAATTTCGTTCTAGGACATTTGGTTTGAGCGCAATCATTAAACTTAGGTCAAAAAAGCCATTTAAGCCTTTTCACAGTGAGATCAATGCGATATGGCCGAGAAATGTAATTTTGATGTTAACTCCCAAACCGCTGCGCAGAAGTCAACTAAACTTCACCCAATAGTGTATTGTATCACATTCTAGTAGTTACATTTGAAAATTTCGTTCTAGGACATTTGGTTTGAGCGCAATCATTAAACTTAATTAAAAAAGTCATTTAAGCCTTTTCACAGTGAAATCTATGCGATATGGCCGAGAAATGTAATTTTGATGTTAACTCCCAAACCGCTGCGCAGAAGTCAACCAAACTTCACCCATTAGTGTATTGTATCACAATCTAGTAATTACATGTGGAAATTTGGTTCTAGGACATTTGATTTGAGCGCAATCCTCAAACTTAGGTCAAAAAAGCCATTTAAGCCTTTTCACAGTGAGATCTATGCGATATGGCCGAGAAATGTAATTTTGATGTTAACTCCCAAACCGCTGCGCAGAAGTCAACCAAACTTCACCCAATAGTGTATTGTATCACAATCTAGTAGTTACATTTGAAAATTTTGTTCTATGACATTTTGTTTGAACGCAATCATCAAACTTAATTAAAAAAGTCATTTAAGCCTTTTCACAGTGAGATCTATGCGATATGGCCGAGAAATGTAATTTTGATGTTAACTCCCAAACCGCTGCGCAGAAGTCAACCAAACTTCACCCATTAGTGTATTGTATCACAATCTAGTAGTTACATGTGGAAATTTGGTTATTGGACATTTGATTTGAGCGCAATCCTCAAACTTAGGTCAAAAAAGCCATTTAAGCCTTTTCAAGTGAGATCTATGCGATATGGCCGAGAAATGTAATTTTGATGTTAACTCCCAAACCGCTGCGCAGAAGTCAACCAAACTTCACCCAATAGTGTATTGTATCACATTCTAGTAGTTACATTTGAAAATTTCGTTCTAGGACATTTTGTTTGAGCGCAATCTTTAAACTTAGGTCAAAAAAGCCATTTAAGCCTTTTCACATTGAGATCTATGCGATATGGCCGAGAAATGTAATTTTGATGTTAACTCCCAAACCGCTGCGCAGAAGTCAACCAAACTTCACCCAATAGTGTATTGTATCACATTCTAGTAGTTACATTTGAAAATTTCGTTCTAGGACATTTGGTTTGAGCGCAATCTTTAAACTTAGGTCAAAAAAGCCATTTAAGCCTTTTCACAGTGAGATCTATGCGATATGGCCGAGAAATGTAATTTTGATGTTAACTCCCAAACCGCTGCGCAGAAGTCAACCAAACTTCACCCAATAGTGTATTGTATCACAATCTAGTAGTTACATTTGAAAATTTTGTTCTAGGACATTTTGTTTGAACGCAATCATCAAACTTAATTAAAAAAGTCATTTAAGCCTTTTCACAGTGAGATCTATGCGATATGGCCGAGAAATGTAATTTTGATGTTAACTCCCAAACCGCTGCGCAGAAGTCAACCAAACTTCACCCAATAGTGTATTGTATCACAATCTAGTAGTTACATTTGAAAATTTTGTTCTAGGACATTTTGTTTGAACGCAATCATCAAACTTAATTAAAAAAGTCATTTAAGCCTTTTCACGGTGAGATCTATGCGATATGGCCGAGAAATGTAATTTTGATGTTAACTCCCAAACCGCTGCGCAGAAGTCAACCAAACTTCACCCAATAGTGTATTGTATCACATTCTAGTAGTTACATTTGAAAATTTCGTTCTAGGACATTTGGTTTGAGCGCAATCATTAAACTTAGGTCAAAAAAGCCATTTAAGCCTTTTCACAGTGAGATCAATGCGATATGGCCGAGAAATGTAATTTTGATGTTAACTCCCAAACCGCTGCGCAGAAGTCAACTAAACTTCACCCAATAGTGTATTGTATCACATTCTAGTAGTTACATTTGAAAATTTCGTTCTAGGACATTTGGTTTGAGCGCAATCATTAAACTTAATTAAAAAAGTCATTTAAGCCTTTTCACAGTGAGATCTATGCGATATGGCCGAGAAATGTAATTTTGATGTTAACTCCCAAACCGCTGCGCAGAAGTCAACCAAACTTCACCCATTAGTGTATTGTATCACAATCTAGTAATTACATGTGGAAATTTGGTTCTAGGACATTTGATTTGAGCGCAATCCTCAAAGTTAGGTCAAAAAAGCCATTTAAGCCTTTTCACAGTGAGATCTATGCGATATGGCCGAGAAATGTAATTTTGATGTTAACTCCCAAACCGCTGCGCAGAAGTCAACCAAACTTCACCCAATAGTGTATTGTATCACAATCTAGTAGTTACATTTGAAAATTTTGTTCTATGACATTTTGTTTGAACGCAATCATCAAACTTAATTAAAAAAGTCATTTAAGCCTTTTAACAGTGAGATCTATGCGATATGGCCGAGAAATGTAATTTTGATGTTAACTCCCAAACCGCTGCGCAGAAGTCAACCAAACTTCACCCATTAGTGTATTGTATCACAATCTAGTAGTTACATGTGGAAATTTGGTTATTGGACATTTGGTTTGAGCGCAATCATTAAACTTAGGTCAAAAAAGCCATTTAAGCCTTTTCACAGTGAGATCTATGCGATATGGCCGAGAAATGTAATTTTGATGTTAACTCCCAAACCGCTGCGCAGAAGTCAACCAAACTTCACCCAATAGTGTATTGTATCACAATCTAGTAGTTACATTTGAAAATTTTGTTCTAGGAAATTTTGTTTGAGCGCAATCATCAAACTTAATTAAAAAAGTCATTTAAGCCTTTTCACAGTGAGATCTATACGATATGGCCGAGAAATGTAATTTTGATGTTAACTCCCAAACCGCTGCGCAGAAGTCAACCAAACTTCACCCAATAGTGTATTGTATCACATTCTAGTAGTTACATTTGAAAATTTCGTTCTAGGACATTTGGTTTGAGCGCAATCTTTAAACTTAGGTCAAAAAAGCCATTTAAGCCTTTTCACAGTGAGATCTATGCGATATGGCCGAGAAATGTAATTTTGATGTTAACTCCCAAACCGCTGCGCAGAAGTCAACCAAACTTCACCCAATAGTGTATTGTATCACATTCTAGTAGTTACATTTGAAAATTTCGTTCTAGGACATTTGGTTTGAGCGCAATCTTTAAACTTAGGTCAAAAAAGCCATTTAAGCCTTTTCACAGTGAGATCTATGCGATATGGCCGAGAAATGTAATTTTGATGTTAACTCCCAAACCGCTGCGCAGAAGTCAACCAAACTTCACCCAATAGTGTATTGTATCACAATCTAGTAGTTACATTTGAAAATTTTGTTCTAGGACATTTTGTTTGAACGCAATCATCAAACTTAATTAAAAAAGTCATTTAAGCCTTTTCACAGTGAGATCTATGCGATATGGCCGAGAAATGTAATTTTGATGTTAACTCCCAAACCGCTGCGCAGAAGTCAACCAAACTTCACCCAATAGTGTATTGTATCACAATCTAGTAGTTACATTTGAAAATTTTGTTCTAGGACATTTTGTTTGAACGCAATCATCAAACTTAATTAAAAAAGTCATTTAAGCCTTTTCACAGTGAGATCTATACGATATGGCCGAGAAATGTAATTTTGATGTTAACTCCCAAACCGCTGCGCAGAAGTCAACCAAACTTCACCCATTAGTGTATTGTATCACAATCTATTAGTTACATGTGGAAATTTGGTTATTGGACATTTGGTTTGAGCGCAATCATTAAACTTAGGTCAAAAAAGCCATTTAAGCCTTTTCACAGTGAGATCTATGCGATATGGCCGAGAAATGTAATTTTGATGTTAACTCCCAAACCGCTGCGCAGAAGTCAACCAAACTTCACCCAATAGTGTATTGTATCACAATCTAGTAGTTACATTTGAAAAATTTTTTTCTAGGAAATTTTGTTTGAGCGCAATCATCAAACTTAATTAAAAAAGTCATTTAAGCCTTTTCACAGTGAGATCTATGCGATATGGCCGAGAAATGTAATTTTGATGTTAACTCCCAAACCTCTGCGCAGAAGTCAACCAAACTTCACCCAATAGTGTATTGTATCACAATCTAGTAGTTACATGTGGAAATTTGGTTCTAGGACATTTGATTTGAGAGCAATCTTTAAACTTAGGTCAAAAAAGCCATTTAAGCCTTTTCACAGTGAGATCTATGCGATATGGCCGAGAAATGTAATTTTGATGTTAACTCCCAAACCGCTGCGCAGAAGTCAACCAAACTTCACCCATTAGTGTATTGTATCACATTCTAGTAGTTACATGTGGAAATTTGGTTCTAGGACATTTGATTTGAGCGCAATCCTCAAACTTAGGTCAAAAAAGCCATTTAAGCCTTTTCACAGTGAGATCTATGCGATATGGCCGAGAAATGTAATTTTGATGTTAACTCCCAAACCGCTGCGCAGAAGTCAACTAAACTTCAACCAATAGTGTATTGTATCACATTCTAGTAGTTACATTTGAAAATTTTGTTCTAGGACATTTGGTTTGAGCGCAATCATTAAACTTAATTAAAAAAGTCATTTAAGCCTTTTCACAGTGAGATCTATGCGATATGGCCGAGAAATGTAATTTTGATGTTAACTCCCAAACCGCTGCGCAGAAGTCAACTAAACTTCACCCAATAGTGTATTGTATCACATTCTAGTAGTTACATTTGAAAATTTTGTTCTAGGACATTTGGTTTGAGCGCAATCATTAAACTTAATTAAAAAAGTCATTTAAGCCTTTTCACAGTGAGATCTATGCGATATGGCCGAGAAATGTAATTTTGATGTTAACTCCCAAACCGCTGCGCAGAAGTCAACCAAACTTCACCCATTAGTGTATTGTATCACAATCTAGTAAATACATGTGGAAATTTGGTTCAAGGACATTTGATTTGAGCGCAATCCTCAAACTTAGGTCAAAAAAGCCATTTAAGCCTTTTCACAGTGAGATCTATGCGATATGGCCGAGAAATGTAATTTTGATGTTAACTCCCAAACCGCTGCGCAGAAGTCAACCAAACTTCACCCAATAGTGTATTGTATCACAATCTAGTAGTTACATTTGAAAATTTTGTTCTATGACATTTTGTTTGAACGCAATCATCAAACTTAATTAAAAAAGTCATTTAAGCCTTTTCACAGTGAGATCTATGCGATATGGCCGAGAAATGTAATTTTGATGTTAACTCCCAAACCGCTGCGCAGAAGTCAACCAAACTTCACCCATTAGTGTATTGTATCACAATCTAGTAGTTACATGTGGAAATTTGGTTATTGGACATTTGATTTGAGCGCAATCCTCAAACTTAGGTCAAAAAAGCCATTTAAGCCTTTTCAAGTGAGATCTATGCGATATGGCCGAGAAATGTAATTTTGATGTTAACTCCCAAACCGCTGCGCAGAAGTCAACCAAACTTCACCCAATAGTGTATTGTATCACATTCTAGTAGTTACATTTGAAAATTTCGTTCTAGGACATTTGGTTTGAGCGCAATCTTTAAACTTAGGTCAAAAAAGCCATTTAAGCCTTTTCACATTGAGATCTATGCGATATGGCCGAGAAATGTAATTTTGATGTTAACTCCCAAACCGCTGCGCAGAAGTCAACCAAACTTCACCCAATAGTGTATTGTATCACATTCTAGTAGTTACATTTGAAAATTTCGTTCTAGGACATTTGGTTTGAGCGCAATCTTTAAACTTAGGTCAAAAAAGCCATTTAAGCCTTTTCACAGTGAGATCTATGCGATATGGCCGAGAAATGTAATTTTGATGTTAACTCCCAAACCGCTGCGCAGAAGTCAACCAAACTTCACCCAATAGTGTATTGTATCACAATCTAGTAGTTACATTTGAAAATTTTGTTCTAGGACATTTTGTTTGAACGCAATCATCAAACTTAATTAAAAAAGTCATTTAAGCCTTTTCACAGTGAGATCTATGCGATATGGCCGAGAAATGTAATTTTGATGTTAACTCCCAAACCGCTGCGCAGAAGTCAACCAAACTTCACCCAATAGTGTATTGTATCACAATCTAGTAGTTACATTTGAAAATTTTGTTCTAGGACATTTTGTTTGAACGCAATCATCAAACTTAATTAAAAAAGTCATTTAAGCCTTTTCACGGTGAGATCTATGCGATATGGCCGAGAAATGTAATTTTGATGTTAACTCCCAAACCGCTGCGCAGAAGTCAACCAAACTTCACCCAATAGTGTATTGTATCACATTCTAGTAGTTACATTTGAAAATTTCGTTCTAGGACATTTGGTTTGAGCGCAATCATTAAACTTAGGTCAAAAAAGCCATTTAAGCCTTTTCACAGTGAGATCAATGCGATATGGCCGAGAAATGTAATTTTGATGTTAACTCCCAAACCGCTGCGCAGAAGTCAACTAAACTTCACCCAATAGTGTATTGTATCACATTCTAGTAGTTACATTTGAAAATTTCGTTCTAGGACATTTGGTTTGAGCGCAATCATTAAACTTAATTAAAAAAGTCATTTAAGCCTTTTCACAGTGAGATCTATGCGATATGGCCGAGAAATGTAATTTTGATGTTAACTCCCAAACCGCTGCGCAGAAGTCAACCAAACTTCACCCATTAGTGTATTGTATCACAATCTAGTAATTACATGTGGAAATTTGGTTCTAGGACATTTGATTTGAGCGCAATCCTCAAACTTAGGTCAAAAAAGCCATTTAAGCCTTTTCACAGTGAGATCTATGCGATATGGCCGAGAAATGTAATTTTGATGTTAACTCCCAAACCGCTGCGCAGAAGTCAACCAAACTTCACCCAATAGTGTATTGTATCACAATCTAGTAGTTACATTTGAAAATTTTGTTCTATGACATTTTGTTTGAACGCAATCATCAAACTTAATTAAAAAAGTCATTTAAGCCTTTTCACAGTGAGATCTATGCGATATGGCCGAGAAATGTAATTTTGATGTTAACTCCCAAACCGCTGCGCAGAAGTCAACCAAACTTCACCCATTAGTGTATTGTATCACAATCTAGTAGTTACATGTGGAAATTTGGTTATTGGACATTTGATTTGAGCGCAATCCTCAAACTTAGGTCAAAAAAGCCATTTAAGCCTTTTCAAGTGAGATCTATGCGATATGGCCGAGAAATGTAATTTTGATGTTAACTCCCAAACCGCTGCGCAGAAGTCAACCAAACTTCACCCAATAGTGTATTGTATCACATTCTAGTAGTTACATTTGAAAATTTCGTTCTAGGACATTTGGTTTGAGCGCAATCTTTAAACTTAGGTCAAAAAAGCCATTTAAGCCTTTTCACATTGAGATCTATGCGATATGGCCGAGAAATGTAATTTTGATGTTAACTCCCAAACCGCTGCGCAGAAGTCAACCAAACTTCACCCATTAGTGTATTGTATCACAATCTAGTAGTTACATGTGGAAATTTGGTTCTAGGACATTTGATTTGAGCGCAATCCTCAAACTTAGGTCAAAAAAGCCATTTAAGCCTTTTCACAGTGAGATCTATGCGATATGGCCGAGAAATGTAATTTTGATGTTAACTCCCAAACCGCTGCGCAGAAGTCAACCAAACTTCACCCAATAGTGTATTGTCTCACATTCTAGTAGTTACATTTGAAAATTTCGTTCTAGGACATTTGGTTTGAGCGCAATCTTTAAACTTAGGTCAAAAAAGCCATTTAAGCCTTTTCACAGTGAGATCTATGCGATATGGCCGAGAAATGTAATTTTGATGTTAACTCCCAAACCGCTGCGCAGAAGTCAACCAAACTTCACCCAATAGTGTATTGTATCACAATCTAGTAGTTACATTTGAAAATTTTGTTCTAGGACATTTTGTTTGAACGCAATCATCAAACTTAATTAAAAAAGTCATTTAAGCCTTTTCACAGTGAGATCTATGCGATATGGCCGAGAAATGTAATTTTGATGTTAACTCCCAAACCGCTGCGCAGAAGTCAACCAAACTTCACCCAATAGTGTATTGTATCACAATCTAGTAGTTACATTTGAAAATTTCGTTCTAGGACATTTGGTTTGAGCGCAATCATTAAACTTAGGTCAAAAAAGCCATTTTAGCCTTTTCACAGTGAGATCTATGCGATATGGCCGAGAAATGTAATTTTGATGTTAACTCCCAAACTGCTGCGCAGAAGTCAACCAAACTTCACCCAATAGTGTATTGTATCACAATCTAGTAGTTACATTTGAAAATTTTGTTCTAGGAAATTTTGTTTGAGCGCAATCATCAAACAATTAAAAAAGTCATTTAAGCCTTTTCACAGTGAGATTTATACGATATGGCCGAGAAATGTAATTTTGATGTTAACTCCCAAACCTCTGCGCAGAAGTCAACCAAACTTCACCCATTAGTGTATTGTATCACAATCTAGTAGTTACATGTGGAAATTTGGTTCTAGGACATTTGATTTGAGCGCAATCCTCAAACTTAGGTCAAAAAAGCCATTTAAGCCTTTTCACAGTGAGATCTATGCGATATGGCCGAGAAATGTAATTTTGATGTTAACTCCCAAACCGCTGCGCAGAAGTCAACCAAACTTCACCCAATAGTGTATTGTATCACATTCTAGTAGTTACATTTGAAAATTTCGTTCTAGGACATTTGGTTTGAGCGCAATCTTTAAACTTAGGTCAAAAAAGCCATTTAAGCCTTTTCACAGTGAGATCTATGCGATATGGCCGAGAAATGTAATTTTGATGTTAACTCCCAAACCGCTGCGCAGAAGTCAACCAAACTTCACCCAATAGTGTATTGTATCACAATCTAGTAGTTACATTTGAAAAATTTGTTCTATGACATTTTGTTTGAACGCAATCATCAAACTTAATTAAAAAAGTCATTTAAGCCTTTTCACAGTGAGATCTATGCGATATGGCCGAGAAATGTAATTTTGATGTTAACTCCCAAACCGCTGCGCAGAAGTCAACCAAACTTCACCCAATAGTGTATTGTATCACAATCTAGTAGTTACATTTGGAAATTTGGTTCTTGGAAATTTGATTTGAGCGCAATCCTCAAACTTAGGTCAAAAAAGCCATTTAAGCCTTTTCACAGTGAGATCTATGCGATATGGCCGAGAAATGTAATTTTGATGTTAACTCCCAAACCGCTGCGCAGAAGTCAACCAAACTTCACCCAGTAGTGTATTGTATCACAATCTAGTAGTTACATTTGAAAATTTTGTTCTAGGACATTTTGCTTGAACGCAATCATCAAACTTAATTAAAAAAGTCATTTAAGCCTTTTCACAGTGAGATCTATGCGATATGGCCGAGAAATGTAATTTTGATATTAACTCCCAAACCGCTGCGCAGAAGTCAACCAAACTTCACCCAATAGTGTATTGTATCACATTCTAGTAGTTACATTTGAAAATTTCGTTCTAGGACATTTGGTTTGAGCGCAATCATTAAACTTAGGTCAAAAAAGCCATTTAAGCCTTTTCACAGTGAGATCAATGCTATATGGCCGAGAAATGTAATTTTGATGTTAACTCCCAAACCGCTGCGCAGAAGTCAACCAAACTTCACCCAATAGTGTATTGTATCACAATCTAGTAGTTACATTTGAAAATTTTGTTCTAGGAAATTTTGTTTGAGCGCAATCATCAAACTTAATTAAAAAAGTCATTTAAGCCTTTTCACAGTGAGATCTATGCGATATGGCCGAGAAATGTAATTTTGATGTTAACTCCCAAACCGCTGCGCAGAAGTCAACCAAACTTCACCCATTAGTGTATTGTATCACAATCTAGTAGTTACATGTGAAAATTTGGTTCTAGGACATTTGATTTGAGCGCAATCCTCAAACTTAGGTCAAAAAAGCCATTTAAGCCTTTTCACAGTGAGATCTATGCGATATGGCCGAGAAATGTAATTTTGATGTTAACTCCCAAACCGCTGCGCAGAAGTCAACCAAACTTCACCCAATAGTGTATTGTATCACATTCTAGTAGTTACATTTGAAAATTTTGTTCTAGGACATTTGGTTTGAGCGCAATCATTAAACTTAGGTCAAAAAAGCCATTTAAGCCTTTTCACAGTGAGATCTATGCGATATGGCCGAGAAATGTAATTTTGATGTTAACTCCCAAACCGCTGCGCAGAAGTCAACTAAACTTCACCCAATAGTGTATTGTATCACATTCTAGTAGTTACATTTGAAAATTTCGTTCTAGGACATTTGGTTTGAGCGCAATCATTAAACTTAATTAAAAAAGTCATTTAAGCCTTTTCACAGTGAGATCTATGCGATATGGCCGAGAAATGTAATTTTGATGTTAACTCCCAAACCGCTGCGCAGAAGTCAACCAAACTTCACCCATTAGTGTATTGTATCACAATCTAGTAATTACATGTGGAAATTTGGTTCTAGGACATTTGATTTGAGCGCAATCCTAAAACTTAGGTCAAAAAAGCCATTTAAGCCTTTTCACAGTGAGATCTATGCGACATGGCCGAGAAATGTAATTTTGATGTTAACTCCCAAACCGCTGCGCAGAAGTCAACCAAACTTCACCCATTAGTGTATTGTATCACAATCTAGTAGTTACATGTGGAAATTTGGTTATTGGACATTTGGTTTGAGCGCAATCATTAAACTTAGGTCAAAAAAGCCATTTAAGCCTTTTCACAGTGAGATCTATGCGATATGGCCGAGAAATGTAATTTTGATGTTAACTCCCAAACCGCTGCGCAGAAGTCAACCAAACTTCACCCATTAGTGTATTGTATCACAATCTAGTAGTTACATGTGGAAATTTGGTTATTGGACATTTGGTTTGAGCGCAATCATTAAACTTAGGTCAAAAAAGCCATTTAAGCCTTTTCACAGTGAGATCTATGCGATATGGCCGAGAAATGTAATTTTGATGTTAACTCCCAAACCGCTGCGCAGAAGTCAACCAAACTTCACCCAATAGTGTATTGTATCACAATCTAGTAGTTACATTTGAAAATTTTGTTCTAGGAAATTTTGTTTGAGCGCAATCATCAAACTTAATTAAAAAAGTCATTTAAGCCTTTTCACAGTGAGATCTATGCGATATGGCCGAGAAATGTAATTTTGATGTTAACTCCCAAACCTCTGCGCAGAAGTCAACCAAACTTCACCCATTAGTGTATTGTATCACAATCTAGTAGTTACATGTGGAAATTTGGTTCTAGGACATTTGATTTGAGCGCAATCCTCAAACTTAGGTCAAAAAAGCCATTTAAGCCTTTTCACAGTGAGATCTATGCGATATGGCCGAGAAATGTAATTTTGATGTTAACTCCCAAACCGCTGCGCAGAAGTCAACCAAACTTCACCCAATAGTGTATTGTATCACAATCTAGTAGTTACATTTGGAAATTTGGTTCTTGGACATTTGATTTGAGCGCAATCCTCAAACTTAGGTCAAAAAAGCCATTTAAGCCTTTTCACAGTGAGATCTATGCGATATGGCCGAGAAATGTAATTTTGATGTTAACTCCCAAACCGCTGCGCAGAAGTCAACCAAACTTCACCCAATAGTGTATTGTATCACAATCTAGTAGTTACATTTGAAAATTTTGTTCTAGGACATTTTGTTTGAACGCAATCATCAAACTTAATTAAAAAAGTCATTTAAGCCTTTTCACAGTGAGATCTATGCGATATGGCCGAGAAATGTAATTTTGATGTTAACTCCCAAACCGCTGCGCAGAAGTCAACCAAACTTCACCCATTAGTGTATTGTATCACAATCTAGTAGTTACATGTGGAAATTTGGTTATTGGACATTTGGTTTGAGCGCAATCATTAAACTTAGGTCAAAAAAGCCATTTAAGCCTTTTCACAGTGAGATCTATGCGATATGGCCGAGAAATGTAATTTTGATGTTAACTCCCAAACCGCTGCGCAGAAGTCAACCAAACTTCACCCAATAGTGTATTGTATCACAATCTAGTAGTTACATTTGAAAATTTTGTTCTAGGAAATTTTGTTTGAGCGCAATCATCAAACTTAATTAAAAAAGTCATTTAAGCCTTTTCACAGTGAGATCTATGCGATATGGCCGAGAAATGTAATTTTGATGTTAACTCCCAAACCGCTGCGCAGAAGTCAACCAAACTTCACCCATTAGTGTATTGTATCACAATCTAGTAGTTACATGTGAAAATTTTGTTCTAGGACATTTTGTTTGAACGCAATCATCAAACTTAATTAAAAAAGTCATTTAAGCCTTTTCACAGTGAGATCTATGCGATATGGCCGAGAAATGTAATTTTGATGTTAACTCCCAAACCGCTGCGCAGAAGTCAACCAAACTTCACCCAATAGTGTATTTTATCACAATCTAGTAGTTACATTTGGAAATTTAGTTCTAGGACATTTGATTTGAGCGCAATCATTAAACTTAATTAAAAAAGTCATTTAAGCCTTTTCACAGTGAGATCTATGCGATATGGCCGAGAAATGTAATTTTGATGTTAACTCCCAAACCGCTGCGCAGAAGTCAACCAAACTTCACCCATTAGTGTATTGTATCACAATCTAGTAATTACATGTGGAAATTTGGTTCTAGGACATTTGATTTGAGCGCAATCCTCAAACTTAGGTCAAAAAAGCCATTTAAGCCTTTTCACAGTGAGATCTATGCGATATGGCCGAGAAATGTAATTTTGATGTTAACTCCCAAACCGCTGCGCAGAAGTCAACCAAACTTCACCCAATAGTGTATTGTATCACAATCTAGTAGTTACATTTGAAAATTTTGTTCTATGACATTTTGTTTGAACGCAATCATCAAACTTAATTAAAAAAGTCATTTAAGCCTTTTCACAGTGAGATCTATGCGATATGGCCGAGAAATGTAATTTTGATGTTAACTCCCAAACCGCTGCGCAGAAGTCAACCAAACTTCACCCATTAGTGTATTGTATCACAATCTAGTAGTTACATGTGGAAATTTGGTTATTGGACATTTGGTTTGAGCGCAATCATTAAACTTAGGTCAAAAAAGCCATTTAAGCCTTTTCACAGTGAGATCTATGCGATATGGCCGAGAAATGTAATTTTGATGTTAACTCCCAAACCGCTGCGCAGAAGTCAACCAAACTTCACCTAATAGTGTATTGTATCACAATCTAGTAGTTACATTTGAAAATTTTGTTCTAGGAAATTTTGTTTGAGCGCAATCATCAAACTTAATTAAAAAAGTCATTTAAGCCTTTTCACAGTGAGATCTATGCGATATGGCCGAGAAATGTAATTTTGATGTTAACTCCCAAACCTCTGCGCAGAAGTCAACCAAACTTCACCCATTAGTGTATTGTATCACAATCTAGTAGTTACATGTGGAAATTTTGTTCTAGGACATTTGATTTGAGCGCAATCCTCAAACTTAGGTCAAAAAAGTCATTTAAGCCTTTTCACAGTGAGATCTATGCGATATGGCCGAGAAATGTAATTTTGATGTTAACTCCCAAACCTCTGCGCAGAAGTCAACCAAACTTCACCCATTAGTGTATTGTATCACAATCTAGTAGTTACATGTGGAAATTTTGTTCTAGGACATTTGATTTGAGCGCAATCCTCAAACTTAGGTCAAAAAAGCCATTTAAGCCTTTTCACAGTGAGATCTATGCGATATGGCCGAGAAATGTAATTTTGATGTTAACTCCCAAACCGCTGCGCAGAAGTCAACCAAACTTCACCCAATAGTGTATTTTATCACAATCTAGTAGTTACATTTGGAAATTTAGTTCTAGGACATTTGATTTGAGCGCAATCATTAAACTTAATTAAAAAAGTCATTTAAGCCTTTTCACAGTGAGATCTATGCGATATGGCCGAGAAATGTAATTTTGATGTTAACTCCCAAACCGCTGCGCAGAAGTCAACCAAACTTCACCCATTAGTGTATTGTATCACAATCTAGTAATTACATGTGGAAATTTGGTTCTAGGACATTTGATTTGAGCGCAATCATTAAACTTAGGTCAAAAAAGCCATTTAAGCCTTTTCACAGTGAGATCTATGCGATATGGCCGAGAAATGTAATTTTGATGTTAACTCCCAAACCGCTGCGCAGAAGTCAACCAAACTTCACCCAATAGTGTATTGTATCACAATCTAGTAGTTACATTTGAAAATTTTGTTCTATGACATTTTGTTTGAACGCAATCATCAAACTTAATTAAAAAAGTCATTTAAGCCTTTTCACAGTGAGATCTATGCGATATGGCCGAGAAATGTAATTTTGATGTTAACTCCCAAACCTCTGCGCAGAAGTTAACCAAACTTCACCCATTAGTGTATTGTATCACAATCTAGTAGTTACATGTGGAAATTTTGGTCTAGGACATTTGATTTGAGCGCAATCCTCAAACTTAGGTCAAAAAAGCCATTTAAGCCTTTTCACAGTGAGATCTATGCGATATGGCCGAGAAATGTAATTTTGATGTTAACTCCCAAACCGCTGCGCAGAAGTCAACCAAACTTCACCCAATAGTGTATTGTATCACAATCTAGTAGTTACATTTGAAAATTTTGTTCTAGGACATTTTGTTTGAACGCAATCATCAAACTTAATTAAAAAAGTCATTTAAGCCTTTTCACAGTGAGATCTATGCGATATGGCCGAGAAATGTAATTTTGATGTTAACTCCCAAACCGCTGCGCAGAAGTCAACCAAACTTCACCCAATAGTGTATTGTATCACATTCTAGTAGTTACATTTGAAAATTTCGTTCTAGGACATTTGGTTTGAGCGCAATCATTAAACTTAGGTCAAAAAAGCCATTTAAGCCTTTTCACAGTGAGATCTATGCGATATGGCCGAGAAATGTAATTTTGATGTTAACTCCCAAACCGCTGCGCAGAAGTCAACCAAACTTCACCCAATAGTGTATTGTATCACAATCTAGTAGTTACATTTGAAAATTTTGTTCTAGGAAATTTTGTTTGAGCGCAATCATCAAACTTAATTAAAAAAGTCATTTAAGCCTTTTCACAGTGAGATCTATGCGATATGGCCGAGAAATGTAATTTTGATGTTAACTCCCAAACCGCTGCGCAGAAGTCAACCAAACTTCACCCATTAGTGTATTGTATCACAATCTAGTAGTTACATGTGAAAATTTGGTTCTAGGACATTTGATTTGAGCGCAATCCTCAAACGTAGGTCAAAAAAGCCATTTAAGCCTTTTCACAGTGAGATCTATGCGATATGGCCGAGAAATGTAATTTTGATGTTAACTCCCAAACCGCTGCGCAGAAGTCAACCAAACTTCACCCAATAGTGTATTGTATCACATTCTAGTAGTTACATTTGAAAATTTCGTTCTAGGACATTTGGTTTGAGCGCAATCATTAAACTTAGGTCAAAAAAGCCATTTAAGCCTTTTCACAGTGAGATCTATGCGATATGGCCGAGAAATGTAATTTTGATGTTAACTCCCAAACCGCTGCGCAGAAGTCAACCAAACTTCACCCAATAGTGTATTGTATCACAATCTAGTAGTTACATTTGGAAATTTGGTTCTTGGACATTTGATTTGAGCGCAATCCTCAAACTTAGGTCAAAAAAGCCATTTAAGCCTTTTCACAGTGAGATCTATGCGATATGGCCGAGAAATGTAATTTTGATGTTAACTCCCAAACCGCTGCGCAGAAGTCAACCAAACTTCACCCAATAGTGTATTGTATCACAATCTAGTAGTTACATTTGAAAATTTTGTTCTAGGAAATTTTGTTTGAGCGCAATCATCAAACTTAATTAAAAAAAGTCATTTAAGCCTTTTCACAGTGAGATCTATGCGATATGGCCGAAAAATGTAATTTTGATGTTAACTCCCAAACCGCTGCGCAGAAGTCAACCAAACTTCACCCATTAGTGTATTGTATCACAATCTAGTAGTTACATGTGAAAATTTGGTTCTAGGACATTTGATTTGAGCGCAATCCTCAAACTTAGGTCAAAAAAGCCATTTAAGCCTTTTCACAGTGAGATCTATGCGATATGGCCGAGAAATGTAATTTTGATGTTAACTCCCAAACCGCTGCGCAGAAGTCAACCAAACTTCACCCAATAGTGTATTGTATCACATTCTAGTAGTTACATTTGAAAATTTCGTTCTAGGACATTTGGTTTGAGCGCAATCATCAAACTTAATTAAAAAAGTCATTTAAGCCTTTTCACAGTGAGATCTATGCGATATGGCCGAGAAATGTAATTTTGATGTTAACTCCCAAACCTCTGCGCAGAAGTCAACCAAACTTCACCCATTAGTGTATTGTATCACAATCTAGTAGTTACATGTGAAAATTTGGTTCTAGGACATTTGATTTGAGCGCAATCCTCAAACTTAGGTCAAAAAAGCCATTTAAGCCTTTTCACAGTGAGATCTATGCGATATGGCCGAGAAATATAATTTTGATGTTAACTCCCAAACCGCTGCGCAGAAGTCAACCAAACTTCACCCAATAGTGTATTGTATCACATTCTAGTAGTTACATTTGAAAATTTCGTTCTAGGACATTTGGTTTGAGCGCAATCTTTAAACTTAGGTCAAAAAAGCCATTTAAGCCTTTTCACAGTGAGATCTATGCGATATGGCCGAGGAATGTAATTTTGATGTTAACTCCCAAACCGCTGCGCAGAAGTCAACCAAACTTCACCCAATAGTGTATTGTATCACAATCTAGTAGTTACATTTGAAAATTTTGTTCTAGGAAATTTTGTTTGAGCGCAATCATCAAACTTAATTAAAAAAGTCATTTAAGCCTTTTCACAGTGAGATCTATGCGATATGGCCGAGAAATGTAATTTTGATGTTAACTCCCAAACCGCTGCGCAGAAGTCAACCAAACTTCACCCATTAGTGTATTGTATCACAATCTAGTAGTTACATGTGAAAATTTGGTTCTAGGACATTTGATTTGAGCGCAATCCTCAAACGTAGGTCAAAAAAGCCATTTAAGCCTTTTCACAGTGAGATCTATGCGATATGGCCGAGAAATGTAATTTTGATGTTAACTCCCAAACCGCTGCGCAGAAGTCAACCAAACTTCACCCAATAGTGTATTGTATCACATTCTAGTAGTTACATTTGAAAATTTCGTTCTAGGACATTTGGTTTGAGCGCAATCATTAAACTTAGGTCAAAAAAGCCATTTAAGCCTTTTCACAGTGAGATCTATGCGATATGGCCGAGAAATGTAATTTTGATGTTAACTCCCAAACCGCTGCGCAGAAGTCAACCAAACTTCACCCAATAGTGTATTGTATCACAATCTAGTAGTTACATTTGGAAATTTGGTTCTTGGACATTTGATTTGAGCGCAATCCTCAAACTTAGGTCAAAAAAGCCATTTAAGCCTTTTCACAGTGAGATCTATGCGATATGGCCGAGAAATGTAATTTTGATGTTAACTCCCAAACCGCTGCGCAGAAGTCAACCAAACTTCACCCAATAGTGTATTGTATCACAATCTAGTAGTTACATTTGAAAATTTTGTTCTAGGAAATTTTGTTTGAGCGCAATCATCAAACTTAATTAAAAAAAGTCATTTAAGCCTTTTCACAGTGAGATCTATGCGATATGGCCGAAAAATGTAATTTTGATGTTAACTCCCAAACCGCTGCGCAGAAGTCAACCAAACTTCACCCATTAGTGTATTGTATCACAATCTAGTAGTTACATGTGAAAATTTGGTTCTAGGACATTTGATTTGAGCGCAATCCTCAAACTTAGGTCAAAAAAGCCATTTAAGCCTTTTCACAGTGAGATCTATGCGATATGGCCGAGAAATGTAATTTTGATGTTAACTCCCAAACCGCTGCGCAGAAGTCAACCAAACTTCACCCAATAGTGTATTGTATCACATTCTAGTAGTTACATTTGAAAATTTCGTTCTAGGACATTTGGTTTGAGCGCAATCATCAAACTTAATTAAAAAAGTCATTTAAGCCTTTTCACAGTGAGATCTATGCGATATGGCCGAGAAATGTAATTTTGATGTTAACTCCCAAACCTCTGCGCAGAAGTCAACCAAACTTCACCCATTAGTGTATTGTATCACAATCTAGTAGTTACATGTGAAAATTTGGTTCTAGGACATTTGATTTGAGCGCAATCCTCAAACTTAGGTCAAAAAAGCCATTTAAGCCTTTTCACAGTGAGATCTATGCGATATGGCCGAGAAATATAATTTTGATGTTAACTCCCAAACCGCTGCGCAGAAGTCAACCAAACTTCACCCAATAGTGTATTGTATCACATTCTAGTAGTTACATTTGAAAATTTCGTTCTAGGACATTTGGTTTGAGCGCAATCTTTAAACTTAGGTCAAAAAAGCCATTTAAGCCTTTTCACAGTGAGATCTATGCGATATGGCCGAGGAATGTAATTTTGATGTTAACTCCCAAACCGCTGCGCAGAAGTCAACCAAACTTCACCCAATAGTGTATTGTATCACAATCTAGTAGTTACATTTGAAAATTTTGTTCTAGGACATTTTGTTTGAACGCAATCATCAAACTTAATTAAAAAAGTCATTTAAGCCTTTTCACAGTGAGATCTATGCGATATGGCCGAGAAATGTAATTTTGATGTTAACTCCCAAACCGCTGCGCAGAAGTCAACCAAACTTCACCCAATAGTGTATTGTATCACAATCTAGTAGTTACATTTGGAAATTTGGTTCTTGGACATTTGATTTGAGCGCAATCCTCAAACTTAGGTCAAAAAAGCCATTTAAGCCTTTTCACAGTGAGATCTATGCGATATGGCCGAGAAATGTAATTTTGATGTTAACTCCCAAACCGCTGCGCAGAAGTCAACCAAACTTCACCCAATAGTGTATTGTATCACAATCTAGTAGTTACATTTGGAAATTTGGTTCTAGGACATTTGGTTTGAGCGCAATCTTTAAACTTAGGTCAAAAAAGCCATTTAAGCCTTTTCACAGTGAGATCTATGCGATATGGCCGAGAAATGTAATTTTGATGTTAACTCCCAAACCGCTGCGCAGAAGTCAACCAAACTTCACCCAATAGTGTATTGTATCACAATCTAGTAGTTACATTTGAAAATTTTGTTCTAGGACATTTTGTTTGAACGCAATCATCAAACTTAATTAAAAAAGTCATTTAAGCCTTTTCACAGTGAGATCTATGCGATATGGCCGAGAAATGTAATTTTGATGTTAACTCCCAAACCGCTGCGCAGAAGTCAACCAAACTTCACCCAATAGTGTATTGTATCACAATCTAGTAGTTACATTTGGAAATTTGGTTCTTGGACATTTGATTTGAGCGCAATCCTCAAACTTAGGTCAAAAAAGCCATTTAAGCCTTTTCACAGTGAGATCTATGCGATATGGCCGAGAAATGTAATTTTGATGTAAACTCCCAAACCGCTGCGCAGAAGTCAACCAAACTTCACCCAATAGTGTATTGTATCACAATCTAGTAGTTACATTTGAAAATTTTGTTCTAGGACATTTTGTTTGAACGCAATCATCAAACTTAATTAAAAAAGTCATTTAAGCCTTTTCACAGTGAGATCTATGCGATATGGCCGAGAAATGTAATTTTGATGTTAACTCCCAAACCGCTGCGCAGAAGTCAACCAAACTTCACCCAATAGTGTATTTTATCACAATCTAGTAGTTACATTTGGAAATTTAGTTCTAGGACATTTGATTTGAGCGCAATCATTAAACTTAATTAAAAAAGTCATTTAAGCCTTTTCACAGTGAGATCTATGCGATATGGCCGAGAAATGTAATGTTGATGTTAACTCCCAAACCGCTGCGCAGAAGTCAACCAAACTTCACCCATTAGTGTATTGTATCACAATCTAGTAATTACATGTGGAAATTTGGTTCTAGGACATTTGATTTGAGCGCAATCCTCAAACTTAGGTCAAAAAAGCCATTTAAGCCTTTTCACAGTGAGATCTATGCGATATGGCCGAGAAATGTAATTTTGATGTTAACTCCCAAACCGCTGCGCAGAAGTAAACCAAACTTCACCCAATAGTGTATTGTATCACAATCTAGTAGTTACATTTGAAAATTTTGTTCTAGGACATTTTGTTTGAACGCAATCATCAAACTTAATTAAAAAAGTCATTTAAGCCTTTTCACAGTGAGATCTATGCGATATGGCCGAGAAATGTAATTTTGATGTTAACTCCCAAACCTCTGCGCAGAAGTCAACCAAACTTCACCCATTAGTGTATTGTATCACAATCTAGTAGTTACATGTGGAAATTTTGTTCTAGGACATTTGATTTGAGCGCAATCCTCAAACTTAGGTCAAAAAAGCCATTTAAGCCTTTTCACAGTGAGATATATGCGATATGGCCGAGAAATGTAATTTTGATGTTAACTCCCAAACCGCTGCGCAGAAGTCAACCAAACTTCACCCAATAGTGTATTGTATCACAATCTAGTAGTTACATTTGAAAATTTTGTTCTAGGACATTTTGTTTGAACGCAATCATCAAACTTAATTAAAAAAGTCATTTAAGCCTTTTCACAGTGAGATCTATGCGATATGGCCGAGAAATGTAATTTTGATGTTAACTCCCAAACCGCTGCGCAGAAGTCAACCAAACTTCACCCAATAGTGTATTGTATCACATTCTAGTAGTTACATTTGAAAATTTCGTTCTAGGACATTTGGTTTGAGCGCAATCATTAAACTTAGGTCAAAAAAGCCATTTAAGCCTTTTCACAGTGAGATCTATGCGATATGGCCGAGAAATGTAATTTTGATGTTAACTCCCAAACCGCTGCGCAGAAGTCAACCAAACTTCACCCAATAGTGTATTGTATCACAATCTAGTAGTTACATTTGAAAATTATTTTCTAGGAAATTTTGTTTGAGCGCAATCATCAAACTTAATTAAAAAAGTCATTTAAGCCTTTTCACAGTGAGATCTATGCGATATGGCCGAGAAATGTAATTTTGATGTTAACTCCCAAACCGCTGCGCAGAAGTCAACTAAACTTCACCCATTAGTGTATTGTATCACAATCTAGTAGTTACATGTGAAAATTTGGTTCTAGGACATTTGATTTGAGCGCAATCCTCAAACTTAGGTCAAAAAAGCCATTTAAGCCTTTTCACAGTGAGATCTATGCGATATGGCCGAGAAATGTAATTTTGATGTTAACTCCCAAACCGCTGCGCAGAAGTCAACCAAACTTCACCCAATAGTGTATTGTATCACATTCTAGTAGTTACATTTGAAAATTTCGTTCTAGGACATTTGGTTTGAGCGCAATCATTAAACTTAGGTCAAAAAAGCCATTTAAGCCTTTTCACAGTGAGATCTATGCGATATGGCCGAGAAATGTAATTTTGATGTTAACTCCCAAACCGCTGCGCAGAAGTCAACCAAACTTCACCCAATAGTGTATTGTATCACAATCTAGTAGTTACATTAGAAAATTTTGTTCTAGGAAATTTTGTTTGAGCGCAATCATCAAACTTAATTAAAAAAAGTCATTTAAGCCTTTTCACAGTGAGATCTATGCGATATGGCCGAGAAATGTAATTTTGATGTTAACTCCCAAACCGCTGCGCAGAAGTCAACCAAACTTCACCCATTAGTGTATTGTATCACAATCTAGTAGTTACATGTGAAAATTTGGTTCTAGGACATTTGATTTGAGCGCAATCCTCAAACTTAGGTCAAAAAAGCCATTTAAGCCTTTTCACAGTGAGATCTATGCGATATGGCCGAGAAATGTAATTTTGATGTTAACTCCCAAACCGCTGCGCAGAAGTCAACCAAACTTCACCCAATAGTGTATTGTATCACATTCTAGTAGTTACATTTGAAAATTTCGTTCTAGGACATTTGGTTTGAGCGCAATCAACAAACTTAATTAAAAAAGTCATTTAAGCCTTTTCACAGTGAGATCTATGCGATATGGCCGAGAAATGTAATTTTGATGTTAACTCCCAAACCTCTGCGCAGAAGTCAACCAAACTTCACCCATTAGTGTATTGTATCACAATCTAGTAGTTACATGTGAAAATTTGGTTCTAGGACATTTGATTTGAGCGCAATCCTCAAACTTAGGTCAAAAAAGCCATTTAAGCCTTTTCACAGTGAGATCTATGCGATATGGCCGAGAAATATAATTTTGATGTTAACTCCCAAACCGCTGCGCAGAAGTCAACCAAACTTCACCCAATAGTGTATTGTATCACATTCTAGTAGTTACATTTGAAAATTTCGTTCTAGGACATTTGGTTTGAGCGCAATCTTTAAACTTAGGTCAAAAAAGCCATTTAAGCCTTTTCACAGTGAGATCTATGCGATATGGCCGAGGAATGTAATTTTGATGTTAACTCCCAAACCGCTGCGCAGAAGTCAACCAAACTTCACCCAATAGTGTATTGTATCACAATCTAGTAGTTACATTTGAAAATTTTGTTCTAGGACATTTTGTTTGAACGCAATCATCAAACTTAATTAAAAAAGTCATTTAAGCCTTTTCACAGTGAGATCTATGCGATATGGCCGAGAAATGTAATTTTGATGTTAACTCCCAAACCGCTGCGCAGAAGTCAACCAAACTTCACCCAATAGTGTATTGTATCACAATCTAGTAGTTACATTTGGAAATTTGGTTCTTGGACATTTGATTTGAGCGCAATCCTCAAACTTAGGTCAAAAAAGCCATTTAAGCCTTTTCACAGTGAGATCTATGCGATATGGCCGAGAAATGTAATTTTGATGTTAACTCCCAAACCGCTGCGCAGAAGTCAACCAAACTTCACCCAATAGTGTATTGTATCACAATCTAGTAGTTACATTTGAAAATTTTGTTCTAGGAAATTTTGTTTGAGCGCAATCATCAAACTTAATTAAAAAAAGTCATTTAAGCCTTTTCACAGTGAGATCTATGCGATATGGCCGAAAAATGTAATTTTGATGTTAACTCCCAAACCGCTGCGCAGAAGTCAACCAAACTTCACCCATTAGTGTATTGTATCACAATCTAGTAGTTACATGTGAAAATTTGGTTCTAGGACATTTGATTTGAGCGCAATCCTCAAACTTAGGTCAAAAAAGCCATTTAAGCCTTTTCACAGTGAGATCTATGCGATATGGCCGAGAAATGTAATTTTGATGTTAACTCCCAAACCGCTGCGCAGAAGTCAACCAAACTTCACCCAATAGTGTATTGTATCACATTCTAGTAGTTACATTTTAAAATTTCGTTCTAGGACATTTGGTTTGAGCGCAATCATCAAACTTAATTAAAAAAGTCATTTAAGCCTTTTCACAGTGAGATCTATGCGATATGGCCGAGAAATGTAATTTTGATGTTAACTCCCAAACCTCTGCGCAGAAGTCAACCAAACTTCACCCATTAGTGTATTGTATCACAATCTAGTAGTTACATGTGAAATTTTGGTTCTAGGACATTTGATTTGAGCGCAATCCTCAAACTTAGGTCAAAAAAGCCATTTAAGCCTTTTCACAGTGAGATCTATGCGATATGGCCGAGAAATATAATTTTGATGTTAACTCCCAAACCGCTGCGCAGAAGTCAACCAAACTTCACCCAATAGTGTATTGTATCACAATCTAGTAGTTACATTTGAAAATTTTGTTCTAGGACATTTTGTTTGAACGCAATCATCAAACTTAATTAAAAAAGTCATTTAAGCCTTTTCACAGTGAGATCTATGCGATATGGCCGAGAAATGTAATTTTGATGTTAACTCCCAAACCGCTGCGCAGAAGTCAACCAAACTTCACCCATTAGTGTATTGTATCACAATCTAGTAGTTACATGTGGAAATTTGGTTATTGGACATTTGGTTTGAGCGCAATCATTAAACTTAGGTCAAAAAAGCCATTTAAGCCTTTTCACAGTGAGATCTATGCGATATGGCCGAGAAATGTAATTTTGATGTTAACTCCCAAACCGCTGCGCAGAAGTCAACCAAACTTCACCCAATAGTGTATTGTATCACAATCTAGTAGTTACATTTGAAAATTTTGTTCTAGGAAATTTTGTTTGAGCGCAATCATCAAACTTAATTAAAAAAGTCATTTAAGCCTTTTCACAGTGAGATCTATGCGATATGGCCGAGAAATGTAATTTTGATGTTAACTCCCAAACCGCTGCGCAGAAGTCAACCAAACTTCACCCATTAGTGTATTGTATCACAATCTAGTAGTTACATGTGAAAATTTTGTTCTAGGACATTTTGTTTGAACGCAATCATCAAACTTAATTAAAAAAGTCATTTAAGCCTTTTCACAGTGAGATCTATGCGATATGGCCGAGAAATGTAATTTTGATGTTAACTCCCAAACCGCTGCGCAGAAGTCAACCAAACTTCACCCAATAGTGTATTTTATCACAATCTAGTAGTTACATTTGGAAATTTAGTTCTAGGACATTTGATTTGAGCGCAATCATTAAACTTAATTAAAAAAGTCATTTAAGCCTTTTCACAGTGAGATCTATGCGATATGGCCGAGAAATGTAATTTTGATGTTAACTCCCAAACCGCTGCGCAGAAGTCAACCAAACTTCACCCATTAGTGTATTGTATCACAATCTAGTAATTACATGTGGAAATTTGGTTCTAGGACATTTGATTTGAGCGCAATCCTCAAACTTAGGTCAAAAAAGCCATTTAAGCCTTTTCACAGTGAGATCTATGCGATATGGCCGAGAAATGTAATTTTGATGTTAACTCCCAAACCGCTGCGCAGAAGTCAACCAAACTTCACCCAATAGTGTATTGTATCACAATCTAGTAGTTACATTTGAAAATTTTGTTCTATGACATTTTGTTTGAACGCAATCATCAAACTTAATTAAAAAAGTCATTTAAGCCTTTTCACAGTGAGATCTATGCGATATGGCCGAGAAATGTAATTTTGATGTTAACTCCCAAACCGCTGCGCAGAAGTCAACCAAACTTCACCCATTAGTGTATTGTATCACAATCTAGTAGTTACATGTGGAAATTTGGTTATTGGACATTTGGTTTGAGCGCAATCATTAAACTTAGGTCAAAAAAGCCATTTAAGCCTTTTCACAGTGAGATCTATGCGATATGGCCGAGAAATGTAATTTTGATGTTAACTCCCAAACCGCTGCGCAGAAGTCAACCAAACTTCACCTAATAGTGTATTGTATCACAATCTAGTAGTTACATTTGAAAATTTTGTTCTAGGAAATTTTGTTTGAGCGCAATCATCAAACTTAATTAAAAAAGTCATTTAAGCCTTTTCACAGTGAGATCTATGCGATATGGCCGAGAAATGTAATTTTGATGTTAACTCCCAAACCTCTGCGCAGAAGTCAACCAAACTTCACCCATTAGTGTATTGTATCACAATCTAGTAGTTACATGTGGAAATTTTGTTCTAGGACATTTGATTTGAGCGCAATCCTCAAACTTAGGTCAAAAAAGTCATTTAAGCCTTTTCACAGTGAGATCTATGCGATATGGCCGAGAAATGTAATTTTGATGTTAACTCCCAAACCTCTGCGCAGAAGTCAACCAAACTTCACCCATTAGTGTATTGTATCACAATCTAGTAGTTACATGTGGAAATTTTGTTCTAGGACATTTGATTTGAGCGCAATCCTCAAACTTAGGTCAAAAAAGCCATTTAAGCCTTTTCACAGTGAGATCTATGCGATATGGCCGAGAAATGTAATTTTGATGTTAACTCCCAAACCGCTGCGCAGAAGTCAACCAAACTTCATCCAATAGTGTATTGTATCACAATCTAGTAGTTACATTTGAAAATTTTGTTCTAGGAAATTTTGTTTGAGCGCAATCATCAAACTTAATTAAAAAAGTCATTTAAGCCTTTTCACAGTGAGATCTATGCGATATGGCCGAGAAATGTAATTTTGATGTTAACTCCCAAACCGCTGCGCAGAAGTCAACCAAACTTCACCCATTAGTGTATTGTATCACAATCTAGTAGTTACATGTGAAAATTTGGTTCTAGGACATTTGATTTGAGCGCAATCCTCAAACTTAGGTCAAAAAAGCCATTTAAGCCTTTTCACAGTGAGATCTATGCGATATGGCCGAGAAATGTAATTTTGATGTTAACTCCCAAACCGCTGCGCAGAAGTCAACCAAACTTCACCCAATAGTGTATTGTATCACATTCTAGTAGTTACATTTGAAAATTTCGTTCTAGGACATTTGGTTTGAGCGCAATCATTAAACTTAGGTCAAAAAAGCCATTTAAGCCTTTTCACAGTGAGATCTATGCGATATGGCCGAGAAATGTAATTTTGATGTTAACTCCCAAACCGCTGCGCAGAAGTCAACCAAACTTCACCCAATAGTGTATTGTATCACAATCTAGTAGTTACATTTGGAAATTTGGTTCTTGGACATTTGATTTGAGCGCAATCCTCAAACTTAGGTCAAAAAAGCCATTTAAGCCTTTTCACAGTGAGATCTATGCGATATGGCCGAGAAATGTAATTTTGATGTTAACTCCCAAACCGCTGCGCAGAAGTCAACCAAACTTCACCCAATAGTGTATTGTATCACAATCTAGTAGTTACATTTGAAAATTTTGTTCTAGGAAATTTTGTTTGAGCGCAATCATCAAACTTAATTAAAAAAAGTCATTTAAGCCTTTTCACAGTGAGATCTATGCGATATGGCCGAGAAATGTAATTTTGATGTTAACTCCCAAACCGCTGCGCAGAAGTCAACCAAACTTCACCCATTAGTGTATTGTATCACAATCTAGTAGTTACATGTGAAAATTTGGTTCTAGGACATTTGATTTGAGCGCAATCCTCAAACTTAGGTCAAAAAAGCCATTTAAGCCTTTTCACAGTGAGATCTATGCGATATGGCCGAGAAATGTAATTTTGATGTTAACTCCCAAACCGCTGCGCAGAAGTCAACCAAACTTCACCCAATAGTGTATTGTATCACATTCTAGTAGTTACATTTGAAAATTTCGTTCTAGGACATTTGGTTTGAGCGCAATCATCAAACTTAATTAAAAAAGTCATTTAAGCCTTTTCACAGTGAGATCTATGCGATATGGCCGAGAAATGTAATTTTGATGTTAACTCCCAAACCTCTGCGCAGAAGTCAACCAAACTTCACCCATTAGTGTATTGTATCACAGTCTAGTAGTTACATGTGAAAATTTGGTTCTAGGACATTTGATTTGAGCGCAATCCTCAAACTTAGGTCAAAAAAGCCATTTAAGCCTTTTCACAGTGAGATCTATGCGATATGGCCGAGAAATATAATTTTGATGTTAACTCCCAAACCGCTGCGCAGAAGTCAACCAAACTTCACCCAATAGTGTATTGTATCACATTCTAGTAGTTACATTTGAAAATTTCGTTCTAGGACATTTGGTTTGAGCGCAATCTTTAAACTTAGGTCAAAAAAGCCATTTAAGCCTTTTCACAGTGAGATCTATGCGATATGGCCGAGGAATGTAATTTTGATGTTAACTCCCAAACCGCTGCGCAGAAGTCAACCAAACTTCACCCAATAGTGTATTGTATCACAATCTAGTAGTTACATTTGAAAATTTTGTTCTAGGACATTTTGTTTGAACGCAATCATCAAACTTAATTAAAAAAGTCATTTAAGCCTTTTCACAGTGAGATCTATGCGATATGGCCGAGAAATGTAATTTTGATGTTAACTCCCAAACCGCTGCGCAGAAGTCAACCAAACTTCACCCAATAGTGTATTGTATCACATTCTAGTAGTTACATTTGGAAATTTGGTTCTTGGACATTTGATTTGAGCGCAATCCTCAAACTTAGGTCAAAAAAGCCATTTAAGCCTTTTCACAGTGAGATCTATGCGATATGGCCGAGAAATGTAATTTTGATGTTAACTCCCAAACCGCTGCGCAGAAGTCAACCAAACTTCACCCAATAGTGTATTGTATCACAATCTAGTAGTTACATTTGGAAATTTGGTTCTTGGACATTTGATTTGAGCGCAATCCTCAAACTTAGGTCAAAAAAGCCATTTAAGCCTTTTCACAGTGAGATCTATGCGATATGGCCGAGAAATGTAATTTTGATGTTAACTCCCAAACCGCTGCGCAGAAGTCAACCAAACTTCACCCAATAGTGTATTGTATCACAATCTAGTAGTTACATTTGAAAATTTTGTTCTAGGAAATTTTGTTTGAGCGCAATCATCAAACTTAATTAAAAAAGTCATTTAAGCCTTTTCACAGTGAGATCTATGCGATATGGCCGAGAAATGTAATTTTGATGTTAACTCCCAAACCGCTGCGCAGAAGTCAACCAAACTTCACCCAATAGTGTATTGTATCACAATCTAGTAGTTACATTTGGAAATTTAGTTCTAGGACATTTGATTTGAGAGCAATCATTAAACTTAATTAAAAAAGTCATTTAAGCCTTTTCACAGTGAGATCTATGCGATATGGCCGAGAAATGTAATTTTGATGTTAACTCCCAAACCGCTGCGCAGAAGTCAACCAAACTTCACCCATTAGTGTATTGTATCACAATCTAGTAATTACATGTGGAAATTTGGTTCTAGGACATTTGATTTGAGCGCAATCCTCAAACTTAGGTCAAAAAAGCCATTTAAGCCTTTTCACAGTGAGATCTATGCGATATGGCCGAGAAATGTAATTTTGATGTTAACTCCCAAACCGCTGCGCAGAAGTCAACCAAACTTCACCCAATAGTGTATTGTATCACAATCTAGTAGTTACATTTGAAAATTTTGTTCTATGACATTTTGTTTGAACGCAATCATCAAACTTAATTAAAAAAGTCATTTAAGCCTTTTCACAGTGAGATCTATGCGATATGGCCGAGAAATGTAATTTTGATGTTAACTCCCAAACCGCTGCGCAGAAGTCAACCAAACTTCACCCATTAGTGTATTGTATCACAATCTAGTAGTTACATGTGGAAATTTGGTTATTGGACATTTGGTTTGAGCGCAATCATTAAACTTAGGTCAAAAAAGCCATTTAAGCCTTTTCACAGTGAGATCTATGCGATATGGCCGAGAAATGTAATTTTGATGTTAACTCCCAAACCGCTGCGCAGAAGTCAACCAAACTTCACCCAATAGTGTATTGTATCACAATCTAGTAGTTACATTTGAAAATTTTGTTCTAGGAAATTTTGTTTGAGCGCAATCATCAAACTTAATTAAAAAAGTCATTTAAGCCTTTTCACATTGAGATCTATGCGATATGGCCGAGAAATGTAATTTTGATGTTAACTCCCAAACCTCTGCGCAGAAGTCAACCAAAATTCACCCATTAGTGTATTGTATCACAATCTAGTAGTTACATGTGGAAATTTTGTTCTAGGACATTTGATTTGAGCGCAATCCTCAAACTTAGGTCAAAAAAGCCATTTAAGCCTTTTCACAGTGAGATCTATGCGATATGGCCGAGAAATGTAATTTTGATGTTAACTCCCAAACCGCTGCGCAGAAGTCAACCAAACTTCACCCAATAGTGTATTGTATCACATTCTAGTAGTTACATTTGAAAATTTCGTTCTAGGACATTTGGTTTGAGCGCAATCTTTAAACTTAGGTCAAAAAAGCCATTTAAGCCTTTTCACAGTGAGATCTATGCGATATGGCCGAGAAATGTAATTTTGATGTTAACTCCCAAACCGCTGCGCAGAAGTCAACCAAACTTCACCCAATAGTGTATTGTATCACAATCTAGTAGTTACATTTGAAAATTTTGTTCTAGGACATTTTGTTTGAACGCAATCATCACACTTAATTAAAAAAGTCATTTAAGCCTTTTCACAGTGAGATCTATGCGATATGGCCGAGAAATGTAATTTTGATGTTAACTCCCAAACCGCTGCGCAGAAGTCAACCAAACTTCACCCAATAGTGTATTGTATCACAATCTAGTAGTTACATTTGGAAATTTGGTTCTTGGACATTTGATTTGAGCGCAATCCTCAAACTTAGGTCAAAAAAGCCATTTAAGCCTTTTCACAGTGAGATCTATGCGATATGGCCGAGAAATGTAATTTTGATGTTAACTCCCAAACCGCTGCGCAGAAGTCAACCAAACTTCACCCAATAGTGTATTGTATCACAATCTAGTAGTTACATTTGAAAATTTTGTTCTAGGACATTTTGTTTGAACGCAATCATCAAATTTAATTAAAAAAGTCATTTAAGCCTTTTCACAGTGAGATCTATGCGATATGCCGAGAAATGTAATTTTGATGTTAACTCCCAAACCGCTGCGCAGAAGTCAACCAAACTTCACCCAATAGTGTATTTTATCACAATCTAGTAGTTACATTTGGAAATTTAGTTCTAGGACATTTGATTTGAGCGCAATCATTAAACTTAATTAAAAAAGTCATTTAAGCCTTTTCACAGTGAGATCTATGCGATATGGCCGAGAAATGTAATTTTGATGTTAACTCCCAAACCGCTGCGCAGAAGTCAACCAAACTTCACCCATTAGTGTATTGTATCACAATCTAGTAATTACATGTGGAAATTTGGTTCTAGGACATTTGATTTGAGCGCAATCATTAAACTTAGGTCAAAAAAGCCATTTAAGCCTTTTCACAGTGAGATCTATGCGATATGGCCGAGAAATGTAATTTTGATGTTAACTCCCAAACCGCTGCGCAGAAGTCAACCAAACTTCACCCAATAGTGTATTGTATCACAATCTAGTAGTTACATTTGAAAATTTTGTTCTAGGACATTTTGTTTGAACGCAATCATCAAACTTAATTAAAAAAGTCATTTAAGCCTTTTCACAGTGAGATCTATGCGATATGGCCGAGAAATGTAATTTTGATGTTAACTCCCAAACCGCTGCGCAGAAGTCAACCAAACTTCACCCAATAGTGTATTGTATCACATTCTAGTAGTTACATTTGAAAATTTCGTTCTAGGACATTTGGTTTGAGCGCAATCATTAAACTTAGGTCAAAAAAGCCATTTAAGCCTTTTCACAGTGAGATCTATGCGATATGGCCGAGAAATGTAATTTTGATGTTAACTCCCAAACCGCTGCGCAGAAGTCAACCAAACTTCACCCAATAGTGTATTGTATCACAATCTAGTAGTTACATTTGAAAATTATTTTCTAGGAAATTTTGTTTGAGCGCAATCATCAAACTTAATTAAAAAAGTCATTTAAGCCTTTTCACAGTGAGATCTATGCGATATGGCCGAGAAATGTAATTTTGATGTTAACTCCCAAACCGCTGCGCAGAAGTCAACCAAACTTCACCCATTAGTGTATTGTATCACAATCTAGTAGTTACATGTGAAAATTTGGTTCTAGGACATTTGATTTGAGCGCAATCTTCAAACTTAGGTCAAAAAAGCCATTTAAGCCTTTTCACAGTGAGATCTATGCGATATGGCCGAGAAATGTAATTTTGATGTTAACTCCCAAACCGCTGCGCAGAAGTCAACCAAACTTCACCCAATAGTGTATTGTATCACATTCTAGTAGTTACATTTGAAAATTTCGTTCTAGGACATTTGGTTTGAGCGCAATCATTAAACTTAGGTCAAAAAAGCCATTTAAGCCTTTTCACAGTGAGATCTATGCGATATGGCCGAGAAATGTAATTTTGATGTTAACTCCCAAACCGCTGCGCAGAAGTCAACCAAACTTCACCCAATAGTGTATTGTATCACAATCTAGTAGTTACATTTGGAAATTTGGTTCTTGGACATTTGATTTGAGCGCAATCCTCAAACTTAGGTCAAAAAAGCCATTTAAGCCTTTTCACAGTGAGATCTATGCGATATGGCCGAGAAATGTAATTTTGATGTTAACTCCCAAACCGCTGCGCAGAAGTCAACCAAACTTCACCCAATAGTGTATTGTATCACAATCTAGTAGTTACATTTGAAAATTATTTTCTAGGAAATTTTGTTTGAGCGCAATCATCAAACTTAATTAAAAAAGTCATTTAAGCCTTTTCACAGTGAGATCTATGCGATATGGCCGAGAAATGTAATTTTGATGTTAACTCCCAAACCGCTGCGCAGAAGTCAACCAAACTTCACCCATTAGTGTATTGTATCACAATCTAGTAGTTACATGTGAAAATTTGGTTCTAGGACATTTGATTTGAGCGCAATCTTCAAACTTAGGTCAAAAAAGCCATTTAAGCCTTTTCACAGTGAGATCTATGCGATATGGCCGAGAAATGTAATTTTGATGTTAACTCCCAAACCGCTGCGCAGAAGTCAACCAAACTTCACCCAATAGTGTATTGTATCACATTCTAGTAGTTACATTTGAAAATTTCGTTCTAGGACATTTGGTTTGAGCGCAATCATTAAACTTAGGTCAAAAAAGCCATTTAAGCCTTTTCACAGTGAGATCTATGCGATATGGCCGAGAAATGTAATTTTGATGTTAACTCCCAAACCGCTGCGCAGAAGTCAACCAAACTTCACCCAATAGTGTATTGTATCACAATCTAGTAGTTACATTTGGAAATTTGGTTCTTGGACATTTGATTTGAGCGCAATCCTCAAACTTAGGTCAAAAAAGCCATTTAAGCCTTTTCACAGTGAGATCTATGCGATATGGCCGAGAAATGTAATTTTGATGTTAACTCCCAAACCGCTGCGCAGAAGTCAACCAAACTTCACCCAATAGTGTATTGTATCACAATCTAGTAGTTACATTTGAAAATTTTGTTCTAGGAAATTTTGTTTGAGCGCAATCATCAAACTTAATTAAAAAAAGTCATTTAAGCCTTTTCACAGTGAGATCTATGCGATATGGCCGAGAAATATAATTTTGATGTTAACTCCCAAACCGCTGCGCAGAAGTCAACCAAACTTCACCCATTAGTGTATTGTATCACAATCTAGTAGTTACATGTGAAAATTTGGTTCTAGGACATTTGATTTGAGCGCAATCCTCAAACTTAGGTCAAAAAAGCCATTTAAGCCTTTTCACAGTGAGATCTATGCGATATGGCCGAGAAATGTAATTTTGATGTTAACTCCCAAACCGCTGCGCAGAAGTCAACCAAACTTCACCCAATAGTGTATTGTATCACATTCTAGTAGTTACATTTGAAAATTTCGTTCTAGGACATTTGGTTTGAGCGCAATCATCAAACTTAATTAAAAAAGTCATTTAAGCCTTTTCACAGTGAGATCTATGCGATATGGCCGAGAAATGTAATTTTGATGTTAACTCCCAAACCTCTGCGCAGAAGTCAACCAAACTTCACCCATTAGTGTATTGTATCACAATCTAGTAGTTACATGTGAAAATTTGGTTCTAGGACATTTGATTTGAGCGCAATCCTCAAACTTAGGTCAAAAAAGCCATTTAAGCCTTTTCACAGTGAGATCTATGCGATATGGCCGAGAAATATAATTTTGATAACTCCCAAACCGCTGCGCAGAAGTCAACCAAACTTCACCCAATAGTGTATTGTATCACATTCTAGTAGTTACATTTGAAAATTTCGTTCTAGGACATTTGGTTTTAGCGCAATCTTTAATCTTAGGTCAAAAAAGCCATTTAAGCCTTTTCACAGTGAGATCTATGCGATATGGCCGAGGAATGTAATTTTGATGTTAACTCCCAAACCGCTGCGCAGAAGTCAACCAAACTTCACCCAATAGTGTATTGTATCACAATCTAGTAGTTACATTTGAAAATTTTGTTCTAGGACATTTTGTTTGAACGCAATCATCAAACTTAATTAAAAAAGTCATTTAAGCCTTTTCACAGTGAGATCTATGCGATATGGCCGAGAAATGTAATTTTGATGTTAACTCCCAAACCGCTGCGCAGAAGTCAACCAAACTTCACCCAATAGTGTATTGTATCACAATCTAGTAGTTACATTTGAAAATTTTGTTCTAGGAAATTTTGTTTGAGCGCAATCATCAAACTTAATTAAAAAAAGTCATTTAAGCCTTTTCACAGTGAGATCTATGCGATATGGCCGAAAAATGTAATTTTGATGTTAACTCCCAAACCGCTGCGCAGAAGTCAACCAAACTTCACCCAATAGTGTATTGTATCACAATCTAGTAGTTACATTTGGAAATTTGGTTCTAGGACATTTGGTTTGAGCGCAATCTTTAAACTTAGGTCAAAAAAGCCATTTAAGCCTTTTCACAGTGAGATCTATGCGATATGGCCGAGAAATGTAATTTTGATGTTAACTCCCAAACCGCTGCGCAGAAGTCAACCAAACTTCACCCAATAGTGTATTGTATCACATTCTAGTAGTTACATTTGAAAATTTCGTTCTAGGACATTTGGTTTGAGCGCAATCATTAAACTTAGGTCAAAAAAGCCATTTAAGCCTTTTCACAGTGAGATCTATGCGATATGGCCGAGAAATGTAATTTTGATGTTAACTCCCAAACCGCTGCGCAGAAGTCAACCAAACTTCACCCAATAGTGTATTGTATCACAATCTAGTAGTTACATTTGGAAATTTGGTTCTTGGACATTTGATTTGAGCGCAATCCTCAAACTTAGGTCAAAAAAGCCATTTAAGCCTTTTCACAGTGAGATCTATGCGATATGGCCGAGAAATGTAATTTTGATGTTAACTCCCAAACCGCTGCGCAGAAGTCAACCAAACTTCACCCAATAGTGTATTGTATCACAATCTAGTAGTTACATTTGAAAATTTTGTTCTAGGAAATTTTCTTTGAGCGCAATCATCAAACTTAATTAAAAAAAGTCATTTAAGCCTTTTCACAGTCAGATCTATGCGATATGGCCGAGAAATGTAATTTTGATGTTAACTCCCAAACCGCTGCGCAGAAGTCAACCAAACTTCACCCATTAGTGTATTGTATCACAATCTAGTAGTTACATGTGAAAATTTGGTTCTAGGACATTTGATTTGAGCGCAATCCTCAAACTTAGGTCAAAAAAGCCATTTAAGCCTTTTCACAGTGAGATCTATGCGATATGGCCGAGAAATGTAATTTTGATGTTAACTCCCAAACCGCTGCGCAGAAGTCAACCAAACTTCACCCAATAGTGTATTGTATCACATTCTAGTAGTTACATTTGAAAATTTCGTTCTAGGACATTTGGTTTGAGCGCAATCATCAAACTTAATTAAAAAAGTCATTTAAGCCTTTTCACAGTGAGATCTATGCGATATGGCCGAGAAATGTAATTTTGATGTTAACTCCCAAACCTCTGCGCAGAAGTCAACCAAACTTCACCCATTAGTGTATTGTATCACAATCTAGTAGTTACATGTGAAAATTTGGTTCTAGGACATTTGATTTGAGCGCAATCCTCAAACTTAGGTCAAAAAAGCCATTTAAGCCTTTTCACAGTGAGATCTATGCGATATGGCCGAGAAATATAATTTTGATGTTAACTCCCAAACCGCTGCGCAGAAGTCAACCAAACTTCACCCAATAGTGTATTGTATCACATTCTAGTAGTTACATTTGAAAATTTCGTTCTAGGACATTTGGTTTGAGCGCAATCTTTAAACTTAGGTCAAAAAAGCCATTTAAGCCTTTTCACAGTGATATCTATGCGATATGGCCGAGGAATGTAATTTTGATGTTAACTCCCAAACCGCTGCGCAGAAGTCAACCAAACTTCACCCAATAGTGTATTGTATCACAATCTAGTAGTTACATTTGAAAATTTTGTTCTAGGACATTTTGTTTGAACGCAATCATCAAACTTAATTAAAAAAGTCATTTAAGCCTTTTCACAGTGAGATCTATGCGATATGGCCGAGAAATGTAATTTTGATGTTAACTCCCAAACCGCTGCGCAGAAGTCAACCAAACTTCACCCAATAGTGTATTGTATCACAATCTAGTAGTTACATTTGGAAATTTGGTTCTTGGACATTTGATTTGAGCGCAATCCTCAAACTTAGGTCAAAAAAGCCATTTAAGCCTTTTCACAGTGAGATCTATGCGATATGGCCGAGAAATGTAATTTTGATGTTAACTCCCAAACCGCTGCGCAGAAGTCAACCAAACTTCACCCAATAGTGTATTGTATCACAATCTAGTAGTTACATTTGAAAATTTTGTTCTAGGACATTTTGTTTGAACGCAATCATCAAACTTAATTAAAAAAGTCATTTAAGCCTTTTCACAGTGAGATCTATGCGATATGGCCGAGAAATGTAATTTTGATGTTAACTCCCAAACCGCTGCGCAGAAGTCAACCAAACTTCACCCATTAGTGTATTGTATCACAATCTAGTAGTTACATGTGGAAATTTGGTTATTGGACATTTGGTTTGAGCGCAATCATTAAACTTAGGTCAAAAAAGCCATTTAAGCCTTTTCACAGTGAGATCTATGCGATATGGCCGAGAAATGTAATTTTGATGTTAACTCCCAAACCGCTGCGCAGAAGTCAACCAAACTTCACCTAATAGTGTATTGTATCACAATCTAATAGTTACATTTGAAAATTTTGTTCTAGGAAATTTTGTTTGAGCGCAATCATCAAACTTAATTAAAAAAGTCATTTAAGCCTTTTCACAGTGAGATCTATGCGATATGGCCGAGAAATGTAATTTTGATGTTAACTCCCAAACCTCTGCGCAGAAGTCAACCAAACTTCACCCATTAGTGTATTGTATCACAATCTAGTAGTTACATGTGAAAATTTGGTTCTAGGACATTTGATTTGAGCGCAATCCTCAAACTTAGGTCAAAAAAGCCATTTAAGCCTTTTCACAGTGAGATCTATGCGATATGGCCGAGAAATGTAATTTTGATGTTAACTCCCAAACCGCTGCGCAGAAGTCAACCAAACTTCACCCAATAGTGTATTGTATCACATTCTAGTAGTTACATTTGAAAATTTCGTTCTAGGACATTTGGTTTGAGCGCAATCATCAAACTTAATTAAAAAAGTCATTTAAGCCTTTTCACAGTGAGATCTATGCGATATGGCCGAGAAATGTAATTTTGATGTTAACTCCCAAACCTCTGCGCAGAAGTCAACCAAACTTCACCCATTAGTGTATTGTATCACAATCTAGTAGTTACATGTGAACATTTGGTTCTAGGACATTTGATTTGAGCGCAATCCTCAAACTTAGGTCAAAAAAGCCATTTAAGCCTTTTCACAGTGAGATCTATGCGATATGGCCGAGAAATATAATTTTGATGTTAACTCCCAAACCGCTGCGCAGAAGTCAACCAAACTTCACCCAATAGTGTATTGTATCACATTCTAGTAGTTACATTTGAAAATTTCGTTCTAGGACATTTGGTTTGAGCGCAATCTTTAAACTTAGGTCAAAAAAGCCATTTAAGCCTTTTCACAGTGAGATCTATGCGATATGGCCGAGGAATGTAATTTTGATGTTAACTCCCAAACCGCTGCGCAGAAGTCAACCAAACTTCACCCAATAGTGTATTGTATCACAATCTAGTAGTTACATTTGAAAATTTTGTTCTAGGACATTTTGTTTGAACGCAATCATCAAACTTAATTAAAAAAGTCATTTAAGCCTTTTCACAGTGAGATCTATGCGATATGGCCGAGAAATGTAATTTTGATGTTAACTCCCAAACCGCTGCGCAGAAGTCAACCAAACTTCACCCAATAGTGTATTGTATCACAATCTAGTAGTTACATTTGGAAATTTGGTTCTTGGACATTTGATTTGAGCGCAATCCTCAAACTTAGGTCAAAAAAGCCATTTAAGCCTTTTCACAGTGAGATCTATGCGATATGGCCGAGAAATGTAATTTTGATGTTAACTCCCAAACCGCTGCGCAGAAGTCAACCAAACTTCACCCAATAGTGTATTGTATCACAATCTAGTAGTTACATTTGGAAATTTGGTTCTAGGACATTTGGTTTGAGCGCAATCTTTAAACTTAGGTCAAAAAAGCCATTTAAGCCTTTTCACAGTGAGATCTATGCGATATGGCCGAGAAATGTAATTTTGATGTTAACTCCCAAACCGCTGCGCAGAAGTCAACCAAACTTCACCCAATAGTGTATTGTATCACAATCTAGTAGTTACATTTGAAAATTTTGTTCTAGGACATTTTGTTTGAACGCAATCATCAAACTTAATTAAAAAAGTCATTTAAGCCTTTTCACAGTGAGATCTATGCGATATGGCCGAGAAATGTAATTTTGATGTTAACTCCCAAACCGCTGCGCAGAAGTCAACCAAACTTCACCCAATAGTGTATTGTATCACATTCTAGTAGTTACATTTGAAAATTTCGTTCTAGGACATTTGGTTTGAGCGCAATCATTAAACTTAGGTCAAAAAAGCCATTTAAGCCTTTTCACAGTGAGATCTATGCGATATGGCCGAGAAATGTAATTTTGATGTTAACTCCCAAACCGCTGCGCAGAAGTCAACCAAACTTCACCCAATAGTGTATTGTATCACAATCTAGTAGTTACATTTGGAAATTTGGTTCTTGGACATTTGATTTGAGCGCAATCCTCAAACTTAGGTCAAAAAAGCCATTTAAGCCTTTTCACAGTGAGATCTATGCGATATGGCCGAGAAATGTAATTTTGATGTTAACTCCCAAACCGCTGCGCAGAAGTCAACCAAACTTCACCCAATAGTGTATTGTATCACAATCTAGTAGTTACATTTGAAAATTTTGTTCTAGGAAATTTTCTTTGAGCGCAATCATCAAACTTAATTAAAAAAAGTCATTTAAGCCTTTTCACAGTCAGATCTATGCGATATGGCCGAGAAATGTAATTTTGATGTTAACTCCCAAACCGCTGCGCAGAAGTCAACCAAACTTCACCCATTAGT